>NC_041345.1:16352947-16952947 GCF_004354835.1 Perca flavescens
ATGATTTGGTGGTGCCCCCACTGCAGTAACTCTCAGGACCCTCCTAGGGGTCCCGGGCCCCCTGTTGAAGATCTCTGGTGTAAAACTTGAGAAAGTGGCTAAAACAAACTCAACAAAACAAATAATGGGTTTAAATAGTCTAACTTCATGAGGAGTTGTTTTGTGATTGAAATTGGAATAGCTGTTTTCTCAAAGTACTTGTAAATGCAATACATGTTCTCATAAATGTACATTAATAATGAATAGTTAATAGGTTTACTGATCTTGACAGCTTTCATGATAGTGCTGCAGATAAAAGTGTGAAGTTTGTATTTACTTATTTATTATATGTGATTTTTAATTGAGAACTATTGTGGAATAACTAATAGCTCATGCAATAGACCTGCCCGTGTTCAGGTAATAGACTTATCCACACCTAGTTACTTTCCTTATCTAAACCAATAATATGAACCCTGGCAGAGTTTAATTCTGTGAGTAAATCCTGTATACTTCACTTAGCCCATCAGCGCTTTGTTGTTGTCTAGTATGTGGCACAATTGACTTAAGATCACACAAAACTGCTTACTCTCATTACAATGTAATCAATACTCAATTACCAATGAAGTAGTGTGGGACCTCTGGGCCTTATAACCCTTTCTCTTGCACCTAGACCTTCTTCTCCTGCTCCTCTTTTGATTAATGGCCTCATGGATTTTCAGATAAATCTGGCAAATCAGGATTCAAACCAGCAGATTTATCTTGTTTTGTGGTGCAATAAACATTGGCTACATTATGGTGAGTAAAACCCTCAATCCGCGATGTAAAAAAAGAACGGTTCCAGGTGTTTCCCTTCTGAAGGGAACATTAAAGCTGTTCTGTAACTCAGTTCAGTCAAGGAGCATAACATGTCAACGTGGACCCTCAATTTGTCTGGTTTACAGGTCAAAGGTAACTTAACCTATAAGCATGACCTCAGGTACCATTCCTCTACATTAATATTTATCCCTAGGTCGAACCTTATATGTCAGTTGTTTTCAGTGACCTTCACTGTGTTTTACATCTACACCATGGGAACAAAGTGTTTAAATGCTACATAATAAAGTATTCAATTAAATCCCTGAAAAATGCATGAAACTTTATTCATCAAAGATTCACAAAATTAGGGGAAAACCAGTGACAATATGCAAAATTTACAAAACACGTTAAGAACAATGATTGTCAGGCATTAATTAGTTGACGATACAATATTGCATTATTTTCTCTCATCTATTTTTTATCAAACTGTCAATCCTTCTGACAAACTATGAACAGCCTTAAAAATAACAATTTTAGATACATCACATATTTCCAACAACACTGCCTTAATAACAACCCTGAGCTGGAAGCAATGCAAATAAGTGTGAGATAAGGTGAGTGGTTATTTTTGTTTAGCAGTGCAGTAGAAAAAATATGTTAATGATTAACAATGATACTGTGTAGTGTTAGCTTATTAGAACAGACAGTGCAAGGTACGATCCAGGCTGATTGACAACCATGTAATGCTATTTAAATGTTTTCTTCAGCCAACTCAGTTTCAGTTCTTGCAACAATTCAAATCCTATTTTGAGTGTAAATGTTATCCAGATGTATATATATGTATGTTTGTGTGTGTGTGTGTGTGTGTGTGTGTGTGTATGTATGTATGTATGACCTAAAGTGTGTTATATTAAAAGATTTTAGAATAGCCCCTCGTGAAATGAAAAAGACAGGATTGTTTTTCTGATGGCCGTAGTTCCTCCCAAACAACAATCAATGCCGATACAGAAATGTCTTCTTTCTAATATTCCTGCAAATCTACCGAGAAGTTCTGCATCCTCTCCACAATGAAGAAGCACAGCGTTCCAGAGAAGCCCAGGGTGACCATCAGCAGGAGCTGCCACTTCAACAGGAGGTAACTGCTGTAGAAAAACGCCACTGCTGCAAAAACAGACTGACAAAGGAGAATAGAATTTAAGATTTTTAAGTTGAGCCAACAAAACCAATGGTCGTTGGCCAGGAAGTAGAAGACGTTGGCTAGAACAATTGTACAAGTTTAAGAACTGAACTTTTTTTGTGCAATTCATTAGATTTACAATCTGCAAATGGCATCTTCAGTTTATTAGACAACATGCTTATTGTTATTATATTTATATATATATATATATATATATATATATATATATATATTGTTATTGTTATTTTAGTAAAAGTAGTAGTAGTAGTAGTAGTAAGTATTATTTGTTTTTATATACTATATCTGAATTACTGTCATGTTTATATGCAACTGAAATTGCATTCCTTTTTGTAGTTAAAAATAATGATAAGTTTTTTAAATGGAATAACTTTCTGCTTTATGCAAGATTTGATCTATATAGACAGATACCAGATCAGTATTCAGTCACATTAATGCAAAACTAGGGAGTGCCATCATAAAAAATATTAAATAAAATTTCTCCCTTTTGGTTTCTGATTTTTTTTTTATCGAGAACACAGGACAAGTGATTTACAAACCACATGTGCTGTAACAGACAAAAAATACTTTTTAATTTCATTTGAACTTTTAGAAAATACCACAATTTCTAGGGCTTATTTCTTGTTAGAGACAAATTTTCAACAAACACAAAGGGGAGATTAGGAGGTGTATGTGGGTCTTGTTCTTTTCCTTTTTAATGGGGCTTCAGGTGAATTCATTTCATACTTGTGAAGCAACATTTTAGCCCAGCTTTGCTCAGCTCTGATAACAATGCCTGAGAATTGGCAACTCGGGATTACCTGGATGAATTTGAAGATGGCAAAAGCAGGCGTGCTTTGTCCAGCATAAACACAGCCTAATATGCTGTAGAGCTGTGTGTTGAAACAACTGTCCCCAAGTCCAAGCAAGAAGCTGCACAGCAGGGCAATGGATACACTGAGAGAGAAAATATAGTTCTTATTAAAACAAAACAGAATTGTAACTGGCCTTCTTCGTGTTCACTCTTCTTTGTTGTTAAAGTGTTGCATACCTTGGAGTTAGATATGGTTTATGTTGGGTGGTGGTACTAAAGACAACCGGGGCATCGTCTGGGATGTTGAGGAAGATCAAATAGACAGCAACGAAATGGACAACCATTCCCAGAAACACCACCGAGGTCCGTCTGAAGCGATTGTTCTTACACAACAATCCAAACAAGCCTCCGCCTGATGAGAAAGAACATATTTTTGAATTCAGTGACTTTGAATCACCTAAACGAGCTCTGACCGAGGAATATAAACTTACCAACAATTTCTCCAATGCCTACCACAATCCCAGAGATCCCAATCAAGCCTTTAGCTGCTTCTCCAAACTGTGTAGTTGCTCCGATACACGTCCCATACACTCCGCTGTAGAAAGATAGCTCCAGGCCTGCAGAACAAGAAGGGCACGCTGTAGCCGCAAGCCTTCACTGGAGGCTTAGATACTCACTATATTAATGTATTCTCCATGCGACTCACCGCTGTATGCCATGCAGGGACTCAGGAGCAGTATCGTTTTAGTCTTCAGAAGTTGCAGGATGGTTTCTGAAGCGGAGGACACACGATACACTGATTTGAATTGCTAATAAATACATATTATATATGCCTAACACTTTTATACCTTTTTTACATGTGGATTGAGCTCCGATAAAAATGCAGACATTAAGGCCCCATTACCGTGTGACAATTTAAGTTCAATGTAGATAAATAATAAGATAAGTTAAATAAGATAAAGAATCTGTATAAAAAAGCCAAAAAGCCACATCTGAATGCAGGTGGGGAAAAAAAACCAACAGAGAATGTCACCCAGGCGGTTTTAAAAGAAGAAATCCCACTAGGTTTATTTATATATGCCCGGATGCCCTCTCTTGACATAAATCAGTGTGCATCTTCGATAAACCCCGATACCTTTGAGGCAGGTGTACACACGTCTACATGCACACAAGATACTCGCTAGACAAAGAGCAATCTGATCATCCAAACAACTTCAGGCTGCATTGAAGGTGGGTGTAAGTGTAGCACAGTTTCCTGTTGACAAACAGAGATATAATCTGAAACAGGCAGTTTCTACATACTCTCCAGAAGAGTTGTATCCACATGAAAGACATTTTGACCTAAAGAAAAACAAAGCTGCCTGTGACTGCCTACTAGTTTCAGACTAAGAGCAGTGAAGTGTGGAGAACTAGAGCTTACCGGCAGTATGCCAAATAACTGAGACAAAAGGGAAATAACAAACATTTCTGTTACGTATTTTGTGCCTTTTTCTGTTATTTGTATATCAACTGTGAACAATCTCAGATGATACAAATGTACACTGCAAGGAAGAAAATGCAGTATCACCTCTATTGCATGTGCACTTTTAGCCATGCTAGCAGCTGAAATACAATGTTTTTGATACAGACGTCAACGCTTCGTCTAGCACCACCCACAAGTTAAAGTTTTCACTTATCCAGTGTAACATGTCAACATTTACTGGGTGGAATTTGAAATTTGGTAAACACATCCATGTTCCCCTTTAGGATGAAGTGAAATAACTTTTCCAATTGCTAATTGGCAAATGTTAGCACGCTAACACACTAAGAGCTGCTAGAACAGCTGTCCCAAATCTATTCTACATACTAATTTTATACAGTAAGTTCTACATTGCAGGTAGTATACAAGTAAATCAACATACTTTCCATGTTATACAAACATAAGATGATACAATATGTGCAACACAAACTGACTTTGGAACATCAATGCAAGATGAATTTCACAAACACACATCATAATGTTTTTTTCTACAATTTTACAATTTTTTTTTAATTATATTATATATATATATATATATATATATATATATATATATATATATATATATATAAATAATAGAACTTACTGAATTCTGACTTGGCATCCTGCATGGCAGTGTTGGCTCTGTGCTTATACCTAAACAACAGAAAATAAATCAATTTAACTTTGACAAGAACAAAATTAATTAATGGAAGTAAAGTGCACACACAAACAGTGACAGACCTCCCTTCAAGTGACAGACAGCTGAAGTGATATACAAATCAAAGACACTTTAGCTGCATAAAGATCTAAAGGATTCCTGACAATCCCAACACACTGCAAAAGAAGGTGTTTTTCACAGTAAATGATGGCTCCCTATAGTATTCTTTGTTATGCTGTTGGAATCATGCACACACTCAAACTCAGCCAATAAGCAAGGATCAAATACCTGCATCTAGGAGATACTAGAAACAGTCTCTAAGCACAAACTGCTGCCACATGACAGACACAAACAGGCCTAGAGAACGAGTTTGGTCCCAAATGAACACACTTAACAAGATTCCTATACAATCTACTAATTTCAGTCTTGTGTTTTTCACAAAGCTGATTTTCTTAGTGTTAAAATGCCCTACACATACCCTTGCATCAGGGCCAGGAAACTTTTTACGTGACTTTCAGTAGTCTTTGATGACAGCTATATTTTTCTCAAAATGTGTCCATATTCAAGCCATAAAAAAATTAAATAATGTTGAGGATCTTGGTGGATAATTTGGGGACTTTAACTGCTGTCACTCTCAAAGACAAAGTCTACATCCCTGCTGCCCCAAATCTGCCTGATTGCACCCTTCTTGCTTGGTCTGGTAATAGCCAGACTACCCTTGTATAAAGTGCTATGATTAGGCTTGACTTGAGAAAAATGGATAGTCATTTTTGTGAAGGACAGAGTGATTTATACCTCCTGCAGAACTGCAATGGTAAGTCATCTTGAAAACTCTTGCAAAATTCAAGGTTCGTTACTTGAAAATATTATAATTATTTATTAATAATAATAATTTAATAGTAATAAAAATATATATGTGGTTTGGTTATAGCTTATAACTGGATGAAATGTAAATTTGGTTCACTTTAATATGTTTGTATATGTTGAATAAACAGTCTACTTTCACTTTTTATTCACCACTTGAGTTTAGTACCCTCCTTGTCCTTTTTCAGTAGTGGTTCAGACATTTCTATATATTCTGAGTGATTTTAACAGCAGTGAAAAAGGTGGAATTATCTAAAGGGTATTCATTTACATCACAGGAGTTGAGAGCAGTGCCTGCCCTTCCTCTTCAGAGAGCATCTCGTCTTCATGATGGCTCTTTCTCAACACCAGGAAGCTGAGTGTGCCGAGTATGGAGGTGACCAACAGGGACAGAAAAATGTTTTTCCTGCTGCTGTCTGAAAGGGGAAGATTAAAATAAGCTGCTTAATTAAAATACACAAGATATATTAACAACATTAAGCTAGGAGCATATTCAGAATAACCAATCACTCATAAAATCCTCTTGGTATTTTGCTTTCATCATCAAGCTAGATTTTGCTATTAAAGCCATGACAGTACTTAATACTCAATTTTAACCTGATATCTTACCTGATATCTCTGTTTTTCCTTTCCAGTCGAAATAAATGTAAAGATTGCCAAACAGCATGCTGTAAATAAGTTGAAATAGGTTAATCAAGTGACTAAATGACAGACATCACATCAAGGAAGGGGAAAAAAAAGTTTCAAAATTCAATTTTGCGATTCCTCATCAAATCCATTTTTTTTTTTACTTTTTGGGTAATTTGACAAAACAATTCCACTTAAAGGTCAATCAAGCAGCTAACCTAGAGCTTTCAATCATATCGTATTAAGTTGATCATAAACCCATATTTAGTTTTAGTGGTCACTACTTATTCTGTCATGTTTTGTTAAAAAACATTCATTACTTAAATCACATTAGTTGTTTGTAATAATCAGCTTAAGTATGCAGTGCACAGATCATATTAGTAAGCAGGGATAACTAAGGATGTTAAGTTTCTGTATGGGAGGAGGGGGGGGGTCATTTGAACTGTTCTGCGTTGAAGCAATGCAATGCAAAGGCTCATGGGAAAAAATGTATATATGCTCTGAATGGTTTCCTAGTTAAAGAGTGTTTTAATAATGGTCTGTTAATGTTTCGGGTGTGCTTTTATGTTATCTGGGTTTTAGTTTTGTATGGTTGATTTAGTGTTAATGTTTGTCTGCATTTATTGTTGCACCATGACCGAGACCTGGGGGGGACTGATGGCCTCTGGGCAGTGACAATGTTGAGTAGCAAATGCACAGATTGAAATTCAGTAACTCTGGCTCCTGAGTGAAACTTTCCATGCAGTACTATGCATTGTGAAGTTACAATGTCTGATGTGTGTTGTTATGTTTATGTTTTTTGGAACAAATGTATTGAATGTGTTGTTCTTACAATCAGATTGTCATAAAGGAAAAACAATTTTATAAAGACAAATTATTTCTGTAGTAGTGATAACTAACCTGTTTTATACTTGTTATGTTTCTTTGCATGCTTAAAGCTACAGTGTGTAGTTTCTGTCTCCCCCGTGAGGAATTCTAAGTAATGACAACAAAACTGTCGGCGAAACCACATGATACAAGCTTTCCGTGATCCCGCACCACCCCCACCCCTCCTCCACGCAGTTGCCAGTAACCAAGGAGGACATGGAGCATTAAAAAAACAGGATGGACTCTTCAGAAGGTCATTATCTTCACTGGATTTTCTGCGTGCGAAAGTCCCTGGGCCACACCAGTTTCTGAACGTAGTCATGAGTTTTGTGGAGCTGATAGTCTTAATTAGCTTTGAAGCAACTCATTTGGCAATGGCTTAAATGTAACAGACGTTTATTAATATAAAAAAGTTACGCACTAAAGCTTTAACTTTATATGCTTATTTTAGACAAAATGACTCCAGAAAAAATTATTAATGTAATGATTTTTAGTAATGACTACTAATTACTCTTGATTTGTCTACTGCAGCAATTTACCGCTCTGTGTTAATACAACTTCACAAGTTTCACCTTGTGTAAAAACGTAGATGGTTCAAGGCAACGGTTTTTCACGCAAATTTAAAGTCAAATAATTTGGAATAACAGTATAAGATCTTAATCAGCAGATAGAATTTGCTCTGTGTCATGAAATTATAAATGTTCAAATTTCCAATTCTTTTTAAGCACTTTAAGGATGAAGATCTTGATTGAAAGCCCAGAGCAGCTACTACTATAAAACTATAGAACAAATGTTGTTCCCTACAAATGTTACGGTCACCCCATGGGCCAATCGAGGAGCAGATAAATCATTCCTTAAAAGTGTATCTTAATTGGAGCAATAATGTCTGAGATTTTAAGTTCTAGTTAAACATTCAAACATTTAATTGTAATGCCCTCTGTGCAATTTGTTGTGTACAACAAGTTTGATGTGAATCAAACCTCTGGTGTAGGACTCTGGAGCTTTCACAGCTTCAAAATTTGACCTTTAATTAAAGTGATCCCATTAGGACAACTAATGGAATTAAAAGAAACAGTGGTTATACAGTGCTATCTCAAATGTCATCTGACAAATCATGTTTGAAAGACAGAAAAAGGACTGGACTTTTTGGTGGTTGGATCAAACGCTGACTTTCTAAACACAACAATCTGCATTTCTGCCTTTGAGGATGCTTCTTTCATATTTTAAGCTGTTATTTGCCTTTCATGGTGAACCGGGCAGTCCTGTAAAATGCTGTGATCTATTTTTGTCTTTAATTACATTTCACCTAAACTTCAAAATGTAGATGAGCAATTAGTCAGTCCCAAAGCCTCAGCGAGGGATAACAGAGTTTATTCATTAAAGATAACAGTAACTGCATTCTGTGTGTGTGTGTGTGTGTGTGTGTGTGTGTGTGTGTGTGTGTGTGTGTGTGTGTGTGTGTGTGTGTGTGTGTGTGTCGGCAGGCTGAGAAGAACTGATTCATAAGTTTACTGTGGCATGCATCACCACTGGAGAGTCAGCTTAGCATTGCCCTTTTGTGCGCTTTGGAGCAGGTGAAAGCCAATGTAATTATTATACTAATTAAATTTGCATATTTTAACAGATACCAATTTCGTTGTCCAAGCCAGTATGCAAGAGCAGTGGGCCGAATTTCAAGAGATGAAATGACCAAAACCTGCAGAATCTCTTAATATGTTTTAACTCATAACTCACTGGCAGATATTGTAACAGGATTTATTAAATATATTCTAAATAAAGGCTTCATTAATATCTTGTCATGCTAAAAAATCCAGACCTCACAGTATTTTGGCTACTATCTATAGCTATATCATTGATCAACTGAAATACTTGCATCAACAAAAAGAGGAAGAAAAGATGGTGATGAATTGTGTTTTCAATGAACTGTATGTAATGATGGGAAGAAATAATATAATGCAGGGTACTTTAATAGCAACCGTGGGTTGGTTTAGGAAGCAAATTAGAAGGAGGATTTTTAGATTCTCAAATAAAAACAATTTATATTTAATTCACTAAAGGCCGTAGTTAAGTCTTTTTCAGAGAATCACATACAGTATAATCTAAGTATTAAAATGTAGTGTGGTTTAAATGAAGTAATGCATAGAGGTAATGGTCTTGGTGTTGTACCACTGTAACATTACTGTGTCAGTAGCTGCATACCTGCACTGTAGGAGAGCCCAGAACATCCCTGTGTTCCTGTTGATGGTGGAAGCCTCAGAGTTTTCCACCAGAAAGTGTCCCTGAGCTGTCCACAGCACTGTAGGAAAGTAAGTGAGTGAGGTCATTTGAGAGAAAAAAAAAAATGTAACCAGTCAGTTAATTGCCCACACAAAATGAAAAATGATCTTCATGTGTTGGTAAGTTATGCATCTAAGCCTTGGGACATGATAAAAATTCATGACGCCACAATGATTTGAGACCGCTTTGAAAACAGCCCCAAATCATTTTTCTTTATTTTTCCAGTAAATGCACAACAGAGGGCTGCTTTCTCAGTATTTTCACTAACATATGAGCAAACTCAAAGTGCTGCACGCTATTTACAGAAACGGCTCCTAACCCATTTAAGGTCTAATTTGGGATACTGTTTATTCACATCAAGACATCCCAGTCATGATAATGTATGCATGATTAAACACTATTTGGAACACAGAAACTGAGCTTGAATAGGCTGTAAAAACAACAGAAACCAAGTTGAAGTAGTCCATTTATGTGTACTTTTTTGTAAATGGGATGTGAGGGTGCCAAACCAAAAAATGGAAACCTGCCTATTCTGAATAAAAACAGGCATACAAATAAACTGTAAGCTAGAACTGAAACAATGAGTTATATTATTATCGTATGATATTTTGATAACTGACTCGTTGTTTCTGTACATTTTTAAGCACAAATGTTCAACTTCTCAAATGTGAGGTTTTGATGCTTTTCTTGGTCATAGTCTTCAGGTTTTGGAGACAAAAGAAAACCTTTGAAGACGTCAGATTCAGCTCTGGGAAATTATAATCAGCATGTTTTCTTTACTACTTTCTGGCATTTTAAAGACAAACCGGTTAATCGAGAAAATAACGATCGGATAAATCGATAATGAAATAAGCATTAGTTGTTGTAAGCAACAATAATCTAAATAAAACTCCAGATTTCCCTTTTTAATTAGAGTAAAGGTGACTGATAGGCTATTAATACAATAAAATATCTCCATTAATCATTATAACTCAGGTTTCAGAGTAGGGAGAATAAATGAAAATAGAGAATGCTCCAGAACCAAAAGAAAGTTGTCTTAAAATGAATTCACTCCAATTTTTCCTTTAAAGTTTACTGATCACTGCCTCAACTATAATGCTGGTGCAAACATATAAAAAAAAGAGTTACTGTATTAGCTTCAACATTATTGTCATCCAATATAAAAACTAATAAATCTGGTAAAGGAACTTACTGGCTGCTCCTATGCCGATCAGTACAGAGGTCAGGTAAAAGGACCATGTTGAAGGGATGATGAACACAGCAATGTACCCACTAGACAGAAGGCATTTAGAACAGCAATGAGCAACATGTTTCAGCTTCAGCATCTTTGTCAACATCCTGTAGGTAATTACCTTGACAATGTTTACCTGTAAAGAAGGCCACTCAAAAACATAGTCATTTTTGGTCCAATTACTGCAACAACTGTTGGCGCGAGTAAATTGGAGAACGAAAATACCCCATAGATTATTCCAAGACTGTAAAGGAGGCAAAGATAATTATTATTTAACGTTTTACTTTAAAATTTATTAAAATGAACATGTTATTCTCCATCCTGAGTTGAGGGTATGCACGACCTACCTGTGGTAGCCACTCCCAGTGAAAGTATCATTCTGCAGGCTTTTCACTACCGTTTGCTAAAAAAAAATGGAGGTGGAAGCACAGGTTTAGAGTGGACAAAATGAGGCTTAATTATGTCCTCAAGTCATCCATCTGGTTTGTTAGTTTCACTGACCATTGAATAAAATTAGAAACACGAGGTGCGCCTGACATTGGCTGGTTTCCTGCGCATTAGACATCTGCGGTTGGATCTTTTTAGATTAAACGTTTTAATAACAAAATGTGCATACAAAACCAAAAGCAGTAGTTTTATGCTTTATTGTTCTCTGCATAAAAGTATCTAGCAGTCAAATTATTCGGGATAAATTATACAAATAGGCCTTAAGGTACACTAAAATATAAATATTTTGTGTTTAGGCTACAGTTACACATAGCCTATGAGTAAAAGCAGAGGGGGTTATCTTTGAGTTTTAAATGTGTTTTACATAGCTGAGGGACAGGAAATCTGTTCCATCCATTAAAAAAAATAAAAATAAAAAAAGATCTCAGCTCGAGCTGATCTGTCTTCTGCAGGCTTTCGGAAAATAAGCTTTTCGAGGCAACAACAAACACATGTGACTAATCTATGTGGATGTGTAACTCAGTAATAAAGTTGAACTTACTTCAACGTTCCCACAGGTGGTGAAGGCGGTAAAAATGAACAAAAACCCCACACCCAAAATCACAACGTTGAACGTCCTTCTGTCTGCCATGGTGTGTTTCTTACTGGCCCCTAGCAATACATGTATTAAATATAAACTTGCCGCTGGCAATGTGCTGTCGACTCATTGGAACTAAACATCTGGAAGACTATCATACGGATTAATTAACGACTGGGATAGACGAACCCATTTTAACAAAGTCGCGACACTAAAGCTGACTTTACTAACTGTTAAGTTACAGTTTAATGCGCGTGAAGGACAGAAGTGTAGCGGAGAGTGCGGACACAGACAGCCACAGCGTAGCACTGTTATAAGGGCACTTCCCTTCTATCACACTAAGTGCGCATGACAACTTGTGACTTTAATTACAGGCATTTTTTTCAGATTTTTTTTTGCGGTCTTCCTTGTTCTTCTTCCACTACTTCGTCATGATGGTTTTCCCATAGACAGTTCTTCTTCTTCTTGTGCAATTTGCGGTCATTTGCACTCATTTAGCTTTGCTGCCTTCCAGAGGTAACCGGGAGGAATATTCTCCCATGGAAAGCAAAACTGTCTTTTAATGTCAGCCTGCTGTCAGTGGTAGAAAGTAGCCTAACTAAGTAGGCTACTACATTTACTCACGTAGCCTACAACTCACGTAGCCTACGTGCAATTTTGAGTCACTTTACTTGACTACTTCCGTTTTCTGCTTCTTTATAGGCCTACTCCACTACAATTCAGAGGAAATATTGTAGGCTACTACTCCACTATAGGCTACTACTTATTAAATAAATTTTGTTTCTAGTTTCATAGTTAATAATACTAACTATAATTAACAAATAATAATGTATTAAACAGGCCACATTAATATAAGACAAGACTTTATTGATCCCTTAGTGAAATTCACAAACTATTCTGCTGCTATATAGGCCTAGCTGTTTGTATTTATGCCATGCCAAACGTCATCAAAGGTACAACCATTTAACAAAGATGCATCTTTCGGTAATACACAAGAGCACAAATAAATGAAATAAATTACCAAATGAAGCACTACTATATAATGTCTATGTTTCCAATTAATACACTGAAAAAAATGCTATAAAATCTTATCTTGAAAAATAGTTCTTTTTCCCCTCATCTCCCAGGCTTTCTCCCGGTAACTAGCTAATGATGCATATGTGAACAACCAACTCAATCTTTGTGCGTCATCTATATTTACAAAATCAATATCTGTTTTAACAAAATATTGTGCAGTTCCCAGTAAAAAGGGCAATAGAAAACAAAGTGTAACTCATTTTCTTGGCATTTCATTGATTTACAAAACCTATTTTGCTCTTCCACAAGGAGCCCCCCTCCAACATACAACATGAGCCTCTCATTAAGTAGAACACAGACTGTGCTCATAAGGCTGATTCCTCTGTAATTTAATGGCATCCTTGGGTCCTCACTGGGGGGTTTTGGTATTGGGTTTATAATAGACAACATATTTTACCAGATTCAAAACATGTCTAAAATAATTTGGGCGATTTTAATATCTCAAGTCCAGTTGCTTTCCCCAGTTTTACTTTATTGATAGCCATTTGCACTTCACTATAATAGTGAGATCCATATTTAAGGTCCTCACTTATGCAATATTCCCTCTTTAATATTTGTCTTTCTTACCTTTTTCCTTTAACATACTTCTTTATGATACCATTCATCAAAATCTGAAGTATCGCTGGAACATCTCTGAGACAACCAGTCACAGTATTACCATCTGGCCCCAGCACCTCCATTTTCCTATTTATTAATTTCAGACCAAATTCTCTGTGGACTTAATGTTTGAATTTTCTTCTTTTTTTTCTTTATTTGTTCAACACCTGTTCTGTTTGAAAACGCCTTTTTTATTCTGTCAAACATATCTGTTCTTAAAAACTTCTAAGAATGTCTTCTCTTCTACGACTGTTTCCAGCTTTACCATCAACTTCTCTTTCTTCTTTAATCAATTTGCAGAAACTACTATACCAATTATCTAGATTTTCTTGTTGTCTTAGGATTAGTCATTCTTCAATTCCAATAAAGATTGTTGTAAACCAGAAGATAAGAAGTTAGCTGGTAAAGTCCTACTGACTTTCTTTTTTGCTGAAGTAATGGAGTTACAGTCTTGAGGGGCTATACATAATAAGCCTCAGTCTTTATTAGAAGTTTTAACGAAAGTAAAGAGTGATCTGGACTCTGCATCTTTCTCCAATTAGATCCATACAGTTTGCACTTAATTAATTGGTTTGGAGCTCAGCTAATACTTCAAAGAAGTCACATTGTAAGCAGCCACATGATGCAAGTAAAGTCAACCACAGCTGTAACCCTCACATATAGCTGTAATAACCATTCGGGGTATTGCTACTTTTACTTAAGTCGAAGATCTGAGTATACTTCATCCACCACTGTTTGTGTTTATTACACAGGGTATAATGTTAAGAAACATTATTTCTATTGCACTGTTGACGTGCTTCACAATTAATGAAACCACATATAAGTGATGTCATTTCCCATGTATTTTTATTATTAAATTAATTTCAGTCTCATTTGTTGACTGGTAATGGAAATTCCATGACCAAGCTTATACTAACTCATTCAAAAACTGTAATTATAGCCACATGCCTGCAGTTCGCATGAGAAGAGACTCATAAAACAATGGTGAATTCAATGATCATAAAAGAGCAATAAGGAAAAGCATGCCAAATTAACAGTAAAGTATAATAAGTGGTATAAGAGATATAGATAGAGATATATAAGTTATGAGTCCATTAACGAATCTGAAATTGTTCAACCTGCATATTATATTATTGTTCTTGGTTTATTTGTCCCCATTTTTCTGGCACAATGATCAGATTCTCATAATTAAGTTTATACAAAAAGAGAGCCAGTTTGTTCTCTAACTATTGCGCATATCCTACTACATGAATCATATAGGCCTGGGTAAGTGAAACTATTTCTCTAATTATTGTAATGTAAGAAGAAGAAAAAGTAGCCCTCCAGTGAATTTGAAGTAGGCTTGAGGGAAGGGGTTACATTATATTTTGTCACATAGAGATGGAGATGTTTCGTATAATCCAATAGCTGGCGATAATGCATCATTTTAAATCCCAAACGTCATACAATATGAAGGAAGAAGAAAAACTCAACCAATAGCCATTGAGTAAACTGCCACCTCTCTGTGTCTGTTCCAAAAACTCTGCACTTGCCACTTGCTGCCACAACAACAAAGAAGTTTAGCAAAGCGAGAGGATTAATTACGACTCACTTCCGTGTTTGCCAAAAAAAAAAAAAAAAAAAAGTACGTTGCTACATTACCATCTATGTACATTACACAGTTCGTGTTTTCAATTCTTATAACGAAAATCTTTGTTTTGCGCCAGACGAAATTGATTTGACCACAGTATATTGAGACATTATTTGCTTAATCATAAAGACAAATGCATTAGTAAAAAACAACTTTATTTCCACTCTGTCTTCCTGTCCACCGGCTAACTGAAACTACAAATGTTTTAGCGTTGTAACGTTAAGTATAGCTATAACGTTACATGTTATGCCATGGTTTGTCTTCCTCTTTGTAGCGTTGTCACACATAAATGTACGCTTGAACCTTAATATTTAGTCAATGGCTTGAACACGACTTTCGTTGTAGTCGACTTTTGCTTCTTGAATATCAGACTCATCCTGCTCTCTGTAACGGTACTCTCTTTGCCTCAACCTACAACAGATTGTACACAATCATCATGGCGACCCAGGATGGTGGGTATTGAGCAAATACAGCAGTGTTTCTTTCACATCTTTACATTGAACCTAAACACTGTTAGTGGGATAACATATGTTTGGAATTTACATGTTAATATATGACGCTATTAATACAGTGTAATGTAAATGGACGTCTCTCCGTAACGTAATAATTTAACGTTAAACGTTCACCAGTGTTGTAGCTAGCTAACGTTAACGATTGCTAACACCAGTCAAATTTAGCTAGATTTGTGGATGACTCAAGTAAATGTTAGAAGATTTAACCACTGTTATGTTTTAATTGGTTTACTTTTTCTGTAAATGAGCTAACTAAATATGGTTAGGTTATGAATTGTAACGACGAAGTAACGATGCCAACATACAGTTTGTTACGTTAACGTGACCAGTTTAATGTTAACGTTAAGGCCAACCGTCTTAGCTAGCTAGCTGCAACATACAATGTTTTGCGAGTAAGTATTTCCATTCAAGAACCATGTCTGTTTTAGGATTAGACGTGGTTAGGTTTTATTTATTCCTTCGCTCAACACACAAGAAATGCTGCCTTGATAAAAACATTTTTTTTAAGTCAGCCGTCCATGGAAAGAGCTAGAAAAACGGGGGAAGAAAAAAGCGAAACTAGACTTTATTACATACTTTTAAACAGTTAACTTATAGTTACATTTACATGCGTTAGTTATTGTGTGTGAAGGTATATGGGGGAATGCTTATGAAACAAATATAATTATTTTTTTGCTTCGAAAGAGAACCATGATTATTGTAATTGTGTCCAGACACATATTGTCTCCTGATCAATTTAATATTTGTTCATTAGACACAGTCATTAAATATTGACATTTGCTGTGTGAAATAGGATTTCTGCTCTAATGTTTTGTTTCATAAAAGAGTATTCATTGTTAAATATGGCAGTGGACTTGGTTATTATTTCTGACAAGGTGGTCCACCTCTAGTATAAAACGCTGCAGAAAACACTTGTGAGTACCGATATAAGAAATCATTGTATTTCAATTAAAGGGGTGAATTCATGGAACGAGAGGAACTGAAAAGTTGTAGCACACTTTTTGTGTGTCATTACTTACAGTCTGGTATACATTTCAGTTTCACAATTTAAATTCAGCCTTGTTGCCTGTATTTTAATGTGATTGCTAAACAAAAGAAAGAACAGATAGGATTTCTACAAACACAGATATTAGTCTTGTATTTCGGAATATCTGCATCTATGTTGGAAAATGTGGGACGTACTATTTTGAGAACTAAGAACTTTGCACTGATTTTCATTGAATGGATCCAAATCAATGTTTTCATGCTCTTCCAGGAAGTGAAGAAGTCATAATGGAAACCGAGGCAAAGCCAAAAGAAGCCGAGCCACTCTGTGAGGATGCTGAAAAAGTTGACACAGAAACTACGTCATACACAGATGCGGGAGACGCCACAACTCAGGACTCTAGTATTAGCAATGGGGACAACGCAGACGGTGAACAGGAGATGGTGGACTTGAAGATTATCTGGAACAAGAATAAATATGATCTGAAAATTCCTGTTGATAACACCGGAGCCCAACTAAAAGAGAGGATCCACTCACTCACTGGTAAGAACACACAGTAGTTCACCTTGAATTCAAAGTGAAAGAGGCTGTCTAGAGTGAAGAGCAGAGCTTAAAAATAAATGCTCCCCTATGTATTCCTAGGTCTTCCACCTGCAATGCAGAAAGTGATGTACAAAGGATTGCTTCCAGAGGACAAGACGCTACGTGAAATAAAGATTACAAATGGTGCAAAAATAATGGTGGTAGGATCTACAATAAATGATGTATTAGCTGTGAATACACCCAAAGAGGCTGTTCAGCAGGAAGTTAAGGCTGAAGAAAACAAGAAAGAGCCTTTATGCAGTCAAAAGGTAAGATTAATGGCATTCTTGCAAAGTAGAGTAAAAATATTTATGGAGTTTTCTGATATTAACCTGGCACTGTTATTTCAGCAACACAGGAAAGTTTTGGACAAAGGTAAACCAGATGACATAATGCCATCTATTAAAGGAACAAAGGTAAGATAAGATCACATGAAGGGAGGTCAGTCCCTGTTTTTGTTTGTCTTGTGTTGACTGCCACAGCAGTTCAAAGCTGTTTTCACAGATGTATGTTAACTATATGATTTTAATACCAGGCACGAAGACTCACTTTTTTTTTCTCGCTAACAGGAACGATTACCGACGGTGCCTTTATCCGGAATGTTTAACAAGTCCGGAGGAAAAGTTAGACTCACATTCAAACTGGAGCAGGATCAGCTGTGGATCGGAACAAAGGGTAGGATTACAGTCTGCCTTATTTTTGGCTAAATTCACTGCAACACAAAGATACTGAGTATTAAAAAATGTCTTCATTTTTGTGTGTGTTTATTTCTACAGAGAGAACGGAGAAAGTCCCAATGGGCTCCATTAAAAACGTAGTGTCTGAACCCATCGAAGGCCATGAGGACTATCACATGATGGTGAGTGTTCTTGCTGCTACTTGCATGTCAGACTTATTTGTTTTATGAAAAGTTGTAATGCCAAATGCTCCGAGGTGGACACAAGTGTGCAGATGGGTCATGTAACTAAGCAAAATAATAAGTTTAGGTCTATAGGGAACAGCTAAAGAACAGACTTGATATGTTTGTTGTGGTATGAAATGTTTAGTTTGGTTATTTTTGTCTGTGAAAGTTGTTTTTTGTGAGTGAATAGTGCAGGTTGAGCAGTGTCGCTGTAGTATGTGTGCATCAGAGTGATGGGGCTTGTCGTTTGCTGTTTTGGGCTCTGCCGTGGAGCGGGAAATGTCAGCGCTTTCTCTAGATTAACCTTTCTCTCTAAAGGAAGCTGTGTCTTCTTTGTCAGTGAAATGGAAATCCCAGATATCTCTTTTTAAGAGAACAAAATAAAGTGTCATTATAACCGCAGAAAGACTATAAGGTTAAGGAGAAATGTAGTGAAACTCAGTTGATGATTCTGTCAGCTGAATAACAATTTTTGAACTTGATGTTGTGATGAATGGGAGGTAAACAAGACCAGAAAGTAATCTGATAACTTCAAATGTAGTAAAAGCTGACAGTATAATGCTGTGGATGTCATGTCAATGTCAAGTGCATTTAAGCAAAAAAGGCTGATCGTGAAATTTAAAATGTGAGATCCTTTCCATATTTCCTTGCTTCCTTGTTGTTGAGGTTTTCTACCACCTCACACTGACTAAACATATAAATTAGAGAGATCGGGCCGTGGAGCCAAATAAACGTGTGGGAGTTTATTCCTGCACAGTTCAGCTGTCTTTCATGGTCACAGTACGTACACTGGACCGATACAGTCCAAGTGCAGAATAGTGGAATTCCAATGACATTGATTTGTGTTGTAATGTTTTGGCTCTAGAATGAAATTTGATGGCCAGCTATTTGCTCAAAGCATGTTCCTGCATCACTGAGGAGTTGATAATGTACAGTATGAGGAGGAGTAGATGGAAGAGGAGCTTTTCCTCTAAAACAGCAGGCCCATCATTGATCTCAGTGATCCACCCTGTTTACTTTAACTTTTCAAAATTGAAAAGAAGGAGGTATGAAGTAATTCATTATTTTTTTTTGCATTTCAGAATGGCTTTTGGAGTGATTAGGTGGGCTGTAATATACTGCAAAGGAATATGTCTTTTTAATTAAAAGGTGTTATTAGAGGCAGTATATTACACACAGCTATCAGGTCTTTGAATGTTTGATTTGTTTGTATTTACAGTTTTGTTTTTAGAATATGTTGAGCATCTGTCAAATCATTAAACGTGCTTACCATTTTTTTTCCCACTTTCGTAGGCTTTTCAGTTGGGTCCAACAGAAGCGTCTCAATATTGGGTCTACTGGGTGCCTGTCCAGTTTGTCGATGCAATCAAAGACACAGTCCTTGGAAAATGGCAGTATTTCTAATGTGCCTCTTTTTTTGAACTGGGATTGAGACGAGGAGCCAATGAAAAATGAAACTGGAGTCAACAGTGAGGCTTCAGGAACTTCTTGGAATTCATTCGAAGGAAACGGACGGATGCCTGTGGACTAATCATATTGTTTTTAGGCTAAAAGTGCACTATGTGGCAGCACATTTCTCAGCCCTGTTGATCATTCAAGGTTTTCAGCAAATCCAAGGGAAAATGATGAAACAATTGTACAGAAATTGCTAACACTTTTCTTCAATTATTCTTAAAGAAATAAAACTTATTTAATGAAATGAATGCACTAGGGCATTGATGTTGTCTGTCTGTGTTCAGTGTTGTATCCTCCGAAACTTTAACATTTCTTTTTTTGATTTACTTTGTTAGAGACCAAAGTTTTGCACATTTGAACAGAGCAGGTCTTCGCAGTCTCTTTGCAAAACGGCTCAAACTCTAGTAGTATGGGGTCTTTGAGTGAACAGCAACAGGTCCTCCCACAAATAGTGGATTTGATTGAGGTCTGGACTTGGCCACCCCAGGACTTTAACATTGGCCTTTTAAAGGGTTGTTGTTGCCCAAGTAGCAGTTCCCTTGCAGACTGCAGTATATTTTCCGGCAGGGTTTCTCTCTATTTAAAGGGCTTTCCAATCCTGCTGTGATGTGATGTGTGGTGTTTGTTAAACATAGCTTTTAGTATGATGGGAAAAATGCTTAATCTTAGTCTCAGACCATAGAACTGTTTCCATATACCCCACATTAAATGATGTTTTTCAGCAGAACACATCTAAACTGAGAAAATGATAATGGTTAAAAAAGAAAGAAAAGAAGAAGCATATTAAGCATATACACTTTGCTATTTCCCTGTTGATTACTGGGGTAAGTAAAAAATCCTGTATCACAAGCTGCAGATTGATGGTAATTAACCAATAACACAACAGTTAAATATGTGCCTATTTCTCTAAACACATGGAGTTGACAAAAACAGATTTTAATAAAACATTGTATTTAAGTCAAAATCAAATATGAAATCAAAATGTAAAGCCATGGGTTGTAACAGTTGTTAACGTTGAATTTGCATGTCATATATGGCAAAGGTTGAAAAATGATAGACGGAACTGTAGGAAGTAAAAAAAAAAAAAAGCCTGACCTTCCTACACTACAACGGTCAGTATGTGTGATTCTTAATGCACAACTTATCAAAAAAATAATAATCCTGTATCATTCACAAAATGGAATTGTACAGTGGGCAACTCCACGGTATGTCAGAGACTGAGAGAATGCTTTTACTCTGAAGGATAATAGACCGGAAATGAATTTATTGCTTCCGTAGAACCATGCGTAGAATACGCCCATTAGTGGCGGGAGCAGAGAGACGTCGACGCGGGTAATGCAGACTTTTCCATCCTTGGACCACCGTTAAACGGTAGCAGTTGGTAATGTACAAAACGGCGACAACAACCGTAGAGAGGAAACGCCCACCGCCGGTTAAAATATTGTCCGGTCAGCTGAGGACGGCAGAGAGCCGCGGGACGGCCGACATCGGGGATGGGTGTGTTATCAAGCTGGGCAGGGGCCGCGTTCTGCTGGTCTCTCTAGTGTGGATGCAGGGGACCGTACTGGAGGTCCAGCTGGACAGAAACACCGTGCTGCTGATGGATGAGACGGGAACCTTTGCTGTTCAAGGCGTCAACAACATCCCCAAAGGGAAACCATGTTTGTCCCAAGGTAAAGTTTGTTTCTGATTTGATCAATAAGTCAGATTAAAGACAGTTGTATGTTTCAGGTGTGGTATAACGTTATATGGGTTTCACTTTTCGGCTTACGTGCAGTTTAGTGTCACAAATTATTTTCCAAAAACTGAGTGTCCCAAATGATGGTCTTATTTGAGACAGGTTAATGGTAGGGTTAAGGTAGCACAGGTAGTTTAGCAGGTTCATAATTAATTAAGGACATTGTATGGGGAATTTGGGACACTAAACTGCACGTATACCTCACTTTTCTACAACAATACACCAGGCCTAGATTGAGGGAAAAAATACAAAGGTCTTTGAATGTAATATTTTGTCTAACCAACAATCCCAAACCTCAAAGAAGTTCAATTTCTAATAAAACAAAATTGAAAAAGCCTTAAAAAAATAAGCTGGAAGCAGAGAATATCTGGCATTGTTTTCTTGAAAAATGACTTTATCATTATCAAAATAGTTGATTATTTTTCTATCCATACCAATTGATTAATCGACTTATGTTGCAGCTCTAAAATATCAACTGACATAATTATGTTTTTGTGTATAGCGGGCCTGTGTCAAAAACATGGGGTGTCAATTAGGAGCTTGAATTCGTCTTTCTTTTTGCCCCAGGGCAAAACACTGTTAATGTAAACGACTTCACTACTTTTCCTCTGTCCAGATCTTGTAAAACGAGATGAATCCAGGTCTAAATAATAGCTGTACTGGACCAGTTGAACATGGAGTTTAAAATATGTATACATTTCTATATTCAATTAATTTGTGAAACTTTTTTGTTTAAAAAAATAAAAAATGTGATCCGTCATCCAGATCTGGATTTAGAACGCAGCCATTGTTCATGTTACACCTCCGCTAAACAAGCAAAATCGTCTGCTGTGAGAAAGGTCTGTTGGGCCTTATGGATGGAATAACACTGCAAATTTATAAGCTTAAAATATGACGCATTAGAAGGTTTTTGATTAATTTGAATGTTTTTACCTTCCACCACTACATTCTTTATGGTTTATCTTACTATTTAGTGATCATACCAGTGTTTATTGTTTAAGAATTCAATTTATGATTCCTGTTAGATCGATATGGAAGTCTACCACACCCAGACATGAGAATTGCAAATTGTGTGCTTAAAGCAGGATCAGTAATCTTAAAAACAATGAGTCCACATGAATATATCTATCTGAAAACCAGCCACGTCTCCCCACATCACCGTCCTTGTTTCCTTGAATCTGTTGTCACTGAACAATTGGGCACCTGCTGCTGTTTTTACAGGCAAATATGTCATGGTGATGGGTGTCATCCAGGCCGTCTCCCCGGAGCCAGTCATCCGTGCAGTGAAGATGGCAGACCTCTCTGAGCTCGCTGCGCATCACCGGCAGATGTGGAAGCTGGAGGTGGAGGACCTGCAGCAGGTGCTGGCCTGAATGCCAAACTGTTGGTGCAAACATCACCTCGCCGGCGGCAGGATGACCTGCTCCTGTCATATCCAGCTGGACCAGTCTAGTGATTCTTGACAAATGGAAAAAACTACAGCGGATTCTGACTGGAAGGTATTATGCAAGAGTGACAGTATGCATACAGTATTTATGCAGTGAGTCTTTATAGAGAAGAAGTGGAGCTGCAGGCCTCTTATTGCCTCTAAAAAAGTATCTGCTAACACTCTGGGAGAAAAATGACATCCAGATAAGGCGCCATCTTGGCTCGTTAACTTGATGTAGGAAGCGTATAATTTGGCATTCATTTAGCGTAGCTATAAGATGGTTATACAAATATTAAATAAAGATGACTTAGATTGTCAAGTACTCAACCTACTTTTCTCTACTATAAACATATAGATCTTTATGCATACTGTAACAAGAGTAACAAATTAAGATTGTTGTTAAAACCTGTTTTTCAAGAACAAAATATTAAACTCCATCTTGATTTCAGCAGAAAACAATGAAATCACATTGCAAAATTGTTATCCAAGTTCATGTCCGCCTGTGACCGACTGTGGTGGAATGTAACAAAGTGAATTTAATTGAGTTACTTGTACTGTACTAGAGTATTTCCATTTCATTGTACTTTATACTTACACTTAGGGCTGGGTATCGCTAAAAAATGTTAGATACTGGCACAGATACAAATAACGTGATTTCGATACCGGTTCCTGAACACTACTTTTTTCAATACCAATTTTATATATCCATTTAAACAAAAAAATTACATTATGGCAAAAATCGTATTTATTTTTCAGTACCTACTACGTGAGCCCCGTCTCTGTGCATAACAGTCTCTCATGCATTCCTCTACAGCCAATCAGCAGCATTTTTAGATCTTGGTAGAAGCATGCTGTGTTCTTATTGGCTCACTGACGCCTAGATTTACTCCTTAGGTTTTGAAATTTGCTACTGAATGATGAGGCATTTTTAGGTTATTTGATACTAAGGCAATTCGGTCAGTGCCTCCTAAAAAGCATTGAATTCATTCTGTACCCAGCCCTACGTACATGTGAGTGAAATGTACTTTTTACTCAAATACAATTGACAGCTGTAGTTACTTTACAAAGATTTAACATACAAAATGAGTTTATAAAATAGGAACTGTTAATTTATCAGTGAGAAAATGGACAGATGATAGAGTAACAGTCAGAGTACTTTATAATTTATGTACTTTGCTAATACATGTATATCAAGGTGTTCAATACAGGACTTTTACTTGTAATGAAATATGTCTACAGTTTGGTATTACTACTTTAAATTACCTAGAAGATCTGAATACTTATCCCCACTGGTTACTGGTTCCAGATGTGTAATTAATAAAACAGCAGTTGAACACAGATTAAGAAAAGAAGCTTTATTTGGTGTGGTACCCGTTACACTGGTAACATATTAGATAAATGGAAAGGGAAAATGACCTATGCTGACCGATTAAAATAAGAGTGTCAACTGAACTCTCAATTTAAGTATTCCATACTTAAAACATATTTAAAGTAAAGGTCATTAACATATACAAACTGCTTATGAGACGAAATTACTTTGTCAACTGTATCTGAACACATTTCTGATCAAGGTTCACGCATGCTATATTCAGCACCATTTTCAGATATTCTAATGAATGGCGCATAGCAAAGCTTACAAGTGTCTCTCACTCATTAAGTTGTTAACAATAACACTTCTGTAGTTCAAATGAGAGTAATCCAGCCACCAATCAGAGGGCCGGTCCTGAACCCGCTCTTTAAAATCATGCTGTGATCAGGCAGTTTCCTGTGCACCTAGGAGGCCCTCGAGGATCACCTGACTCTAGACTGTTTGAATACTGCATTATTTGCAACTGAGCATGAATATTGTCATCACATCATGAATATTGTCGTCACATCATTATATAATGTCTTTAAGCAGAAAACTGTATTTTCCAAAGTCATTGTCATTTGGTGCTATAAGATGGTCTTTTCTGGCTTTGGCAAGTTTCATCAAAAGGAATTCCCTGCGCTCCATCCACTCTTTTAGTTCCTGCTCCCCGTGTGCCAGCTTACACAACTCATCCTCTGTGCACGTGCCTTTGAGGAACCTATCAGAACACAAAATTAAAAAAGGTCAACCGTCAAAAACCAATGGACTCCGACTGGTAACCAGAGACCTAGAGTGTTCCGTGGCTAATAATCTTACCTCTCACAAACTTTGAAAGTTCCTGTGGGAAACCGATACTGCCAGCAGTTCTGATCATCCTCAGAGTTGAAAACTCTGTCTTTGTGTTTTTCTGAAGTAATATGCTGCTGCCACTGCTTCTCACTGTTGCAGTTTTTACCACACAGCCAACAGTGATTCCCAGCCTGCGAAAACATGGAGCCGTCTCGTGTAAACAAATGACTTATTACCACCCGTTTGTTAATCATTCAAAGTAGGGCTGGGCAATATGGAGAAAATCAAACATTACGATATTAAGACGATATTGTAGGGTTAAGACCAAGGGAGAGCAGCCTGGAAAGGTCTGGCAAGTTCAGAAAATGGAATTACTTTACTGTTGCAGCCATTAAAACCAGAAAAAGGACGGCACTTACGCCATGTTGCAATCTGAAAAAAATCTAAGACGATTTTAGATATATTATCAATATACTGCCCTGCCCTAATTCAAAGCTGTCGCATCCACAGATTCCCACTACTAAATGATTAGCTACCACAAAAAAGCAATACACCACCATTGCTTAGGAGTCTGTATGTGTCACCAGATAAAAACAGTGGGTCATGTTTGCTGGGTTTTTAAACTCACCACTTCTTCAGCGTAGTCTGTTGGCATGTGGATCTGTTTGCCATTCTCCCTGACAGAGTTATTGGAGGTCTCCTCACCCCAGCCAGGCTTCTGGGACTGCAGCCACTGCTCATAAAGCTGATCCATATCTGGAACTAAACAAGGGGATAAAAACGAGCGACTGTTGGTGCATCTCACACACACCAATTCACCAACCAAGTTCTACTAATTAAATTCTACCAAGTTAAGAGAGCCCATCTCCCGGACAAAACTCACTGTTGTTTTCCTTCATGTAGGTCCAAAGGTCTCTTTCTTCTACACTGTGGGCAAATGTGCAATTCCCAATGTACTGACACTTTTTGCCAGCTGTCACGTGCATGCAAATCTAAAGAAAGGGGAAAAAAAATAACATTTGGCGACCATTGCAGGAGATTTAGTTTTATTCAGAAACGCACAGAACAAACGACCACAGAGCAGAAAAAATGTTTGGCACGTACCTCAAATTGAGATGGGATGGGTTTTTTGGTTGGAAGTGGACGAACTGTTGTCCACTTTTTCCTTTCATGGGAACTTACAAGCACCACCCGCCTGTCTTTTGCCCACCTGAGACAGAAAGACAGAGACTGAGTGCGTGGCGAGGTATTGGATGGCACCGGTTCACTTATCAATTCGCCTCCGGTCTACAGGTCACGTGTTGAAGACTTGGGAATACTTACGTGTGTCTCGCCTTGGCTGAGCAATACTTCTTGTTTTTGTCAGCTTCACTTAGTTGGCCATTTCTCCAACACTGGCCACAAACAAACATCATCTTCAGATTTGGAGGCCCGAACCTTCTCTGTGCACTGGAAAGCTGCTGATGAAATATGAAGACTGGTTAAAATCTTTGATTAACACAAAGCAACAGTGAGACAACTAGAAGATTTAGCCAGAATATACACTATTAACCCTCCTTTAGGGCTGGGCGATATGGACAAAATCAAATATCACAATATTTTTGACCAAATACCTCTATCGATACCGCAACGATATTGTAGTGTTAGGGTTAGTGCTTTCACAACATTCACACAATGAGATTTTTGATAAATAATCATCAGTAATGTGGATATAATGACTAAGTGGGTAAAGGCAAATAATAGAACAGTTACAACAGTCTGGTAGGTTCAGAAAATGACATCACTTTACTGCAATGCAGCCTTTAAAACCAGGAAAAGACAACACTTATGCCATACTACGATATTACAATATCCCAAATAAGAAGCTATCTAGTCTGATATCACGATATCGATATATTGCCCAGCTCTACCCTCCTGTCAAATTTGACCCTTTTTCAAAGTTTCTATATCAGAACATTGGGTTTCTTTCAAGCAAATTGCCCAAAAGCAACACAGAAGGTTCCATGAAAAGCTCTTCACAAGTCAAATTTAGCAATCAGTTCACTACTTTTATTGAATTTTGGGTATTTAATTTGATATCATTATTCTGACTTCACTTTGACAGTCTGATTATCCGTTAACATCCTCTGATCTTAATTAGTCAAAATAATTCATATTCATAATATAATATATAATAAAAGCAAACATGAGAAACATGAGTCCTTATGTTGGGCTTACCTGGGCTCCCTGCAACGACGCTGTTGCATTCCAAAACTTCTTTGCCTCTTGGACAATACTTTCATGAGTGATACCTATATGATTTAAAAAAAAAAAAAGTATACAAAGGGGAAATAATTAAATTATATTAAATTCTGTGTTCCTAGGTACAAAGCCACCCAGCCCTTGGGAGAGTACTTTAAAAAAAAAAAAAAAAAAAAAAAAAAAAGCTTACCGAGCTCGTGCTGCATCATCCAGACCTTCAGCTCGATGAGGCTGTGGGCGTAGAAGCAGTCGTCCTCTCTCACGCAGCCGTAGCGTACTTCATGGCGACAAAGATCCAGCTGGCACTGAGGACTCAGCGGTCTGATTTTGGAATAACGGACTGTGTTCTCCTTCAAAATGTGGACCAGGCACCTAAGAGACAATGTCCCCACGTTTAGTTTATCCTGCTCTTCTTCCCTCATATTTGCACAAGGTCTTGTGTGCTTTGGTAGATAACTTATAAACTATAAATTCATAAGCTAAATGATGGTGACTTACTTATGATCCTCAAAGTCATGCTTGGTCACTGGATGAGAGCAAAGTGATGAGTCATCTTTGTTGGTTTTGCTGATTATTCTGGGTTTATGGTCAAAGCACACCTGCAAATTGAAAGTTTTTAATATTCTATAAAAACAGCAGATTTACTACAGCAATGACTATATTTGCTACAAAATAACAAGAATATTCCACCAAATATCACTCTAAAACTAACAATAGATCAAAGTATACCAGCTACTAATGAGCACCACAGAATACAAGAAAGAACAACAGAAGCAAACAATTACACTCCAATGAAAAGCACAGCATTGCATTCATCACATTAACATTTTTGTATTTATTGGCCTATTTCAATTTTGCTCCGGGTAAAGTGAAACCAGTGACTATAAATGTAAATATGTATAAATGTAAGAAACATCTTTGGGAGGTAAATATCCATTTACAATGAGACAAGCATTTTTTTTTTCTTCTCACACTGGAATAAAAAAAACAAAAAAAACAATGCTGCCAATGGGCGTCATTGACAACATCAGGTTCCAGCAGCGGCAGCACTATACAGTTATTGTTATCAATGAAATGCACACCAACACAATCTGAGGTCATTAGTTTTGAAATTAAATAAATACTCACACCACAGAGAAACATGAATATCCCATGATGCTCCTGTAAGATCTTGGGGACAGTCAACCTGATGTTGGAGTTGGGCCCATAAGGATCGAAGAGTAGCTCTCTGGAGATGAACCCTTTCCGCTCCAGTGTCCAAACATCAATCTCTTCCTGGCAGTATGCAAATGTACAGTGGCCAGGGTACAGGCACTCTTTTCCAATAGCCACCTCTGAAACAGCACATGTAACATTTTAGTATCAGCAGTTATCCACACACGACTTGTGTGTGCAACAGCAAAGTGGAAAAAGTACCACAAACTAAGTGAAAGAAGCTGTGCAAATGCTCCGCGAAATAATGTGAATATTTACGTGTATCCCTAACACATAAGGGCAGGTAGGGAATTATAAACCAAAGAGGAAGTAATGGGGAAAATGTTGTCATGCTTAGGGAACTGACTATTTTATTTTTTTAACCAATCTGTATTACAAAAAAAGCCATCTATTAATTTTTTTTTCTCTCCAGGAAAAATCAAACTATTGGGATTTGTAGGTAAAAAAAAAAAAAAAAAAAAGTAATATAAAAAGGCAAAAGCAGGAAAGCGAAGACATTTACACATATATAAATGTTACCTTTGCAAATGTAATAAGGTCCAACATATTGGGTTTTTGTTGGTCTGGGCCGAATGAGCTTCCACGATTTGTCTGGCAAATGTTTGATTCGGCCAAGTAAAGCGTCCTTTCTGCATTTATGCTCTTCTGTATGAAGTGTGTAATCCAACACACCGGGCCCTGTGGATACACAAATAGATAAACCGACTGATTGACAGACACAGACACACACACACACAAGAACACAAAAGAACATTCCTCACCAGTTTTAACGTAGCAGACCGAGCACGCTTGTTTGAATTCATGTGTTTCAGCTAAGGGGTTTTTTGCTAAGTCTACAGCAGCAGGAAGACCCTTCACTTCAGGCATACCCACAGCCATTCCCATTGGAGTTTCATTATTGTTCAGCTGGTTAAAAAAACAATAGAAGAAAAAAAGATGAAATATGAATTATGACAAAGTAAGAGCCTGTAACAATATCTAGGCTGGCAATAATGAATACAAAACAATTACCTGTGACCTGAATGGATTCTGAGCATAATCTGTCCATTTAACAGAGGGGAGAAAAAGAGTAATGTACTAGTCAGCTGATATGCATGTATTGATACTGAGCGACTTTTTTATTTGAAACAAAGTAAAGCCCTGTGATTGAGCGGGCCAGGTAACAAAGTAGCCTACCCGTTTTATAGTCGTTCATGGTGAGACTATCCAGGGAGTCCAGTGGTTGGGGGAGGGTGTCAAAAGTGTCTATACCAAAATACGTACTTGACCCCGACTTGTGATACAGCGGGGGCAGAGTTACGGTGCACTGCTGGGTACTGCTGTGGAGAAAGGAGTTGATGTGAGATGGCATCAGGAATGAACTCGACATGGAACTGCCCGAGGCAATACTGGTTGGCAGAGGGAGAGGCCCCTTCATTGTGGGTATAACCTAAAAAGGAAGAGACAAAACAAAAGTCACACTTGAGCTCAGATATCGACACACTGTCACATCGCCGTAGCCGTTCACTAACCATGGCTGACTCCGGGCCAGCTTGGTCCAGTAGATCATCTAGGTCGTCCCCAATGATGTCTGCGTCAAAATCTTGACTTGTTTCAAGCATCATACAAGGCTTACTGGTTCTGCACCCATTAACAAACGTGGGCACGGGAAGGGGGACCGACGTGGATACAGATACAGGCTTGGGAACGGACTCGAAGCCTGGCGGCTCAGACAGGGATACAGACGAGACACAGTTTTTAGGAAGAAGTTCATCCACCACTGCTTCATTTAGAGCCGGGTGCACGGCCACTGGAGCTTGGCTTGGAGCTGGGGCAAGAGCCAAAACACTGCTATCCTGGGTTAGCTGAGGCACTTCTAAAAACACATCAGGGAGAAAATATGAGGAGTACATTTTCTTTCCTTACCCTTTAAATTAACAAATCAAAGCTTTATTAAGCAATAAACTTACCAATTTCTATATCTTCAACTGAAGGAGAGCCATGGGAAAACTGAATGCAGAAGAAATGTATTAAACAATGCATTATAGGCGAGCATAGATATATATTTTGTCATATACATTTTAGATCGTTACCTTGTCACATGATGCATCCTGATAATTTGATCCTCGCAAAACATTCAAGGCAGGCTGTTAAAACAGAATTAGCTTTTGCAGGATTAATTGTGGAGAAACTCAGTTTTACAGATGGTTAATTAACTACATTTATATTGTGCTTTTCTGTGTTTTAACCACCTCAAAGCACACAGCTCTGTCAATTAAATCAACTAATCGATTAGTCGACAAAATCCTATAAGTGTTAGTCGACTAAGAATATCTTTAGTCGAGGACAGCCCTAATGTATATTATTAAAAAAAAACACTCAACTTTTTTCAGTAAATAAGCCAAGTCTCAGACGGTATGAGATGGTTCCTGAGACACACGTACCTTACTCCTTACATAAGCTTTACGGATTTTCAATCCCAAAATTTTGGCAAGGTCCTGAGTCAGCTGTGTGACACTGGTATCCTGGGGAAACAATACAAATTGACAGTGTTTATTCAAACACAATCACTGCCTTTGATCTTTGTTCAACAGATTTTTTTTCTGCTTTCCTTAATATATTGTATCAAAACAATTTTTTTCTTTTTCCAACTGCAAGGATTTTATTTTGCACATACATATTGTATTGTGAAACTTGCTTTTATGAATCAAGACTCCGGTCACTGTGCATGCATTTCAGCTTCAGCAACCTTTTAAAAAGGTGCAACACACCCCTAAAGTGCGGTTGTTGGTTGCCTTTGGAACGGCAGTATTTTATCATATTGGAGATGAAGAGAGGTCGTTTAAATCTTGTTGTTCCTGCGACAACATACTGTATCCAGGATGATACTCCTCTCCATATATAGTATCATAAAGTGTGCATATATAGTATAATTCAGTGTGTTTTTGTAGTAAAAAAAAAAAAGTTAATATTTTAGTATTAACCAGTGCAGAAAAGTCTCTTAAACCTTAAATTAAATGTGGGTGCTTATTACACTGAAGTTGGACTGACATCAGTTTTACTTAAATTTGCCTGAAAATGTCTCAATTTAAACTAAAGATAGCGCACCAACAGTCACACAAATATGAACACTCACACAACAATGAACTGACTGTCAGGCAACACGCCAGAAACATCAAGACTCCACTGGGCGTTGTGTTCCTTCAGGCAGCCTGGTCAGCATTTCAATTTGCTTAATTTTTTGTCAAATTTGCAGAGACATAAAAGTGAGTGGATCTCCTGCACATGTGAATAGTCAACATACAACACGCAGATGTTAGACCTTACCTGAGGCACTGCTAGAGAGCATTTGGCAACAGCCTCATAGGCCTCTTGATGTCTCCCCATCTCCTTCAAGGATTTAGCTTTTCTGTACAGCGCTTTGTAGTTCCCCTCATTCAAATGGAGAGCCTTTTCACAGTCTTCTAATGCTTGGTCATACAGTCCCTTAAAACAAGATATGTCCCAGAGTTAGGAAAACCATATTTAACCACTGTGCTGTAGTGAACAGAGAACATAGAAACTGCAGTTTGATCATAAATTGACTTTATGTGTTCAGTGAACTGAGTTGGGTATGGGTGTGGTTTCCCTGATGAAAGTAGTGTTTTTTGTATTGCCATGTAACATGACGAACACTGACCGGAAAGAGTAACTGAATTTTGCTCTGAAAGCATCAATCATTCCCAAATGGGGATTTTCTAAGTGGATCCTGAGTTTCTCAACTGATTCTTAGATTTCTGAAGAACAGCGTTCAAAGTGACTGTTCTGTCTAGAAAGGAAGTCTAGCACAACGTGTAAGGCGTCACTGTGCATCCCATGACATTGAATTATTATACTACAGGTATCATGAGTGTAGTACAAGTCATTTCGTCGTGCATGCAACTCACACCCTTCAGGTGGATCATTATTTGATGCATTCATAAATATCATCCATTCATCAAACCTTATTGATGCATTTTTTTAATGATCCAGTTTTGCATGACAACTAGGGCTGGGCGATCGGGAGAAAATCAGACATCACGATATTCCTGACCAAATACCTCGATATCAATATTCTAGATGCTTTAACAAAATATATTCACACTTAGATTTTAGATAAATAATCATCAGTAATGTGGACATAATGTCTAAGTGAGGAAAAGGCAAATAATAGAACAGCTAGAACAGTCTGGTAAGTTCAGAAAAGTACATTACTCTACTGTAATGCACCCTTTAAAACCAGTGAAAGACAACACTTATGTCATATCACGATATCCAAAATCTAAGACAATATCTAGTCTCATAACACGATATCGATATAATAATCGATATATTGCCCAGCCCTAATGACAACCAAATTATTGTGCACCTCATGGGACCTCAAAGCATCTCATCATGTTGTCAAACTAGGGTTATTGTAACCGATTTCAGATTACAGTCCTACATTCTGTGTAATAAGAGGCTAGTAAATAAATTGGTGAATGTAAACACCAGTTAATAGCAACAATTTGTTTTGTTTTATTTTAAAATATTACTTTGACATTTTGGCAAGTGCATTTGCTTTCTTAACCAGTTAGATGGGAAGATCTTTATGTCTTTGTCATGGAGTCTCGTCACCATGAGGTTGCCAGGCAACCAGCGAAACTCCAGGAAGTGACTGCGCCCGGCCGCATTATGTTCCCACTCAATGAAGTTGGCCGCACTCAGCACAAACATTAATTAAAGAGGTCAGCCCTACCCCACTAGTTAAAAGCTTCAATATGCCTCATGCACCTTCCCTGCCATTCTCTCCACAACCTCTGAAGTATTGTCTTGTGCTTTCATATGAACAGTTAGCAAGCTCAAAAAGTAATGCTGGTGAAGAAAAGATCCTCTTTTTGGTCTTATTATGATGCTAAGTGTGTGAAATGAAGTAAGACAAATAAATGTGGTAGAGTCAAAATGAAAAGGGACTTCAAAGTGATTGTGATGGAAACTGAAGAGAGACTCAAGTGTGATGGTCACCGCCTACTTACCGGAACAATGTTTAGGTACGCGGCAGCTCGATTTGCATACAGCTTTTCCAGCAAACGTGTTGGAACACAGATATCTTCCGAGTCAGCATACTCCGCTATACTCAAGGCTTCTGTGTACATCTCGATGGATTTTGTCCACTCCCCTTCTTTAAACACGTCATTTCCTTCGCCAAAAAGATTCCACACGAGATCCTTAATGAACACCTGAAATATTAAGAGAACCAGATCAGTACAAAATATACATAGTCCAGCCGATTTGTCATTTCATTCAGGCCCCGTTATTTTTTTTTTTTTTTTTTTTTTTCATGTGAGCCTGTCATTATCCCTAAATCAGTTCAGCTCTATACAAATGTTTATACAAAATGGGAGCGTATCAAAATTTACAGAGCTTACCTCATACTGCTCTTGACTTCCAGGAAATGGAAGGGTTGATCTAAAAGCAAAAGGGAGTTCACGTTACAGACCTTTAAAGTGTCAGCAGAACAAGAACATACATTGGAGTGAGAAGTAACAGTGGTGGTTAGAGTCCAGTTGCATTCAGAGGTCATAAGGTTTCATTCAGTACAAAGTAGGACCGCAAGTAACGTTGATTGATCATTTGGTCATCCTTCACATCTTACTCTTTGAGTAAATGAGGCTTTATATACTCTAGATCTCTCAACATGGTTCAAAGACATTGATACGGATCTGTCATGATTTTTGTACAAAGGGTACAATAATACACATCTGCATGCTGACACAGAACTAAAGGTACTGCCGAGATTAATATCAGCAACAGTTCTTAATCATTTGGTGCATTGTAAAACTGGGCAGATGAATTGTTTCACTTGAAGCTAGCTATATAAATAAAGGCTGTGTTATTAAAATGTCATGGAGCATTTTGCAATAATCATTGATTGGGAGGTTGTTTGGTTATGCTGCTTTCCAGGTCAGCTGCTGTCTGGAATTTAAAGGAATCTTTCCTCTTTCAGAGTATCAGTCTCAGACAACTTAACACATCGTGACATTAAGATTCAAGTTTGACTGCACAGCGATGACGAGCAGAGTAGTATTTTAAGTATCACTTTTGTTTTACAAATAAAAGGCTTTGCCAGATTAGATGAAAATGCAACACGGCACTGCCTGGTGTAGCTCTAAAAACAATATGGGCATACTGCGAGTCTGCCTGATGCATGAATACAAAGCTCAGATCAGGAGAACATCCCACATTAAAAACAAAACTAACGTGAAGCCAGTAATCAGCTGTCACACTGACACCCATCTGATCTGAACAATGCATAACGCAAAGCTGACAAATCATTGTTGCATCATGCAGTCTACAGAGGTACCCACACTTTTTCATTTAAAAAAGGACCCGCAAACACAGGCAGACGAGTACTTGTAGCTGGTAAGAGTCTTCATCTGGTTATCCTCTGCAATATTTCCAAGATAGGATGACAAAAAAAAAAAAATACTAGTGGGCATGGCAACATCAGGAAGTGTAAAACATAGGATCAGAACATTACACACGTCTGCTTACTCATTAGGGCTTGAAGTATTATATTAGTAAAATTCAGTTACGCTCCGACTTTAACAACCAGTGATCTAAACTATGACACTTACTGGATGAACTGTAGGCCTTTCTGAATCTCCTGCCAGCGACTCCTTCTGTCCTGACATGCTCCAGACATGTTTGTATTAATATCCACTCCTCTGTCAGCACCTGAAATGATAGGATACATATTATATTATCTGGTGAAAGTCACTGGCAAAAAAACAGCAATAAGATAACATAAAAGCACTTCTTGCTTATCATAAATCACCATAATCAGGTTGTCCAACTGGTTTACTCACGCAGTTGAATAGGCTCTGCGTTCACAGGCATTATATTATTGAAAGGCTTATTGCCTTCAATGTTTATAGCTTCCGCATTTAACGTAGTGATGACGACACACGTGTAGTTCCGGAAATCAAAGCTAACAAACATTTTTGTTAGCTTGCGAGCTGATAACGTTACCAAAACACCTCAGTTTAAAATCAACCTTAAACTGAAAAGCTGTGGACGATAAAAGGTACATTTGCTGGCTCGGGAAAACGGTTTAAACATAGAATCTGAAAGTAGGAGGTCCATTATCGGACATCATTTCGACAGCACTGCCTAATATTTCAGCTTTCAAGCAAATGCAAGCGTTTCACATGCTAGGAATATATAACATGTAGCTTGGGCGTCCCGAATAGTTTGTATTGGAGCATATGACGTTATTGACAGCCATTCATCGTGTTATTAACATGGTTTAGATATGAAGATTTGCTGTAACATCGCATAATACCGCCAACCTGTCAACCATTGCTAATATACATGATAGTTTTTTTAGTTTACGTTTCTTCTAAAATAGTTACTAATCAAATGAGCATCTGGGTTACAGGAAGAGACAGGAACCTGGTAAAAGGCTTTAGAAGGGTGCTCCTGTCCTGTTTCGGTCAGCATAGCCAAAATTCACTATATTCTAGGAACATGTTTGTGTTTAGGAGCGTTAATTGCTTAACAATCGTGTCGACAAGACGACGGGTTCACTGTGGACAAAGACTTTAGAAAAATTTAGAATCAAGTTTTCACGAGTGAGGAAGCACCTCGTAAAGGGGCTGTCCGATATTGGACGCATGGCATTTAGCGCACGTGTGTTACCCGCGGTCGAGGAACCGCCGAGAGTAGACTTGTAGTTAGCGATCATCATCTGCTAGCAAAGGATAGCAATGTGTAGCCTACATAGTTTCAGCACTGCCAACAAATCTGAACCGATGGAACGCAACAGTGTTCTCCGGTGCTGGAAACACACCGGCCTAACCAGCTAACGTTACATGGCGTTACCAGACTAAGTTTCTAGGAAGTACACTGAACCTAACAAAGCATAGGCATGCCCAAGTTGAACTAGCTAACGTTAGTTCCCCCAACGCAAACAATAGCGAGCCGTAGATGTTTAGCTCCCGCCTGAGACCTGGTAAATAGCACATTAATTAACCAACAATGCCTGCTGTTCATACTTACATGAATGGATCTTTATTCCAAACAACCCTTACGTCGGTTATCTAAAAGGAGGGAAAGTGATTTCTCGTTCTAGCTAAAATAACTTAGCTAGATGTGCTGTATCGCTGAAGGCCGCCCTTTGCTTCTTCTTCTTCTACTTTGACTGGAGGGAGAGCGAACATGGACACCAGCGCAGTGCTGCCCCTGGCAGACAGTGGAAGGACACTGCAACATTTCACACAGAAAATAGCAATGCAACTTCAATAAGCATGGATCAATAAACCAATAAGTATATAATAATATGAATAATAAATATCATAATACATTATATGGCTATATAAATCACACATTAAATTAAATACATAGCTGTTGTTTTTTATACTAATTAATTTAATTTAATGTGTGATTTATATATCAATATCACCAGCAAATTGTTGTTTATTTTTACATTTGATATGCTACTCTGGATCATTTTCTTGTCGGTAATAGCTCACTGACAACTGTTTGGATGTGTGGATCAAATGTCTTTGTTTTGAGCCACATTATCTGCAAACAAAACTAGCCAGTGAGTCAGTGTACAAGTAATGGCTTTTTCTTCAGGCAAATGACAGAGAACTGCACATCAAGGGAGTGGAGCTGAAAGTCATGCCTTTTTTTATTGAAGAAGCATATCAAGTCAAAAATAATGTAATATAGTATTTTAGGAATTATGACTATATATTATATATATAGTCATATTTATATAACTGATTTCCTGACTTTGTTTTGCCTATATATTTATATTGAAAATCCATACAGACAGAGGACTCCATCTCTAACATTGTCAATCCCTCAGGCATTTTGCTAATACCGGTATGCTGCCAAGACGCTGTTGCCTGCACCGTTGCTGTTTCCAACCCTTGAAATCTAAAACACACATCACAGTTCAGACTGTTAATCCTGAAGCAATGAAAATTCCTCTCACCCTCAACTCTCCTTGCTGCAAATATTCCTCGGAGAGTTCCTGGTTATTTTGTCTTTTGTTTAATCAACACATTAGGTCTCTGTGAGTGTTTCTGTAAATGTGGAACTGTGGTTCACAAAGTAGACCCTAAGAGAAACTCAAGGAGTGAGTGAGCTTGAGTTTCAGCTTCAAGTAAAATACATTTCTCACTTATTCTTAATTAATTAACATATTTAATTTGATGCGTTATTGTGTTGCTAGATCTGTACTGGGTTTTAGGTTACAGCACGTCATCCAGTGCTAAAAAATATTTTGTTGGAAGTAACTGAAAGTATTATAATACTATTATAATACATTACTTTTAATAGTATTAGTGTTGGGAATAAGATGAGCAATTAACCCTCCTTCAAACCCCCATTTTCCATATTTGTTTTTTAAATTCTGTTTCATTTTGTCATGTACAAATTAGGTTTGCACGTTGTTCAATGAGATATCAAAACAAGTAGAGCAGCAAATGTCTATCAACAGGCTCTGTGTGAGCAGGCAGACAGCCAACTACTTGCCTTCGTCTTACTTTTCAGCATTTCCTGACTTGTTTTTCTTTCCCCACATTAGGTCGGAGCTATTGTCTGATCCTCATTCAGGATGAATTTCATGCACAGACGCTCAGCTGGACTGAACACGGTTTTCCCCAAGAACAGGTTTGTTCTTTACTCAACATAACACAATTTTTCCAGCTAAATATTTTAATGGTTTCTCCTTCTCTTACTCACCTATGTACCTGTGCACTTATCTCGATATAAGTGTTTATTGTTTTCTGTGTAGTATTTCAAATTGTATTATATGTCATTTCTAAACTGTATGTATTTGTAATGTATTTATTATCTAGCCCTTCTTCCCTTTCCCTAAGTGGCTATGCCACTTGTCAGGCCGCCATTGTAAATAAGAACCTGTTCTTAATGACTTGCCTGTAAAAATAAAGGTGAAATTAAAATAAAATAAACATCATAATTCTCTGTATGTTTCTCAGGCTAAAACTCAGCTTGTCCAGTGTTTCTCATTTAATCTGAATCTATGTATTTTGGGATTGTTTGTTTAGAAGCTATCTCATCATCTCTCAGGCAGTATCTCACCCTCAGCTAATGTCAAGAAAACAAGTATTAAACACCATAAATTGTCTTGGATTCTGCTTTCCGTTCAGTTTATTGCACATTTGCGGCTTATTCAGGCTTTTCTGTCAGGTGTGTTCAGCTTGATATGATCTAACTGTTGACTGGATGTTTTGTAGCAATGGATAGAACTGAAAATAATCAGATATACAGGGATCAGAGGGAAGTGTCTCCTCTCAGAAAGTGCAGTCATCCTGGCAGCTACAATAACTGCCAGGAGGAGGCGCTTATCTCACATTGTGCAGAAGCATCGCTGAGGAATTGAATCACAAAACATTTTGAATATGTCCCCTGTTATCAAAACCCAAAGTGTGTGTCTTTTATGATTTAGCTGCCTTGACATTACCACATTATGAATGACTAGAGTCCAGTGTGAGAGAGCTGAAAATATACTTTCAGAAAACACTATGAAACCCAAAGATATGACACAATTCTCGCCATTTTCAGATCAGGTCTGCAATTTGTCAAATAAACAATCTCAGCTATTAAATTTAGACACTTGGAGTGCTGCTCAGTAAATCATCCTGACAATAATGATAGCTGTTTGCTTTATGGAGAGAAGGTCTGTTCTACTCACCCTGCTGACATGTTTATGTGGAAGGGGGAGGAGAGGGATGGAGTTTTTATGATGATGGATGGGAAACTATATTATTAGAGTATAATTACCATAATTTGCATGTCTAGGTGCATTTGTTGTGAGGAAGTGGAACCACATATTGTCTTGCTTACAGAAAAATGTGCTGCATTAGCAAAAATGAACCCTGAATATCATTGAAATCTGTACCTCAACTCGCATAGTGTTTTCTATAATCTAAGTTTATTTGTATTTGAATTTTTTTTTATTTGTTGATTTCCCATGACGTGATGTATATGAACATGGGATACTTGGAAAGCTCAAAATGACTTGAGGTTTATGTGTAAACCAAATCATCTAGAATTAAAATGATCAAATAAAAGTGTTGGATTAGTTTTTTGTCTTCCTGCAATTATTTTACGTGAAATACATACGTGGTTCAGTAAGAGAGTCTTTTTTTTCTTGAATATTTTCGTGCAGGATCGGTACAACATCCCAGAATTAGTATGTCTATCATTTTTAGAGGCAAAGACAAAAATTACATTTAGACAAGAAATAAGAATATAAAAAAGTCTTAATTGATAGATACATATGCTTTTGATTGCTATGTATATTTGATTTTCATATAAATCCCAAATGTGTTGCATCTCTAGAAAAGTAAAAATAATCTATTTCATCTGGTACAAAACATCATTGCAGCATGCAATCTGGAGATGCAGAGATGCAAACACTGGTCACAGAGCTGAGAAGAAGCAGGAATAACCTGCAGGCTGTTTCCTCTAGGGGGTTTACAAGTACAAAAACATTGGATTAGCCTCTGGCCAATGAGATTATTCAAACAGCATCTAAAAACAGCTCTCCACTCAACCCTACGCTCACTTAGTGTCAGTGAATGACACTTGGTGTGGAGTTCAGCCGCTTGTTGCATGCCATGACTGCGTTTTACCGAATACTTCTCCTGTTATCTGGTAAGTTGACTATTTACTTTGTAGTGGAGCTCCAACTAAGAAATGCTAAGACTTGAGAAGTTATTGGAAAGACACAAAGGGGCACTCCCTTTGTGTCTTTCCAATAACTTCAAGTTAACAGCCTTGAAGGAAACTACCTGTTTACATTTTCAGAGTGAATCAGTGAAAGTGTTATTCAAAGGTAGCATGTGCAAACATATTTCTGGTGTTCATGAGGTGTGAGATGTGAGTAAGTGGAAAGTCAATCCTTTGACTCCTATTTACTTTGTACTGAGGCGCTGTGCAGAAACACAGGCATGTAGAGAAACAGACTGAAAATGTGCATGTACCTTTCCAGACTTCTTAGATGTTGTAGCCACTTAGAAGTGGAACAGAGCTCAGTTGCCAGTTTATTAGGAACACCAAGTGGAAACTTTTGCATACAAGTCCTGCAATAAGTTACAATGTTCAGTTTTTGTTGAAACTGTTTTAGTGAGGTAATTTAGCCCGCCCTCATTGATATACATGGGGCGGGCAAAATAATAGAAACACATCCTGTAACACAATACACTTCAACAAACTACATCGTCACGCTCTAAAATGATCATAGCGCCCCCTAGAAAGTTGAATCAACATCTCTCTTCAACAAAAACGGAACATTATAACATTCATGAAGGTAAGATTTGTTGCAAGAGTGTTGTAGACTGCATTAGTTTTAATTAGGTGTTGTCAGAAACTCTCAGGTTCTGAACCCAAACGCAGACCAGGACAAGGTCAGTGGTGGAAAAAGGTGAGTGTTTATTGAAGACAAAAATATACTTGAAAAGGTAATGCCAGGCATGTAGACAGGTGAGTCAGGCTTATGGAATGCTGATGGTGGTGACAAACGTGTTGGGAGGTGAGTAGTGGTGGACATATAGTCTTGAAGGAACGACGAAGTTGATGGCTTTGGTTGTCAGACCGGGGTGAAGGGAATTCCAGGGTGAAGGTAGCCTACTGAAGACCGAGGAACAGGAAACAGTTTAGCGAACAAAGCGAATAGAAATTGACTAGCAAACAATTTGGCTGGTCACAGCTTAAACCTTGTATATGGTGTTCGGGTCTTTGGCACCCATTTTCAATGTTTGCTAAAAGAAAAAATATTCTATTTATTATTTCTTCTAACTCAAACTCATTGGCCTTGGCTCATTTTCTGTGAAGAACATAAAAAAGAACTTTCAATGACTGCACATGTTACATCCCCCCCTAGTATAGAAGTTTGGTATCATTTCGGGCATTATTAGTGGGGTCATTTACGAGATACATAACTGGATCCATTAGCCCCTGCGCTAAGCTATTCAGCTGATAATGCTACTCTACGCTAACTCTCCCAATGTTCAACCCAGCTGAAAAAAGCTTCTGGGGGGGTGTTTGGCTCAAGGTCATGGTGCAAAGGACCCTAGGGTGAAATTACTCCGAACCATCACTTTAACTGTGTCCTCCTCCTAACTGGACCGTGTGTGTGTGTGTGTGTGTGTGTGTGTGTGTGTGTGTGTGTGTGTGTGTGTGTGTGTGTGTGTGTGTGTGTGTGACTGACTGCAGGTGTCTGTGTGCGGGAATGTTGTCTTTCTGCACCTGCTATTCACATACAAAGTTACACAATTGTTAGATTTCAAGCACTTTCACCTGTTCTGATTAAGTTCTAAGAAATAAGCACCAATAATGATCAAAAATCTTGTTTCTATTTTTTTTTTACCTTTTTATAATTGAATTTCCTTGTTTTCTCACAAAAAACGAAAATTATCATAAATGTGATCTCACACGGGTAAAAGGCAACTATGAAACATAAATGATGTATATATCATTGGTAATTGAGCTAAAGTAAACATCTGTTAAGTATTTTTACATAAATTGTTATGGCTTTATTGATTTAGTAGCCTAATAATGTGGTGGGTCCACCAGACCCGGGAGCATTGGCTGTGTAACAAAAATAAAACATACCAGACAGACAGACAGGTAAAACATGCTCAAGGGGATGAGTTCGTGACAGGTGTACCTAATAAACTGGCAACATTTGTTTTCATTTTGGTGTGTTGCAACACACTTATTGTGTTTATATATATATATATATTTTTTAAATTAAATTTAAATTAAAAAAACTGAGTGTGTGTAGAGGGTGGACAAAAGAAAAGGAACACTTTAACACTTTTAATTGTGTTAATTGTATCGCAGAGGCAGCAGTTTCTATTATTGTGTCCAACCCCTGAATATCACACAATATATCAAAACCTTACAACAAAAAATGTCACTACCAGACACTACGATGTGTTTACAAGATGAGGGATGAGTTTGTTTCTCCTCTTTGGTTCTTTATTTTCCTTTGCAGTGGTTGTGGCCTCTGCGGCGACACGCAGGTCCCAACGGACAAGAAGAGGCTTACTGGAGTTGGCGGGAGCCATCAAATGCAGCACAGGAAGATCTGCCTTGGCTTACATGATGTACGGATGCTACTGTGGACTGGGTGGTCAAGGCTGGCCAAAAGACAAGGCAGACTGGTGAGGCAGGCACCCAGCTTTAATCACACTCTTCTCAAGCAAATATGACACTGTCAAGTCTGTTTTCATTTTCAAGAATATCTGGACACATGATGACAGTGTGTGCCAAAATGTAAACATTCAGCTTGCACTATATATGGCCCACCTATACATTATGTGATGCAAAAGATATAATTCAGCATGCAATGGTGATGTTTAGCCCTCCACTCCACAGATCATGCAGACACATTATTTCCTCCTCCCTCCCATCCTGCTCGTGTACACACAGTTTCCATTTCTGAATGAGTCAACGGAACCACAGATGCTGTCCGATGGGATGGAAGGAGGGAATGGTGTCCAAATTCAGCAGACTCAAATACTCCAATGGGTACCTCAAAATGGGTCCAAACATTCCACACCCAAATCCTAATTGCCGTCTCTTTCTTTTCCTTCTTCGCCGCAAGACTTCGAACCCCCTCAAACCAGTTAACTGCTAATTATCTGTTGTGAAAACCTATGTGGTGATCCTTCCCTGTCTTAAAAATAGCCGTGGTGTGAGTCAAACCACAGTGCTGTAACTACCCACTTACTGCTTTCTTGACCCTGCCTTGTGTAGTCTGGAGTTCAGCCTTCAAAATAAAACATGTATCATGTTGTTAATCTCTCTGTGTAGGTGTTGCCACAGACATGATTGCTGTTATGGAGATGCAGAACGTCTTGGCTGCCAAACCAAAACAGACCAGTATCGGTGGACGTGTGAGGACAAGAAAGCTGAGTGTGGTATTGCATTTTTAATGCTTATATATATACATAATATTTTGTGATTTTAAAAGTAAAACAGCTTCTGCTTTCTTTCTTTTAGTGGCCCCACATGTAAATGTGATGCTTCGTATACCATGTAACACACCATCATGGGTAAACCTGAAAGTGAGACACAGATCAGGCTGTGTATGATCTACAAATATCCATGAAAAGAGCAAGCAGGACATTTATTGGAGGGGAATGCAGGATATTTACAACATATTTATTGGTATTTTAAGCCTCCATAAACCACAGGAAGTTCTGTACATAAATAGCAACAGACTTAATGAGGTTTACACATTTAAGTACCAAAACATAGTGGGTTATTTATGCTATTTCATAAATAAATCAATGTAAAATGAATTCATAGTATCCACAACTACTATTCAGTAGCCAGATGTCTCTCAATTTCAGATAAACCACACACCACATTAACCATTAAGAGGCAAAATGACAAAAGCTAGACTTTGCAAGCTTTAGAACATGTATTCACAACAAATGACATAATCCTCTGTTCCGATTGTCACTGAAGGAAGGCATTTGTATTCTTCATTGCAGATGATTTGATGGGCAAATGTGAAAAGCTGCTGTGCAAGTGTGACAGAGACGCCGCCAAATGTTTAAGAAAGGCACCTTTTAACCGGAAATATGCCCTTTGGCCCGATTTCCTCTGTGGTCACGAACATCCAATGTGTAATATTTATTGACACAATACATGTACGTCCTGGTGTGCCTTTTGTAAATATAACATGTTACATGGCATTGCTATAAAATACTCAAAAACACTCAAATTATTTGGCTTATACGGTGTGTGTGTATTGTTTACTGTTTTTAATTTTAATTATCAGGCTCTTTTAATTAAATTGTAAAAGAACATAATGAGGTGTGTAAGGAGTAAAACAGTGTTGTGTCTTTGCAGATACCTTTATATTCAATATGTTGTTTTAATATTGAATATGTTGTTTTAATAAATGACAAAAGTACTATTAAGAGTTTACAGTTAATTATTATACATTTTGACACACACACACACACACACACACACACACACACACACACACACACACACACACACACACACACACATTGTGACTCAACCTGCTGAGGATTACAGCTGCAGGAGAGCCACATAATGAAAAGGCAACTTGAGCATTCCTCTGTTCAAACTCAGTCAATACTCAGCCAGAAGGTAGATGTTAATCAGCAAGATCAGATAGCCGGACCTTAAAACAGTACTTGTATTGCCTGCCTTATAAATCTGAAGTTGACTCCCTTTGCTTTGGGGTTGTTTCTGACTACACCTCATTTATTGGGGTTTGAAAAAAATCTATTAAATATTCCAGCTGCACATTGCCACTGCTATTTCAACCAGCTGCAAACTTTACTGTAAAAAATGTGTGAAAAGTCTTACTCTTGCATGTCCTTTTAAGGCTTTGATAGTATCACAGATTGGTGCTTAAAGGGACTTTCCCATGAAGTCAACAGAAAAAGCTAGAGTCATTAAATAGCTGTTAAGTGATCTCATAGGCCTATACCCTTAATATTATTACAACTTGTGATCTCATTAGCTGTTTGTTCTTTTCATCACAGTACTAAAAGAGAAGCATTTCCAAATGCATAGTGGGATACCTCTACAGGAAAAAAAGGGTCCATCAAACCAGTAGGACGCCACCTGGGTTTGGCCAACAGATGGTGCCAAATTCACATATACTAAACTTGAAACACGGTGACACAACAGGAACCAAGCATTCATGGGTACACGCCCAAACAATGAGAGAATTTGCACGTAATAATGATCACGGATACTATTATTTAGATTTGTAAAAAATAATAATTATTGTTATGACTGTGGGTTTGAATGTTTTACCTGCAGTAAATGACTCTTATTTTGGTTTACCACTGTTGGTTTTGGGTTTGACTTGGGAACCTCTTTCAGAATTTGTAAAAGTCCCGCTGTCAAGTCAAAACCTTCATTTCCCCTCTGACACCCAGTAAACGGTATCACCACCATGACTAAAATCACAGTAAACACAGCCTTCCTAGATACTCAAGTGAGCTTTTACACTTGAGTTCACACGGAAAAACACAATTTCTTTGTTGAATGAGTGCACTGCTCGTGAGTGTGGACTGAAATGGGAGATGATGCCGTGGTGCAGTGTCCAAAGTCCAGGACTGGAAATAAGTATCTGGGTCATGGCCCATGAACACTTGCCTGATTGTGTCCAACCTTCAGCGGCTAAGAGCTCTGACGTTACGGAAGCCTTACGCCGTCATCCAAGACGGTTGCTCAAATTCCCACTTTCCTGTTTGGGTATGTTGTTCTACCTCTAATCCATGCAAAGGATTTTTTTTTTTTTTAGTTAAGGTTTAAATAAAAGGTTGTCATGCATTTAATTTAAAGTATTTACATGTAAACACCCTGTGTTACGTAAGCATAACAAGACAAAAATGCATATTCCTTGTTAACCTTTTAATTTTTCTAAGCACAGAATGAAACAGTACAGCAGCTGTTTGAATTCATGAGATCAGGAACTGAAACATGCTTCACAGTTGCAGTACCCTCATCTAATTTAGCACCCCGGATGGTGTAAAACAGGCTGTGCTTTCTCAAGCAAAAATATTTTGATATCTAATGTTTTAAAAGTAAGATTTGGGGTTTGCAGTGGGGAAACAGAGTACAGTGTGATTCATCAGGGCTTCTGAGGGATAACCGTTCATTTTCTGAAGGTGTATTTGCATCACATAAGGTCTGTCTGATTCAATTTTGCCCAGGAAGCTGTCTTGTGAACCCATGAGACTCTCTTTGAAAGCAGCCTGAACCCTGGTCCTTTCTTTTCCCTGCTGCCTGTGAAGGTTGATGAGGATGTTCCACAGAGTGGTTTTCCTGCCCCTGATGTCTGGGAGTGGCCTTTCAAGGATTTCAGCTCTTGACTTTGTTGATGATCTCTCACTTGTCCTGTGTACTTTCGCCAAGTGCCATCCTCACACAGCCTGTGTCTGCGTCAGCATCTTGTTGACACCTTTATGGGACTGGACCCTGCTCTGTCTGTCTATTGCTGACGGAAAAAGTTGTAAAAATAAAAAATTCACACTGGCAGCAGTTGACATAGAAATCCTGGTTAAAAGATGACCTTGTAATAATATTTCTGGAGCAGTGTGGCACTCTTAAGGAAATCCTGTGATAGAAGAAACGCCTATCCCGCATATGCATGACAGCATGGTTGTCACAATGAATGAGTGCATTCTTTAATTCCTGCCGGGGCAGCTGACAGAGCCTGCTCCATGCTAATTGTGTTCTTTAATCAGCTGTTTAGTTCCCCAATCGAGAGCCAGATGGCACACAATGAAGTCTCAGCTAAAACAGCTCAAAATATAAACCACAACAACCACGTGCACAACAAAGTACGACTTCTTACCAGCAGATGATATTTATGCCCTTTTGGACTGCTACTGTATGTTCAGGCAAATTGTCTATGGTCTCTATGGTCTTTAATCATATTAAATTCATAAATAACAATTTGAATGTTGCTGAACACATGATTTTGACACAACCCCTTACATTTACTGTATAAAAAATCCATATTGACTTCAGAGTACTAACTGCCCACACAAACAAGGAAATCAATGTGTGTGCAGCCAAAGCAGACCTGGACCTGCTGCCAATATATACTGCGTGTTACAGACTCTGTTATCCTCCTTCTATTATTATTTCCTTTGTGTGCTTTTTCCTTGAAGACTCTTTTTATTTGTAAGTGGCAGAGGAGACATATTACAAAAGAAATAACAAATTAAGTAAATCACAAAGGTAGAAATACTTAGACTGAAGGTAATTGGTATCTAAATGTACATAGTTGTTAAAGTATTGTACAAATGAATGATGATGCAGTTGTATCTATACATATTCTATGAACATTTCAAAAGGTTAAAGTGATAGAATTGATCAACGACAAAGTTTAGGAAGGGTAAAAGATATGCAGCTCATTAACATGCCAATATAAGATATATAGGCCTGTACTTTATGCTGATATTCAATGTTGTTTTATACAGAATGTTGTGGGCTTCATCTATCATGATTCATGAATGTACAGTATTTCAGTTAAGCAGCCCAAAAAGGATGAGAAATATGGGAACTATGGTCAAAAAGAGTGCCTAATATTTTGAGAAGTAAGACTAATGTGAAGAAGTTTCAACTTTTGCTTGTAGTGACCCCATCTAGCCAATTAGCTCCAGCTTTTGAGGCATATGTTGTTTTGCTTATGGCTGAACATTTCATGCATTGTGTTGTTTCCTAATTGGAAACGCAGCTCTTACTCTTTTTTTTTAACCAGCTTGGGGAAGTAAGAAAGACTCAATGATACATGTTAAATGTTTTTCTGCAAGCCGTGCACCACACATCCCCCACCTGTGCCACGGAAACACCGGGAAAAGGCAGTCAAGGTTTAGTCATTCAAACATAAGGAATGCCCACACTTATTCTGTTGCTATATCAGGAGTTTAAATAGCAGCTGTGAAAGGTGAAGCTATTTAAAAGGGTCCTGATAAATGCTTTCCTAATCTTGTTGGAGGAAATTTTATGCAACACACTCAATTCCAGTACTGTGTCATATGCTTACATAGGTAGGTACATATACTTTTATGGTAAACATTATTTTTAGATGACATTCTTCTCAAATTTAAACTCTAGATCTGTTTAACCAACTATGTATAACTCAATAATAATATCAGCTGAGGTTGGTGGATTTTAAAATATATTACACAATTTTTTCTCTCCCCTTCTGTGAAGTAATTTATGAAAAGCTGAATGGCAGCAAATCATCCAGAAAAAAAAGAAATTCATTTAAATTCTCATTTTACTTTTATGAATTATAGGATCAGTTTTGTATTGTTATTGACACTATTCACAAGCAATCATACAGGTTACCATGGGATGATGAGCTGCTGGCACTAAACTATGAGTATGTATAATAAGTAATAATACTTATAATAATAATAATAATAATAATAATAATAATAATAATAATAATAATAATAATAATAATAATAATAATAATAATAAAAATTTAATTTGTAGAGCACTTTACATTGTTAAAATTGATCCCAAAGTGTAAAGGACTAGATCCATCATGATGGTATTGACTGCACAATGCATATGAGGCATTTCTTTTGTCACTTTGTTTTTCATGGTAAGGCTGCTCATGGTGTCATAAAGGACAATCTCTTTTTCCACTTCATGATGAATACACTTCAGAACCAGCAAGTTTGCCATCTGGATGTTATTTTCAGTGACCAAGCTAGTGATCTGTGTGCTAAATGTAGCATTTCATTTTACACTGATGGTAGCTGGTGGCTGGACATTATCCAGCAGTGATGTGCTGTGGATGTTGCTGACTAAGGTTTTTCTAAAAACCACTGCAGCAGCTTCCAGTTGTTTTCTTTCTATCATCATGCGTGAGTTTACAAAGGGTCACTTTAACAGATGGTGATGATACGCTGCTGCAGCAGATATGAATCATTGATGCTGCAACATGGAGCGTTACCCAGGAAACTGTAGTCTGATTAGTGTGAGCTGAGTAGATGCCTGATTATAGTGACATTGTCACAATGTGATGTGAAAACATATTTGGATAGTAGACTTAATGGAATATTGTGGAAAAAAACGTCATTAAATTACATTTGATAACATTCTGAAAAATGCACACACAAACTACTGATTGTTGCAGACTGGGCACAAATGAGAGCAGATGGGTTTTAATTATATACATAACCACTGTATTTTGAGAAATATACTTTCATAATTATTCAACTCAGAAGATCTCTGCAGAAGCAACAACAATTTTCTGAAACACATATGTGCTCATTCTGCCTGTAGGAATAAAACTCTTCAAATGTTATATGTAAAAGTACTAAGGCTTTACAAGGCCTTTGTATGCAGTGTTCTTTTGTGTGCCAAAACCTCTCCACGATGGCTAAAATGTGCTTTTCAATATTTCAAGAAATAATGCTTCTCTGTTTTATAACAGATAATCTCTTTGAGCTAATGACAAAACCTATTTATAAGTGCTAACAACCATAACATGAAGAAATTTCAATTTGGTATAGAAAATGGAGATAGTGTCCAAAAACCTATCCAAAATATATCCAACCCTCTTAAAACAATTTTTTTAATTAAATTAAATTAAATTAAATTAAATTTGTAGCATATTACTTTGTTTGTTTGGGTGACTTCCCCACTATTTTTCAAGTCATTTTATTTATATAGCCCAATTTCACAAATTTGCCACAAGGGGCTTTACAATCTGTACAGCATATCTGTCCTTTTACCCTCAATTCGGACTTAAACTATTGTCATCATCAGCCTGACATGGCTGAATTTCCGTTCTCAGTTCAGTTATAAATAAGACTTATGTCTCATTTTGTGTTAAATGACTGCACTTGGCTTTTCTGTGCATCAGGCTCATCCTCAGTGGGTGAGGCCCACACTGCCTCCTGTGGACCACAGCTGAGTTTCTTTGTTTTGACAACTGTACATTTATAATAGCCTATGTATACAAATGGTTGATTGGCTATACAGACCCCAAACAAGTGAGTAAAACATGAATTAAAATAAACAGACGTAATGAAACTGAATTTAAAGGAATACATAGGTAGTTTGTCTTTCAGGTAGGCTATTTAAAGCCAAATGTAAGCACACATTCGTGATTTAGTTAGAACATATTGGTAGTCACATAATTTAGAGGTTGTTAGTGGAGAGTGAAGACAGTTGGTGTGTCTATGAATTCAGATACATCGAGTTTAAGTTATTTATTAAAAAGGCACGGACGGGGTTCGAACCCGCGATCTTCGGTTTACGAGACCGACGCCTTACCACTTGGCCACCGCGCCTGCGCTGAAAAAAACCGTCTCGAACCATTTTATAGAGCGATACCCGTGTCTGGGTGTATCATATATATATGGCTCCGGTGGACTAACTGTTGTCCTTTACTGTACATACCACCAAGGCTCGCCTTCCCCTCATTATGAGCTGCTAAGATACGCTACCCTTCTAAATGTATTGTCGTCATTCGGCCACAAGGGGAGGCTATTATCTTCCCTGTGTGAACAACATGTGTCTATCTTTTGCAGTTTTCAGCAAGCAGAGGTCTCTGCTCTCCATCTTCCAGGGTTAACAACAAAGGAGGTGAGAGCTTGCTCTTTACAGTCTTTACTCTTCATTGTTTTGTTAAACATTAACTGATAGAAGTGCTTACGTTGCTACAGCCAATTTGCATGACCTTGAACTTTTTGAGAAACAAACCAGTGTAGGTAACATTACCCACAGGCTGTTGCCTAATGATTACACCCACATTACAAAAGTCTAGGATGGGCTGGACAGAAAATTGTGCTAGTCTTGAATTCTTAGATGTAGTGTCATGAGGTTGGTAATAAAAGAAAAGCCATTGGAGTATTATGCTCAGCAAATTTCAGTGCAGCCAACTGCCAACCCAGTCTTCTAACTGCACGTTACAAAACAGAACATGTGCAAAGAGTTCATCTCCTTGGGATATTCACATCAATCTACCCATTAGATTTCAACGTGTCTTGTCTACAAGGCTGATAGTGGATGGAAAGGTCAGAGGAGTTAGCCAATGAAGTGATATACCATCGATTTTTGAGATATGTATGACGACAATCACAAAACAATATGTCAACATTTGGTCAAATTTTGGTCTAACAGTGGTGCTAGAGAAAAGGTCAGTGGGTCACCATAATCACCAATCTTCCTTGGACCTAATATCCAAACTAAATTGAATGGCAATCTGTGCCTTACTGTCAAGAAGTTTTGTTCTGAATCAGTGTTGAACAGATTGAGATTGAGCTTGCATAACTATTAGTATGATAACCAGTAGGCTGCTTGTAATTCTTCTCTAAGCAATACAATATGCATGAAGCACAGACTTCAGCTTTTCACTGTCTTTCTTTTCAAAACATCAAAGATGAATGCTGCCTGAGGGGCTTTTTTCTCTTTTTTTGTACCAGATATCCTAGAGGCTGTTTGAAAAATGAATAAGACTCATTTCCATTGGGAATGAGTTAGCAGTGAAAATCACAGATGTGGAGAGTTTACCTTGACCTGCTTATAGCAAGTCGTCAGCACGCAGACCAAAAGAGGAGGCTTCTCTTAAATAAATTAAATAAGCCACATAGGTAGATTTAATTCAGACCACCTTGAAATGTGTTTCTCTGAAAGCCCAGCCATGCTTTATTGTTCCATCTGTTCAAAATATTTACCTAAAATAATATTTAGATATTTATGTTTATTGCACCCACAAGTCAGCAATGATACTTTGCAGATACATGCCACATCTCGAAGTCCCAAGGTTTTTGGTGGAAGTGTGAATGCTGACTGTTGAGTTGTAATCCTTTGAAGTATTGAATATTTATTTTTTCTCTGTTATTTAGGATGTATGCCCTTCATTCCCTTAACATGAAGCTTTATCAAGCAAGTTGATCAAACAGGATAAGCATCCTGAGTAAATCTAAATGACTTTAACTTGCTTGAGGGGGTTAGAGTTTATGTTATAATGTCAAGTGAAAGTGATTCCTTTTAGCAACTCTGCCTTTTTCTCATAAACCCCACATAATCATAACCTGAGAGATACAGTATGTTCCAGTCAGAGATCACATGGATCTGGGGCATTTTTGTTCATGTGGGAAACACTGAGCAGCTTACTCCCTGAGAGAATAAGAAGTATTACTCCAGCATTCTATTTAATTATTTATCAGTTTATTGCTTTGAAAAATCATCTTATTTTGCTGTGCTTGTTCAGGAATGCCCCTGTGCCCTGAATGTGTGAGAACATTTTTTGTTTAACAGGCACACTTTGTTCTGAACAGAGCTTGCTCTTCTTTTATGTAAACAAGAGTGAGACTCAAGTACATTGCCTATCTCTGAATTCTGATAACTGACCAGCAAAATGGTATGCTGCACTAATCTAGCAAGCCTCCTCTGGCTGCTTTATATTTCCCTAAGCATGTGAGTTGATATGATTGTTAAACATGCTAAAACACTATGGAACACATCACAAATATTAATTGGCGGCTAATGAGGACATGACCACACGTTTCATAGCTCATAACATGACATCATCAGCCACACCATAACTAGCCTACATGAACAGCCTATTGAGATTCCTCAATATCAGAGAAATTGTTTTCCTTTCTGCCTGAGAGATCCACAGAAATGTCTGCATTCATTTAAAATTACAGCAATAGTTGTCTTTTTGTAAGGCTCCTTCTCATTGCACCATATTAAAATATGTTAATATCTTAATTTTAATTTTAGCAGCCACTAATTCAACTAAGGGACCAGTAACACCTAACTTCCTGGAGTTTCCACTGGTTGCTGGGCAACCGCCAAGAAATGTGGCCTCTAACCCCCAGTAAACCCACAAAATTGTTGTTTTTACACTTAGGTTTTTGTACAGATTAAATAAACAAGATACAACATCCTGCTGCGTCCTGCTGCGTCCTGCTGCGTCCGCCACATCCACCCAGGCTCTGCAGCGCCACGTTACATCCGCAACGCCCTGCTGTGATGTTCATATGCACAGAGCAGTCAGGATCCAGTATTGGAGACTGCACTACTCAGTATGACACGATGTGCCCTGCTATGACATGAACTTCCACGACTACCTTCCGAAGTCACTGTTCCATTATCTTTAATGTGACTATTATTTGCCACTGTTCATCACACCCAACCGGCCCCGTCAGACACCGCCTACCAAGAGTCTGGGTCTGAAAAGGGAGTTTTTCTTCGCCACTGTTGCAACAGCCACTGCTAATGCTTGCTCTTGAGGGAATTACTCTAATTGTTGGGGTTTTGGAATTTATAGTGTGGTCTAGACTTACTCTATCTGTAAAGTGTCTCGAGATAACTCTGTTATGATTTGATACTATAAATAAAATTGAATTGAATTGAATTGAACATGTTAATTCATGAGCTTTAGATGTGCCGGTAAGTGGATTTTGTTACCTTTGGATAGAGTTAGGCTAGCTATTCCCCTTGTTTTCAGTCTGCACTAAGCTAACCTGCTGGCAGTAGCCTAAATTCTGAAGGTGGTATCAATCATCTCTAAACAAAAAAGCGAATAAGCATATTTCCCAAAATGTCAATATAACCTATACCTTTTAAAATGTGTAAAGACTACAGTTGTGTATACACAATAAAGTGGTTTCCATATTTTGATACAGATTAGTTAGCCTCAGTTACTTGTAACTTGTAACGTTAGCTAGTTTAGTTCTGTATTGAGTGGGACGTTAGCTAGCTATTAACACTACAGTTATGTTCCAATTACCTTCCCCACCTGTTCTTCCTTTTAACAGTCTTACGCCACGCTGTGAACTGAACACGCTGCTGATAAACAAACTATGATTGTAGCAAATGCAGAATCGTGTTGATAGATTTTAGAAAGTTAAGAGTTTTGTTTCTAAAAAAAACTGTACAAATTCAAAGCTAAGTGGCATTAAGAAAACATTCTGATGTTAGTTAAATGCTAACATTAGCATTACTTTATCTTCAGATGTTGTTTGTTAAGAATTTTAGTGTTAGAGTGTAAGGCAAAAGAATAACACCTCATCTTAAACTTTCTATGGAGTATTATCTATTTATATAGACTGGATTCTGTTCTGTGGCAAGTTTTGCTACCATGCCACAGAACTTGCGGTTAGCTAATTTTCTGTATACAGTAGCCTACGCCCACCACCTTAACTAAAATCAAGGATTTATGAAATAAAATAAAATATGTAAAGCCATAGCTAGACATATACGTTATGATACTGTACAGCATACAATATGTCCCTGTTCTGAACAACATATCAGACATCCTGAGTTTTTTCAAATCATTCAAGAAGTTTTGAAGAGCTCATCAATTTGGTATATCTATGTTTATCTTGTGATGTCTTATCATCTCCTTCCTGCTAGTCTTTTGCAACTTGTTTTATTTTGGCAAAATGCCAATATTAATTCACATGCATGTTTGTACAGAGCAATGACAAGTTAAAATCTGGAAATAAAATGTGTTTAAATGCATCACAATCCAGACAAATGCAAGTGGCAGGCAACACTGTGAGTCTTTGCTGGTGCAGTGTGAGGAGCAAATTGGTCATTGTGAGAAGGGTATGCTGGATCTGACCCTGGCTACAACCAGACATGCAAGTGTGAAATCCAGTTGAAAGGTAAGCAGCTGATAAAGCTCCATAACAAAGGCAATATCATCTATCCCCCTCTCTCCAAAATGTCTTTTCATCTATATTTCTCCTCCTTTCTTTACATTCATCTCCTTATTCACTGGGTTATTTTCACAACTTCATACAGCAGATAGATGCAAGTTTTAATAAAATATCACATTGTGATGCAGTTCATTATAAAAAGACTTGACATGTGTAATGTCTAAGAAACCAATTTGATTTGACTCATCACTGCTAAATTTATGTTTTTCTTTTTTCTGTTGCTTAATGTGTACGGAGCAATTAGGTGCACATCACTCATGCCTGTTGGGTCTGTTACCATAGCTACAATACAATTGTGCAGACAATCATCTGGTCCTTGTTTCCTCCAATAGGGTCGCACGGCTGAAACTGCAATATAAAGTAAAGATGCTCATCTTTCAGGAACACACTAGTAAGAATCAGAAACAGGTTCATGAGTATGAGAAAGTATTGCAGAGTGGCAGGCAGGGGACTGCACACAGTCATGGCGGACCACAGAAACAAGATCCGACGAGCCACCCAGCAGGAGAGGAAGGTGAGAGCATCTACCATTTTGAAATTCAACTTCTCTTATTGTTCATTGAAAGAGTAGAACAAAACAGTGACAGTAAACAAGATATGCCTTTGCATTCAGGCTTGAACACAAAGAGCGACAAGGAGGAACAAAAAGGATACCACTTTAAGTGAAATGCATTAGTTGACTGTCTGATTATAAATGTAATCGGGGCTGCTCATGTCTCATTTACTTCCAGTTGGTGAGAATGAGATTAAAGAATTCCAGCTGAGGTTTGCTTAAAGGGAAGATGTAATTTCTACGTTACATATGATGGAACAGCTGGAAATGTAAAAAACATGTCAAAACAGTGTTTTGGTTTAAATGATCAAAATCTGTTGTAAATGAATACACACATTTAAAAGTAGTTATTATACAGATGTGGTCTCAATCAAAGAGAGCTCTAAATCCCATCAATCTGAACATCTGAGTAAAAGATGCGTACAGGGACAATCATGAAGGAGCTTTGAGACCAGGCTTGTTGAAATCAAAGGCCTGAGAGCCGAAATCATTTTTTGCAGGCTATCTGTATCCTCCTGAGAAAAATAAATGTGGTCAGTTAATCTGCGGCTTTAGAAAAGGACATCAGCCAATGCAGCATGTTCAAGCTGGCCCCCTACTGGGCGGCCCATGAGCCTGTCGATATGGTGGTTTGATGTTGGATGGAAAATAAGAACCCCCCACAACAAACAGACAGGGCTGGAACAGAGAGACTGGAACAGAGAAAGAGAGGGTAGAAAGGGAAGAACCATCGACAGATGGACTCTGTTGTGATTAAAGATGGCGGCAGTCTTTACTGCAGACTACGAAGGACTATACTCGATCCATAGAAAAGCGGTGGGAGTAGTCTGCGATTCAACACAACAAAACCAAGAACGACACAATAAGGTAAACCAGCAGATATGATGTCTGCTTTTGAATCTCTTGAGGATGAGAACTATGGTTACCAGTAACTTTCCGTTGTATTGTTTATCATTCCTTTATGTCTGTTATCGTTTTTCATGTCAATGCCATACTGGGTTTGTTGTGTCCTCCCTCTCATCAAAACCGAAGCACATCATTTGATTTGACCAGTGAATGTACATCCCATGACCAGACTACCGAAGACCCCGACAGACTTAACGCTTAAATTAATTTAAATTTTCTTCAAGCCAGCAGATGTCTGACAATGTACTTTTACTTTTAACATTTGGTACATGGTTACGGATGTTTGTCTTTGCACATCACCATTGAAAATATGGGCCTTTTTAATAAGATGTTTTCCCTTCTTGTCGGAATATAGGGCTCTGTGAGCTATAATATCCAGCAAAATAAACTCAAGTCTGAAAATTGCTCAATCCTCTGTGCCTAATCCACTCCAAGGCATGTTAGTCATGATATATTCAGCCAGGACAAAGGATATCAGCAGGACTTCAGAATACATTTTCTGACAGTCTTTTGATATTACTCTTTCATTTCAGAACTTATAACAGACACTGAATAACTTTAATATGCCTGACACATTTTTATTAAAAGCCTCTTATCTATAATAACTTGGTTAATCATATTAACGGTTTCGAGTCTCTCAGTTTAGTCTGTAAGCCCTGCATATGTATGTTTTCCATTTTTAATTTTGAGGGTTTTGAAAGAGGTATTGTCCTGATTGTTGTTTCTTTTGTTCATCTTACATTTTTTGAATTCTTTGAACACAACCAATTTGAAAAATAGAAATCTCTATTGTGCGCACTCAGAATGGGAGCATTCATTTACACGTCTTAATGGGCTTTTGTTCATCAGAGAATCTTCAACAGAGATAAGCCTATTTCAAGGCCTACTAGGGAGTCTAAATCCACACTGACAGGTGGAACAAAAGACAAACTGAAAGCACTGAATTGGGAAACATGAAGTTGTCCTCTGGTAACACTTAACTGCAGCAGGAAAAAGCTTTTTGAAACATCAGTATAATTTCGAACATCTTTCTTTACGAGCCATGATTATAATTACTTTTGACAAACTACAGAATTTGCATTTTTCTGTAATCAGAAATTAATACTACTGATCAGTGAACACATAACACATTAACAAATAACTCTCATTGAAAGTTTTTAACAACTACATTTTCTTCAACATTTTCTACAACAAAGAAGCGTCTTCTAGTGTTCCTCTGTCTGCTGAGGAGCTTCACTGGGCCAGTTGCTTAAGGGCTTCTTGTTTGTAGTTGCTGAGGAAGGGAAGTCATTTTTATCCACCCTCTACACAAAGCCGTTTCTAGATATTCAAGGGATTTCATTTCTAAACCTTCTGTTCACAGAACCATTTGCTCTTCACTCAATCACTTATTTATCTTCAACTGCTGCACAAAACACACGTAGACCATATGGGCATACTTCTAGGCCCTCTTCAGAATCCTGGAGGAGTGAACCGCTGCTCCGTTGTTCCATGACCAGGACGGAATCCGCATTGTTCCTCTTCAATCTGAGGTTTGACTATCGGCCCCCTCCTTTCCCGCACCTTGGAGTAGATTTTACCAGGAAGGCTTAGAAGTGTGAAACCCTTGTAATTGGCACACAGTGCCTGGTTCCCCTTTTTGAACAAGGGAACCACCAGCCCAGTCTGCCACTCCTTGGGCACTGTCCCAGACTTCCACGCAATGTTGAATAGGCGTGTCATCTAAGACAGCCCCTCCACACTCAAAGCTTTCAGCATTTTTGGACAGATCTCATAATTTTCCGGGGCTTTGCCACTGTGGAGTTGTTTGACTAACTCAGTTACTTCCACCAGGGAAATTGACGACTATCCCCTATCAGCCTCCCTTTCTGCCTCTACCATAGACGGTGTATTAGTTGGATTCAGGAGTTCCTCAAAGTGCTCCTTCCACCGCCCAGTTACCTCCTCAGTTGAGGTCAACAGCGTCCCATCCTTTCGGTACATAGCTTGGATGGTTCCCCGTTTCCCCCTCCTGATGTGGCAGACTGTTTTTCAGAAACACCTTGGTGCCAACTGAAGTCCCTCCCCATGGCTTCTCCGAATTTCTCCCACACCCGCTGCTTTGCCTCTTTCCCAAAAGAGGTTGCAGCCCTTCGGGTCTGTCGGTACCTTGCAGCCGCTTCTGGCGTCTTCTGGGATAACATATCCCAGAAAGATTTCTTCTTTAGTTAGAGGCTTCCCTGACCACCGGTGTTCACCACGGTGTTCGAGGGTAACCGCCCCTTGTGGCACCTGTCCCTTGAGACCACAGCACGCCACCGCAGCTTCAGCTATGGAAGCTTTGAACATTGCCCGTTCAACACCCCAACCTGAACAGGGATGCCAGAAAAGCTCTGCTGGAGGTGTGAGTTAAAGATCTCTCTGACAGAGGCCTCCTCCAGTCTTCCGCCACCCTCTGACCCAACTCACTACCACAAGGTGATCCGCTGACAGCTCCGCCTCTCTCCTTACTCAAGTGCCCAAAACATGCAGCCTCAGGTCAGAAGATACAATCACAAAATCGATCATCGACGTTGGACCTAAGGTGCTCTGGTACCACGTACACTTATGAGCATCTTTATGTTCAAACATGGTGTTTGTTATAGACAATCCATGACTAGCACAGAAGTTTAACAACAAACAACCGCTCAGGTTTAGATCAGGGAGGCCATTCCTCCCAATCACGCTTCTCCAGATGTCTCCATCATTGTCCACATACGCGTTGAAGACTCCCAGGGGGCCCCATGCAGGAGTCCATTCAGGGTTTCCAAGAAGGCTGAATACTCCGAGCTGCTGTTTGATACATATGCACAAGTTCTGGCTCCTTTTCCCATGTTCCTTGTCCCCAGAGCCAGCCTCTGCCACCCAGGTCTGGTCTGTTGAGGCCCCTGACCTTCACTGCGTTTTTCCATAGGGGTCTTTATAAGACAATTGTTAGTCTGGCCCCACGCCTGAGACCACTTTGTCATGGGAGACCCTACCAGGAGCACCAGGCTCTCTTTAGGTTCATAGGTAACCACAAACCTCTCCACCAGTGCCAACACATGTGTATAGGCATACTAGGCAATGGCCTAGAGCAGCACTTTGGCAAGGCGGTAAAATGTGGGCTTATTTTGTCATCTATTATTTTGTTATTTTGGCCATCATTTTGTCGCCTCTTGTCTAGTCCATTGGTGAGGAATGTGTGCCTGTCATCAAAATCACCAATAAGCGCCCCCGCCCCCCATCCCCAGTTCTCACAGGTCAGAGGTCGGAACACTGTACAACCATGTCTATAAAACCAAAACTGGTTCTGGTAGTGAGTACAAAAAAAGAAAAATAGCAAAGAAGTAAGCACTCCAAAAACAAAATAATTCTTTATTGAAATATTTTATATTGATCCTGGTGGGAGTAAAAAGGAGGATGCTGGCCCTTCCAGAGCCTCGGAGACCGGCGTAATCAGCGCTACCGCCGTTGCTAGCTGCCCGGCCAGTGATGCCTCCGCTACCATCAAAGACCGATGGAGCCACAACCGCTGCCGGGAGTGACAGTGACATTGAGGCTGCTGAACATATAGCGTTGCTGTACACAGAGGGTGCAGAAGCATATGAAAGATCCCAGCAAATAGCCAACAACAATAACGCAAGAATTAATAGACATTTTGACAGAGAGAGGACCATATCAGGTCAAAGGAATTGATTTCCTCAGGGATGATGCACACAGAAAAAAGGAAGATAAGCTTTTTTTTCTCTAGTGGTTTTAAGTTATGAACTGGCTGATATGTGCCTTGCTGTACACTTGTGTGTAGGCCTTTGTGTGTGTCCCCGTGTGTTTAACGCACAAGGTTTTGTTTAGGCTATATAAAGATTTACAATATTATTACAGTCGCTATTTAGATGATTTGAAATTTGATTATTTAGAAAATAGATGTGCTGTCATGACTCTGCTGTAAAGTGGTTTGGAACCTATTGGATTTTTTATGCTGCAGACCTGTCGGTGCCGTTGTTGTAGTGTCATGCGTTGGCCTGCTTTAATAACTTTTGACAATTTGTACGTTGCACTTGTCTATTTGTGTGATTGGCGTTTGTGTTGTTGCTGTTTTTTGCTTATGACTTATATTGGCTGCGTGTTATTGTTAGTGTATTGTACGTTGCAAATAGAGGGGCGGCACAATTGTGTTTCGCCTAGAGCGGCAGAAATGCACGCTCCAATCCTGCTCTCCACCACAATTAGGTGTTGGTTTTTTTTTAAATAGGATGCCAGTAGAAGTCAAAATGCATTAAATATATTAGTTATTATAATTTAAGTCTGTGTGCTCACAGCTGTGTCTGTTCTGAAAAGGTTATTTATGATAATCCTGGTAGATCAGTGATGTAAAATGTATGCCATGTAGAAGATTCATCCTTGGTTTCTCATATCTTGTATGGATAGCATTACCTTCATGGTTGGATGGCAAATACCCAAATTTTAAAAGTAATGCCTTAAAAGTAAAAAAAGAAAATGTAAAATGGCTCATTCAGTATGGTCCAGTTTTGAAACAAAAGAAGTTGATGCAGCTAATTAGTAGTAGTTTAGAAATCAGTAGATGCTCTATAGACCACAGAAAAAAAGTGTTAGAAGAGATAAAAGTTTGAAATTTGAAATCCACACAATTCCATGTATATACACTACCGGTCAAAAGTTTTAGAACACCCTAATTTTTCCAGGTTTTTATTGAAATTCATGCAGTTTGATGTCTTATTGTACTCTGAAATGAAAGAATAGAACAAATGAACAATTTAAGTTAAAAAATAAATCATGGAATCAACCATATATATATATATATATATATATATATATAAACCAAAATGTGTTCTAAATTTTTGACTCATCAAAGTAGCCCCCTTTGGCAGATATAACAGCTGAACACACTCGTGGCATTCTTTCTACAATAGAAATCAAATATTCTTCAGAAAGTTCTTCCCGACTCTGTAGCAGAAGTTCACATAAATGTGTGGCACTTGTAGGTTGCTTTGCTTTCACTTTTCTGTCCAGTTCATCCCAAACCAGCTCAATGGAGTTTAAGTCTGGTGACTGTGCTGGCCACTCCATGTTTTTAAGCTTACCATCTTGTTCTTTTTTGCTAAGGTAGTTCTGGCATAGCTTGGACTTATGTTTTGGGTCATTATCTTGCTGTAGGATGAACCCCTGACCAACTAGGCGCATACCAGAGGGTACTGTATGGCGCTGCAAAATGCTGTGGTAGCTGTTTTGGTTCAGGGTGCCTTTCACTTTGTACAAATCACCGACCCTGGATCCAGCAAAACAGCCCCAGACCATCATGCTTCCTCCTCCGTGTGTGACAGTTGATGTCACATACTGAGGAACCATCCTTTTGCCTACTCGACGGCGTATAAAAAATCCTGCGTGATGAACCAAAGATTTCAAATTTTGATTCATCAGTCCTTAGCACCTTCTTCCAGTCTTCAGTAGTCCATTGACGATGTTTCTTGGCCCAGGCAAGGCTCTTTTTCTTATTCTGACGTCTTAGCAATGGCTTTCTTGCTGCAACTCGACCTATCAAACCTGCAGCTCGAAGTCTTCTCTTTCCAGTTGAAACTGAGACTTGCTTATTACAACCACTATTAAGCTGTGCTTGAAGCTGTTGTCCTGTAAGCCGCCTATCACGCAAGCTGTTGACTCTCAGAAACTTGTCTTCTGATTCTGTTCTGGCTTTGGGTCTGCCAGACCTCTTCCTGTCAGAGTTTCCCCCAGTTTCTAAGTGCCTTTTGATGGTGAAGAATACTGTACTCACTGACACCTTGACTTTCTTCGCAATTTCTCTGTAGGAAAGACCAACATTCTTAAGTGTTATGATGGTCTGTCTCTCTTTCGTTGTTAATTGCCTTTTCCCGCCATTTTTATAGCAACACACTACTTTCTGCAGTACAATACTGTTCAAATAATGCTCACGAGGGTACGGTAACACAGTGTGTTCCAACAATACTTTTATACAAACAGAGGGGGTTGTAAGTAATCCAGACAAGTTGGAACACCGGTGGGGAATTGGTAGCACCAACTTTCAAAGCTTGATCAACCTCCATTGCTGCAGAACAGCTTTACATTGTTTACCCATTTCTTGTTCCCTGAAAAAGGCCTTCTTGTAAAATAATGAAATGTACATTATTTTTCAGTTTTGGTTAACCTTACTTTTTCTTTTAACCTCAGGCACTTCACCACTTACCTTTGTACCATTTCAAACTATTCATTGGACTCTAACTGCTAAAATTTCAATAAAAAACAAAAAGAATTGGGGTGTTCTAAAACTTTTGACCAGTAGTGTAGATATTTTTCTGCTGTACATGAGTATATCATTAAGGATGTATCCTTGAACCTCTGATTGTGAGAAGTCTATCAACATCAGACACAGCTTTTGATCAGGGTTGACTGATGTGCATCAGGCTTCTTAAGCCGCATCAGTTATCAGGTTGCGTTTATAGTTTGTGTTGGAGTTTTCATGGTCCTCCTCTTTTGATTAAAGGTACTATAAGCGATGTCACATGTTTTTTAGGCTACAACATTTTTTGTCACATACAGCAAACATCTCTTCACTATCCGCGAGTTGCCGGTCCCCTAAATACACTGTAAAAAAACACGGTCTCTGTAGACAGCCTAGGGTCCACACATGCCAACAAAAACAAAGTGGTCCAACCTGGACCATGCAAACATACACAAACCGTGTTCCAGTGTTTAGCCAATAACGGACAAGAAGGATTTTTTTGGGGGGGGGTTAGTGCGCTGAAGCACAGAAGGGAGGGGACGGGATGAGGAGGAGGAGCGAGCTAGTCTTCGTTTTGTTTGAAAATACTTTGAACGTCAACAAGAAGTAACGTCACCCAACATTGCTTAGAGCACCTTTAACTAAGAAACTGTAGGTGCTGGTGTAGGGACTAATCTGAAAACCCACACCAGCTGTCTGCAGCACTCATTCATGTGTTCCTTTCTCTTATTTCTCTTCATCATCACTGCCCTCCATTTGATCATTGCAGGTTCTGACCACCGTTTGGATCTTTAAAAAAAGCACTGCTGATAAATCAGCATTGCTCAAGCTTGCAGAAAAAACTGGGATGGGCTAGAGGGGGGGCTGTGTAAACTTTAATTTGATATGTGATTTGCCTGGCTGCTGAGGCTTCACAATGGGTCCAGGCACCTGGAAGTAATGGGTGATTCTCAAAGCTGTAAACTGTGAATAGTGGAACTTCATGTGATATGTCTTACCAGATGTTACGTATAAAGTAGTGGTATTAAGCGGTATATTTTGTATCCATCAGTGTGTTGTTAAACAGAAAATGTACTGTCATGCAATAAAATCACCCTGGTTTGATTCTGTCTAGAATTTGTGTGTGTGTTTAACAACAGTGTCCCATGCTGGGGATATAAAAAGAAACATGTTTAGCAAACATATTTAATCCAGTAAATCTATTATGTTCAGAAGGCTCCTGTTGGGGATTTTTTTCAGTAGGGGCATATAAGGTGGGAGCTTGCCTTATGTTACTGGTATAATGATAGAATGTTTAGTTTAGTTTAATTTATTTCAATCAATCACATAAATACACAACATCACTTACATAACATAAATGGTAAAAACAAAACAAAGTGTCACCTTAGGTCATGCAGTGTCATCTTAACTCGTTTATAATCAATACTGATCGAAAAGGTGTAGGTTGAAACATTTGCTTATTTCACCTACCCTTTTTACATTCTATTTTATTCTTTTTTTGTTCTTAGGTCCCTCAGGATATTATCAATTTATATAAAATGTCTTATCATTAATTGCTGTATTTATATACATATTATCACACGTGCAAAACTGATAGAATGTTATTCTCAAATTATAAAGTAGACTTTTAAAATGACACTATATTGAAGAAGTATTGAAGAATATGGAGTATAACATGTACAGACATGTCATTAACATTACAAAAATAAAATCATACAGTAGTTCCTCAATATTCTTTCTGCTGTGTGCAAAGCAGACTTAACAAATATGTATTCTTCTACAGGAACAAATGGATGGAAAAGACAACCTATTATGGCGACATTCTGCTTTGGCCAGGCCTTCTCGGGTCAAGGTGATGAGAGTGACGCTACCATTACTGCAGCCCGATGTGTTAAATAATCATGCAATGGAATTCTCAGTAAATGGATCTACCGCTGGAGGATGTGTGAGGAAGACAATTAAACTCAAGGTAAAACATGTTGATTTAAATGTTAATCAGCATTTTCTCAATCATCTTCATGTGATATGTTTTAAAGGGCCATCATATATTCATTCTAAAGCATTGTCAGGATTTTCTAGTGGAAAAAAATCCTGGCTTTTTTATATCTATGATGTGAGAACATTGAAATGGTATTGAAAATAACAATAATAGGAATAGTGTTAGAAAAGAGTTTTTGAGTATCATGATACTTCAATATTGTTGCCCAAAATCAATTTTGCCTCGAGGAAGCTGAAGTGTGCTGAGTCTTTTTCATGTTTTATCTTGCTGGCATAAATAATTTAAGCACTGTGTACACTGCACACTTTAACCTAGGTTTCTGGGTTTGAGCTGGCAATTCAGGTGATGTGATGAGACAGGAAGTGAAATATATATATATATGTTCTGCTCTTTCTCGTGCAGCCAAATGGTTTGATGTAATTACATAATCAAATGCGTTTATGTTTTTATGGTGTCCCATTAGCCTTTCATCTTAGGCTCAGTAAAACCTTGTGACTGCTCAATGATTGCCTGGCATGAAAGCATGGTAATTGACAACAGCCTTTATTGCTGCCTTTAGTCTATTATTTAGTCTTTGCACTGTAAAGTCATAAGGTAATGACACAATCAAGTGTATCTAACAGTGCTGCTGCTGCTGCATCAGCACTAGTTGTTACAACTTATAAACGCGCATTATTGCAGTTCTGTGTGCTCACTGTGTGACATTCTTAGCCAGAACAGTAAAAATAAATTTTGTCTAATGGTGCAAAGTGGCATGTTGATGGCTCACCAAAAGTGTTTATACAGAAGATGTAAGTCACTGCTTAGTTTGGGTTTCACCATAGTTGTATTAAACACACCAAAACATGAATGCATATATCTCCAAGGCTGCTGTAAAACTTTGGGCAAAATTATTAACAGGAATGTTACAAGCCATTGCAAACGGTAGTTTCTCTGAATGCATCCCAAGTGTTTATGTTTGAGAGGTCATCATATGACACATGAATTAGACCAATAAAAAGGTCACTGCAATATTGGAAAGCAGACATGGAATCAGCTGTTTACATATTGTTGAAAGAAATGTATTTATTTATTAAGTAATGCTGTGGTAATGACAGATGTGTGGCCAGTTGTACATTATGTGTTGAAGTAATATATAGATAATTAACTCAGGTAGCATCGAGTTTCCCTAAGTTTAGCCTACCACCGGTATTTAGCGCTTTGTCAGCTGTTCTGATGAAACTTCCGGGTGGTAAAAATCATGATAAAGTTAGCTTGAATGCACCACATAACAGGAAAATTAAAACTTCCACATGGTAAACTGATTTAACTGATCAAAGCACCTTCAGCCCGTAACCCATGTACATCTTCCTCATTACTAACAACATAATACCTGTTATATACATATATAATAGGATACCTGACTACATATTGGATGCTTACAGTGGTATTGAAATTATGTTGAATGTATTGATTACTTCCCTCAGTAGAGGTTTGAATTAGGTTACTCAAAAGATCAGCCAATATGACATACTCTTTTCGATTTATGTATGTTTTTTAAATGTTGATCCATTTTTCAGCGGATTGTAAGCTAAGAAGCAAGAAAGGAAATGTTACAACTTCATTTTCAAGATATTTGTTTTAATTCTTAAGAGAGGGAGACAAAAATCAGGGTAGCCTACCACATATGTATCAAAACTAAATACTGGCAATTTGTGTATTGAACGGGCGAGGCGCTGTGCATCATCTGCTGTGTAGTTTCGGCTCCGCACAGACAGTGAGAGACAGTCATGGAGAGGTGGAGAGCGGACTGTTTTCTTTGTTATTTTTAAAGTCTTGCAGTTCGCAACCATGACACTGTTGGCGGTGACTTGTGCCGGCCCAAATGCCCGATGCACTCGAAAGCAGCAAGAAGATTTTCACCGGTTAAGTATATGTCACTTTTTTCTCTCCCCCAGCTCAGAGATTGGGATTGCGGTAGTCGAGAGATATGTGCCATCGCTTTGCTGGTTGTAAATCTATTTGGAAATTGGTGTGGGATTCCCTCTGTGTCCTCTGACGGTAGGGGAAATGTTTGCGGTCGTCCTGTTGTTCGTTTAGTTTAGCAGCTGTTAGCAGAGACAGTAGCTACAGATATTAATAGGTGAATAGTGTGACAAAGTTGTGCACTTGTCGGTCGGCTGCTGACAGGCCTGGCGGTGGTGTGTGTGTGTGTGTGTGTGTGTGTGTACACGGAGTTTGTTTCTGGCTCCCCTCCCCCACACACCGCTACTGTGCTGCTTATTCTGGAGAGGCCAAGACATGAATGTGATGAGAGGCTCACTTCGAAACGAACAACAAACGGATACAGTTTCAGAAAAAAAGGGGCATTTCCTAAACTCGGCTCTGACCGGCTGAAATCACGCCTAACCCATTTGTAAATATTCCTGTCATGCCACACACCTGTGAACCGCATAACCGTTAATTCCAATAGCCTGTGAACGCGCTAAAATATCTGTGACTGTTGACGGTTAATATTTACAGTATGTGGTGCCGATGCATCATTACACACAAGATGACTGATGGTTTGACCCGAAGATTAATTCCTTAGCATTGATCACCCAGGAATGGAATGTGCTTGTATTAACTGCCCACATTTTTCTGGTTATGATTTGCACAAGTGCACGTGCTGCTCACACTTCAGGATTGTGCAGAGAACGGCATTGTTGCCACTTTGGTCTTTACTGTCTTTTGTTCTATCAGCAAAGTGATTTGTATCTGTATTGGAAAAGACAGAGAGTGGGTGTGCCCTAAAGGTAACGTGATGGTAGCTATAAAAAAAAATATTTCTTTTGAAATCACAGCTAGAGTAAACGTCTGCAGTTTTTTAAATTATAAATCTACTTTTTTCAAGATTTATTTTTAATCCCAAAACCATTAGAGTTAACAAGGGCACAGAGCTATAAATAGGATTTTGATTGGTCAGAGCCATTATTGGTCACCACGAGTTTGTCCTGCCCTCATCTGTCAAAAAAATATTGGCTGCTGCACAGATGTGTGAATTTAAACAGAGAATTTTTTTTCTCTACGCTGTTGTTGAATCAGGGAATCGGCACCAAAAATGATTTCTGACACTGTATCTGGGAAGCTTAATCATGATCTGTATGTGCAGTGAGTAGAGGTGGACATATACACTACTGTGTCAAACTCTTTGCTCAGCAAGAAAGCTCAGGGACAACACATGAGGACCAGGACGTGTCCTTGAACAAGACATTGAATCCCTAAAATCATTAGGTACACTATTCTGCAGCTGACCCTGTACTATGATAGCAGGGAAATGAAATAAGGAGAGAATATGATACAAGGATCAATAAAGTACATTTTCAGTGCTGCTCATTTCAGCTAATAGTAGAGAGACTGCTTCATTATTGAGTTCATACTGTAAATCTCAAGTGAATTTATCATTGTGATGATACACTAATACTAATTTGGCTGTAACTGGAGTAGCTGTGTAAAGTAATTGCATGCTCATGCATATAAATCAGAGAATATTGCTGCAAACTACATAGCACTACACCATATTTATACTACTGCGTAGTAGATGCCTTCAGGGCCAGACGGCAGTGAAGCCACAACTCCTGGCTTGGATTACCACAACACTCCCACATAACTCTCAATGTGACTCAGTATGGCACAATTACAGACCATCAAACCACTTAATAGACTATGAAACCACATTACAAGCCAAAGGACTTAAGCTTTCAGTTTCTGCTTAGGTTTGCAGATGTTATGCAGATATTACGTTTACAGATCAGGTGCATAAAATTCTATTTCAGTGTATCCTTGTATTGTTGTTTTCAGTTCCGCAGTTATTCTATTGTATTTATTCCGTAATTCAAATGTAAATACACTGTACTGTAGTTGCGAAAGAATAAAATCATTTATTCCTCATGTTGGAGTGGTTTTAGGGGTTTTCAGTAGCTTGTTTCCTCTGGATTTCTGCAGAATTTGCATTAATTTCAATGTTCAGCTGGAAACTGCCATGATGAGTTTTTCATGACAATCTGATAAAAATGCAAACTGTGCAAAATTCTAAAAATTCCCTATGAGGTATTAGTCCTCTTCTAACCAGGCATATGGCAAATATGGCACATAATTAATCAACCTTTTCTCAGTAGATCTGTTAATATGACTTTTTTTTTTCATTAATCTGAGAATGAGTATTATAATATCTTCTCATAGCAGTGCTCTGTCAAAGCTAGCATTACTCTTCATTTCAATGATGTGATGAAGCTGCGTCTCATTATATATTTTTCCTCCTTGCAGGAGTTTTTTTGCAGTGGCATAAGTAGAGGTCTGGATCTACTAGTTGTGCAGTGTGGGCTCTACGGGGACGTGGTTTATGGATGCTGGGACTATGAGCATAAGCGACAAAAGGGACTACTTAGCAGACCTGGGAGGCAGCTTCACTGAGGATGCTCCGAGACCACCAGTCCCAGGGGAAGAAGGTGAGCTGGTGTGCAGTGATGGACGCCAATACAACAACCTCGGCTTCTCCTCAAAGAACGAGAGCCTCAAATGTGAGGCGTCTGTAGCTACACCCAGGCGACCTGACTTGGACTTGGGTTATGAGCCGGAGGGAAGTGCTTCCCCTACACCGCCCTACTTAAAGTGGGCAGAATCTCTTCACTCCCTCCTGGATGATCAAGATGGCATCCATCTGTTTAGGACGTTCCTCAAGCAGGAGGGGTGTGCAGATATGTTGGACTTCTGGTTTGCGTGCAGTGGCTTCCGCAAACTGGAAGCTAATGAGGGTAATGAGGAGAAGAAGGTCAAACTGGCAAAAGCTATCTATAAGAAATACATCCTGGACAACAATGGGATTGTTTCCCGACAGATTAAACCAGCTACCAAGTCCTTCATCAAAGACTGTGTCGTGAAGCTTCACATTGATCCTGCAATGTTTGACCAGGCTCAGACTGAGATACAGACTATGATGGAGGAGAACACCTATCCCTTATTTCTTAAGTCTGACATATATTTGGAATATACACGGACAGGAGGAGAGAGCCCTAAGCTGTACAGCGATCAGAGCTCTGTTTCTGCGAATGGAAAGGGGCTGTCCGGTTATTTACCGACTTTAAATGAGGATGAGGAATGGAGATGTGACCAGGAGCCGGAGGAGCAGCCCGAGTGTGACCCCACACCGAGCAACCGGCTCACTCAGAAGCTGCTAATGGAGACGGCACCGCATCGTGTTGCCAACAGCGCAAGATTCCAGGACAGTCGTGAGCACAGGTAAATCCTCCCAGCAATCTAGAAGGCTTCTCTACAGCCTTAACTACACAGCTTGTCTCTGCAAACTGCTTAATTAGAAATAAGCCTGAAACCCTACAATACCTTGAACGCTGCTTGAAGTTTGAGATAAAAACAGAGTCCGAGTGTAGCACAGGAGACAGCTGAGATGAGAGGAAAGGTGGTGTGTTATACCTATGTTGTTGAGGAAATGTCAGAGGCTGCAGAAGTTAATTTGTTGTTAGAACGTTGAAGTAGTGTTCTTGGTTTTTCTTGTGCAGGTACTGTGGGACTTGTGTTTTTCCCATTGGGTTTTGTGATAAAAGTTCAACATGATTTTGTTTACGAAGAAGCGTTCTGAAATCTTGTCCTCTTAACCTCCCTCTTTTTAATATTAAGACTGCATTTATGGGGGAACTAAATGTATTATGTTGGACTATTCAATCTAGAGATCGCAAACTTCTTTTATAATGTTGACTAGTCACAGACATGGATATTGATTTGATTTAATTTTTAGGCCACAAAAATTATATAAACTCAGAATTAAAATCTTGTCCAACACACCCAAAAACATGGCAAAAGTTAAACATTGTAGAGCACACGCTCTTCTTGACATTATTTACATTAATATGCACATTTGCTGTGAACTTCCTATTGCACAAACATATATCAAATCCAAGACAATGTGCTCCTTAAAACATAATGTTATATTTAATTATCTTTTGTATCATAATCAATACAAAACTAATGTTTAATTTGTCCTAATCTCAATACCTAGATTCAGTTTATTAACCTATCAATACAAGTAGGTAGTCTAGGAAGTTAGCAATTTTTTGCTGCAGTGCAAAGGGTGACTAAGTTTGCCACCTATATGTGTGTGTGTGTGTGTGTGTGTGTGTGTGTGTGTGTGTGTGTGTACAACAACAACTTTGAATAAGCTTGAATAACTGTTAATGTGTTACGTTAACAAATCGGACACCTACCGTATTCAGCCTGTTGTTCTGTGTGCTATTGTGTAGTTGACAGATGAAGAAAAAATTCTAAATAAATGTGATTTATAGTCCGGTGCGACTTATCTATGTTTTTTTCCTCTTCAAGATGCATTTTTTGACTGATGCGACTTATACTCCGGAGCGACTTATAGTCCGGAAAATACGGTAGTCATAATTACAGGACTGTACTCAGATTAAAATTCAATGTTCAGTTTTTTTTTTTTTTTTTTTATCTGTGTTATAAATGCTGAGGTTGCCGCTCTGTTTTTCTTTTGATTACTGACTTCACTGCATTTTAAGTTAATGATTCTTGCAGATTCAGTTAGACTTTTTTTTAACCTAATGTTGGTGCTTTGCATACATTTCACATTTTTTGACTGTGGCATGACAGACTTTGTTTGGCTTGAACATGCTCTTCTTTTTACTCTTAGGTACTGAGTACATCATGCACACACAACAGATTTGAATGTGCCTACTAATTATCACATGGGACTGCTTTATTTATTTATTTATTATTTTCATTTGAATGTAGTAAAATATGCAAAGCGTTTTCATGGAAGACATTTTGACATGTCACAGTAGGAAAACGAGACCAGATGAGATTTTAACTAAATCTAAAGTCACAAAATGAAAAACGACCACTGTGAAAGGTTTTGCCACAAACTCAAATGGCTTTTCTCCTGTATAACTGACCTCTTCAGACCCAGTAACTGCAGCATGAGCATTAGGGCTGCTCCCTCTTAGTTGATTAGTCGACTAATCGGTCGTTTTGGTCTTAGTCAACTTAGATTTCTTTAGTCGATTAGTCATGTTTTATACTTTTTTCATGTTGAATGACTGAATGATTCCAAGAAACGTACGAACACATCTCTGGTAAACACAAGAATTAAAGTGGTGCTTTTGCACGACTCTTTGCAGAGAAACTCAGATTTACAGATCTGTCGATTAAATCAACTAATTGATTAGTCGATACAATTGAATGAGTGTTAGTCGACTAAGAATTTCTTTAATCGAGCACAGCCCTAGTGAGCTTCTAACTCAAATTGAAGCGGTGTGTGACCTTCTAACTGAACTACTTTAGTTCCCTCAAATTAAAAATAAAAAACAGTAAAAATAACAGAAATAAATGACTGAAATTATAATCAAAGTAGTACTCTCTCAATAATCAAAGTGCAAACAGAGACTGACCAGTGTTTTTCTTTAAGCATGATACGCTGCTCAGCCTAAGATATGGTCATGTTGTTATTCAGGAATATGAGCATGTCCACGTTCTCTATCGTATCGAGACTATCTGTATGGTGGAGAGATAGTCTCTTCACTCAGAGAACCAAGGTTACAATGTAACCAAGCGTTTTCTGGCAGTAGTTGAGACCAGTTGTTTGTACTTGAATTTGTCATTGTACAGTGGAAAGAGAGAGAAATAATGCTTATTTTACGATTGCTTCACAGTGATTACGTTCTAAAGCACAAATAAATAACCATCAAACACTCAACAGGCGAATTTGTGGCGACAGATGCTCTTTTCTCCTCTGCATTTTATTCATTGCAGCAGTAAATAAGGAAGTAGCTACTCTAGTATAAATGTATGACCATTTTAAGACGAGGGGGAACTTTTTTGTTTTGTTTGATATCATTAAAAGTAAAGTTAAGCTTTGCTGTCCGCTTCCCGACTCATTTAAAAAAGACAGAGAGATAAAAAGAGATTGACCCCTATTTTCCACCGGGAGCGTCTGCGCTGCATTCAGGATGAGCAATTGCAGTCATTCAAGTCAATGCTTGATATTCCACCAGCCATGCTACGATGCGTCCCAGAAGTGTGCGTGAAGCGGCTCTCCACTCCGTTAAACATACGCGCCAGATCTATTTTGACATGCGAGCCGCGGGCCGTTAGGACAGCCGGGCAGGAAGTGAAACAGCCAGAGTATCCAGTCAGTTTACCAAAATACACCAATGAGAGATTCATCTTGGAGGTGGAAAAAAACATAATAGACACCACAGATCTTTTTTATAAGGACAAAGCCAGAAAAGAGAAACAAGAAATATCATCACGTTTTAATATCACCTGTATGAGTGAAGCAGGTTGATTGGAAAATTTTTCCCCTGGAAAAAAAGGAACCAAGACAACACTTAATTTGTTTTTTGTTTAATCTGACTTTTGTTAACAAAGTTGCTGGTAAAGTTTGCCTTAATGTTATGACAACTCCAAATATATTACTGTAAAAATTATCTATAGCTTGAGTCTGGCAAGAATGAGATTGTATGAGGGAAAACAATATTTGTTGATTGTACGAGATAGTGGTTTGTTGTGACTTTTATGGGCATTTGCTCTGAAACTGTCTAAAGCTGAGCAGACAGTGTGCGTTTTTGTTGTTCTTGTATGTTTCGTTAACCCAACACCACAGTCAGTCTTGTCCAGTAACAATTACAATAAAGTTTATTCAAACAAGGTGGCTGCATCATCAACAATGTTAACTAAATAGAAAGAAAGGCTGCATTACTTTGTGCAATTCTACTATGAGTGGAATGTTAGAAGAAAAATAGGGAGCCACAGATGTCTGGAAGATGCAGACAATATGATGAGGTTCAGTTTTATATCAAAGCAGTCTCAAGACTACAGTTTTAGCCACAATGTGTAAAATAATATTCTGATAACATTACAACAAGCTCACTTAGGGCTGGGCGATATGGAGAAAATCAAATATGACGATATTTTTGACCAAATACCTCGATATCGATACCGCAATGATATTGTAGTGTTGACTATTGGTGCTTCCACAAAATATTTACACAATGATATTTTTGATAAATAATCATCAGTAATGTGGATATAATGACTAAGTGGGTAAAGGCAAATAATAGAACAGTTACAACAGTCTGGTAAGTTCAGAAAATGGCCACTTTACTGTATTGCAGCCTTTAAAACCAGGAAAAGACAACACTTATGCCATATTACGATATCCAAAATCTAAGACGATATCTAGTCTCATATCACGATATTGATATATTGCTCAGCTCTAAGCTCACTACAGTTTATAATGGATCTTTTGACAGCCATGTGGGAAATCAGACAGCCAACCAAAATTCTGACATGCCAGAAATCCATCTGCTCAGGGAAATTAATCAGGTGTTGTGACGCCCCCTCAAACAGCATGTCAAATGACAACTGATCTGGCAGAAATTCAGCCCGATTCTAAAATTAGTTGGGTTCTACCAATTCGGGGCTAAAATTGGGATTAATCCGTACGGTGTCTGCCCGGCTTAATACCCAGCAGCCGGTAGAATGACAGAGAGAACAGACACTGATTGACTCTAAAAGGCTCTGAGTAGTCTGACTGTGTTTACTCTACATACTAGTGATCCTCAGCCATAAGAAAATGTAATCATGTTAAACAATTGAAAAGTGGCTCAGCATTAGTTACATCCTCACGACGTGTGTTTGCAAATGAAAGTGTGACAATTAAAGATCAAATGAATACGTAAGTAATTGCTTGCTACCACAACTTAACTAATGTCACTACTGATTGAACCTTGTAAAGCTCATCATGTAATACGGTTACATCTTCAAGTGAGGATTAAGACCACTTGCAGTAAAAATAAAAAGTCAACGTGTTAGGTGTCTAAGGTCATTGTTGCAAATTAAACCCAAAACAAGGATTTTAATACTAAAGATTAGAGCCAGGAGATATGGAGAAAATCAAATATCACGATATTTTGGTCCAAACACCTCAATATCGATACTGTAGGGTTGACTATTGATGCTTTCACTCAATATTTACACAATGAGACTTTTGACCAATACTCATCAGTTATGTGGATATAATAACTAAGTGGGTAAAGGCAAATAATAAAACAGCCTGGTACATTCAGAAAATTACATCACTTTACTGTAATGCAGCCTTTAAAAACAGGAAAAGACTACACTTATGCCATATTACGATATAATGATTAATCTAAGACGAGATCTAATCTTGGTATCACGATATCGATATATTTATCGATATATTGCCCAGCCCTACTAAAGATTAAGATTCTAATGTGCATGTTGTTGCTATTGTTGGTCCTCAACAGAATAAATAAAAATCATGTCAGACAACAGAAACTTCCCCATATTTGATCTCTACGGCTGCAGCACCAGAGGAGGGGCAGGAATTCACATCAGCTGACACTCAGACAATACCTTCCAGATAAGATCCTCTATGTGACTAAAACACCGGTCACAATGCAGTAGTAGTAGTTTGGCTAGTTCAAACTGAACTAAAATCAGACCTGCCATAGACTGGGCAGTTGCAGACTTCTGCTGCTTTTTTTGTCTATGTGTGCAGCTTTTCTGGTTGATATCTGCAGAACTCAAGATGAACCAATTGCTTGTTTGTGTTTGATTTTTAGCAGTTTTTGTTGGAGATCAATGCTTTCGAAGTCTCCTAAAAAAATAGAAGAGAACATTTTTAATTAGAGAGTGAACACACAGTTTTGGGCCTATTTTCACATCATTATTTCAGCAATTAAGCATTTGGCTGGAATTACATAAAGACACACTTCATTTTTAAAAAGCCTTTTAGCAGCACCCGTTGGGTTTTTATGAAACTAAATTTTACATCAGTTGTGTCTGATCTCTTAAGAGACAGGCAACAAAAGACATTAAATAGTCTTTCAGATCAGCGTTTGGAAATCAAATGACTTGAAAGAGAATGACCTATACATTAATTAATGTTTGGGGAGATTTTTTTGAAGTGAACATCTCAGTTTTCTTCTCGTTCAAGTAAGCTGTGTACTTCAAAGGCGAGACTTCATCGCCTCAATTGTGTCACTGCTCAGTGTTTCACTCAAATCAACATTATTATGTGTCATATCTCCCATAAAGAATCTGTATTCAGTGTTTGGAGTCGAGGGGTATTTGTACGATACGATATACTTTATTGTCCGCTTACGGAAATTCTGTTTTGGACTCCAAGCTACACACATAAATAATGCCTTGGCAGTTAGAAACAAAACAATACAGCACCAGTAGCAGTCACAACAATAAATTGCAATATAAAGTAGTTCTATTGCACACATCCCTTGGTAAAAACACATTGCACGTAACATATATTTCCCTCTCCCGAGAGTAAAACACCATGAAACTATAATATAGTAATATAATAAAAGTCATATTTTTGAGTTTGGAGTCTGACCGTTTTTTTCTTAGAGAAAGGGAATTGATACATTTTCTTTTGTATACGATTTCGTTGGCCTTTGCATGTATTTAACAGTTGACATGAGAAGGGAGAATGGCATGTGGGCGTTTTGATTACTACACATGGAGGGCAACTGAGGACAGCATCTTTCAAAAATGTGTGTATAAAATATGTTTGACAAAACACAGCTATTTCTTAAACATTCTTTTTATTGCAAGTTAATTGACCCTTCACTAAGCCCTGCCCTCCTTAGTTACTGTTGCTACGCCTGACAAGCTTTCGTGCCTGGCACGTCTATTACAGTATGTATGCACCGATGTCAGACATTCCCAAGGAGATAATTAGTAATTTTTGGCAAACAGGTGAAATATCTGAGAGAGCAAGACAAAAGGGACTGCAGTACGCATTCGAGGGATATATCCACGACATAATATGCAACCAATTAGAGAATAATTGAAATGAAAATGAAATCCACATAGTGTGACCAACAAAAGTCAGTATGTGAGCAATTTCCCCAAATATCAAAAGCAATACATGATGAATAGATTTTTTGATAATGAGTAGTACTGTATGGCCTTCCTGCCTGGTGAGAAAATGTGTTCAGGCTCTCTTTATGATAGTAAACCTGACATTTGTATTGTGTCTTTATTGCTGTTTTATTTTTTATCAGTTGGAATTTTCTGGAATTATTAAGAGCTATATCTTTTTTAATGTGTGTTTCCAAGTGTGATATTATGCAAAAATAATAATTAGTGCAACATACAGAATTAGTTTGGAATAAAATCCAGCACTGAACCTTTTTTTAAGCGATTGTCCAGAGATGTTATATGACGGCAGAAACTGTACTGCACCGTTGTTATCATTAATTTGTGGTTATGAGAAATAAATGTTTCCAAAATGGAAACGCAACTGTGAGCAGTGTTGTAGAAGAGGTTTGCTTAAAGAATTATCTCATCTGTTTTTCACCAAATGACTGAATGATTGAATTAATGTTTGCTTCTTTTCCTAGTCATGGCCGTTACTTTCTCATCATCAGAAATGTTTCCAGATATAATCACAACTTGAAACTCATTTTCTGTACACTGCACTTTTTATTTGTCCCAGCTCTTCCACCAACCTGGCACTGTAATTATTCACTGTTGCAGAATGTAGATGCTAATGAAAATCAGTCGGTCACAAAGGTTTCATTTTGAACTCTGGGTGTTTCTGCATTCCAAACAGGGAGAAAGCTTCAGGGAATTCCAATTTGAATAAAAAGAGATGATGCCTAACATCTTTAATTCATGTGTACAAAGCCCTGCAAGGAGTGTGTTCAGCAAAGTCAATGACTGAGAATGTAGAAGGTTGACAAATTAAGCTTTCCCATATATCTGTAGACGCTCTTGAGGGTGTGCTATAGAATAAGACTTGCAGTTATACTCCACCGTTCAATTCTCTGGTATTGAATTTGGTATGTTCACAATACTATCAAATATGGTGTTCCTAGCAAACGCAGTATACTTTCTCTGGCTGTAGGTGTGTTTGGATTACGCTAAACCGAAGCAAGAGCAGTTGCAGGAAGTGTCAGAGCCTGAATGGTTGACAAAATATATCGGCTCATTCATATCATGTTTTTTTTTACTAAGCATACATGTTGCATACATGGTACTATAGTTTTCATGGCTTTAATGTGTGTTGTCTAAAATCCATTATGTCTGGAGCATCGCATCAACTCTCTAACTAAACCAAAAGAGCAGAAATGGAAGACATTTGGCTGTTCTTAAATCACAACCAAATCTTCTGGTCTTCTGGACCTTTCGTATTCTTTATAGAATGTTAACTGTGAACAGACAAACCTTTGACTTCTGGAAAGATCTTTTATTACAATATATAACCATTCCTAATCAAACAATACTGCGTGTTCTTCATTTAGGATTATACTACAGAACTGTGTACCGTTGTTTATAAATGCATTTTCACGAGCATGTCTATAACATTATGATCTATTGCGGTTATTATGATTTTTTTTGCCCTGAGCAGATTTCTTCATTTTTTCCAGGCATGCACCATGTCGGGAGCCCATCAACCCGTACTATGTCAACACTGGTTATGCTATGGCTCCTGCCACCAGCGCCAATGATAGTGAGCAGCAGAGTATGTCCAGCGACACAGACACGATTTCCCTTACCGACAGCAGTGTGTATGTATTTTCTCATCACACACACACAAACGCACACATTTCATGCTTAAAATTTTAAAAAGTTTAAAAGGAAGACATGTCATATAAGTTAGCATTGTTCAGAGACAGGATTAAGAGTTTAATTGGTTTTTACCTGCGCTGTGATTAAGCAACCAACATCTGCTCGTTAAAGGTAGCAGACCTAAAACCATGTCTGATAGAATGTACACAAATGAAAATAACCTACTGACCTCTTTTATAAATGTGACACACCAACCGGTTTTAAATGTTTTTAAATGTTGTATTTAATGTAACTTTGTTTGGGCACCAGCATAAGACCAAAGGCAATGTTTTGTACCATTTGGGATCACTTGTGAGCAGGACTTGTATTTCAGTTGAGTGTGCTGGTGAAAGAAGATTTTAGAAAAAATGTTTTCTAGGTGCAGATATGGCACCGGGGATTTAATTCCAAAGAAACTTCAAAGCTTGCACCACTGGACAAAAATGTGTTTGAAGCTGAATGGATTAGAGGCAGTTATCAGCTAATTGTTCCAGCGCTTCCAGCACAGGAAAGGAGTGTGAAACCCAGCATGACCAATACCACATGGAATTACAGACTGATGGATGTGTTAACATGTAACTGTAATCTGCCAGACCACTTGTGGTGCAGTGGACACAATAAGATTGTGAGAATGCCTGCCCTGCTCTACTGATTAATCAAGACTTACAAGGTGTTCGTTTTAGGCAACAAAAAAAATGCAGTGGAAAGCTTTTGACTTCAAAGCTGCCTGTGTTGTTTATTCATGAGGATGTTTTATGAAAAATATCTTTGTTGTTAATTCCAGAGATGGGGTTCCACCCTACAGATACCGCAAACAGCATCGCCGGGAGATACACGAAAGTGCCAAAGCAAATGGGCGAGTGCCACTACCTCATATTCCAGTGAGTTATTCATGAGTTCTCTCCCTTCTCTCTCACTTTCTGCCTCTACACCTCTCTTTAACTGTCTGCCCCTGCCTTATTTTTCTCCGCTGCACCATTGGAGATGTGCATATTTAAGCTCTGCTGTGTCGCAGGGCCTGTGATGGCGTGTAAGAATAGCTGATGGTGAAAGAGAAGGCTGTCTAAATGTAGCTTGATGCTTTCCTAAGCTGTAAGCACTGAAGCCTAGTAGACATGAATCCTCCCATGTGACAGCCTGATGCCTCCCTCTGCAGCTTGTGCTGTCTTTTTGGTAGGAAAACCCCGGCCCTAATTAGGCCTCGGAGTAAAGAGTCAAATTAAAACTCCACACGTAGCATCCTATTAGGATCCATGAATTGACTGTATAGTAGAGCACAAATCCCCAAAGCCTAAATCTCACGTTTCCCTGCCCCAACAAATTAATCATGACTTCACTTCATTGGCAATAAGAAAATTGACAGGGCTTGTAGATGTTTTTTTTTTTTTTTTGTTTTTATGTCACTTTGTTTTCCAACTTTTTTTGTATAAACTGGTGCCATATCAGGATGATTGTAATGCAGTGACTCATGCTATTATGTGAGGAAATAAGATTAGTTGTGTCATTTAAAATTACAGTAAACTTGTTATCCTACCTAGTTTATGTGCCCAAAATGATTTTGAAATGTAAAATAAATCAAAAAGGTTACTATCAAAAAATTTTAAATCTTTTTTTCTGTAGACACGCTTATCAAATGGATGTAGTTATGTTATTAAAACTTGCAAGGTGATGTGTTTTTGATGGGAGGTCTTGCCCCAACCTCTATTTCAAAATCACACAGGAGGCATGGGAATGTCACTGAGCCCTAATTTTTATAACGGTGGTTAATCATTATATATTATAGTCATATTATAATCATTATATATGGTTATTCATACAATCTCCATAATGTGGAAATAAAAATAACAAAAAACTCACTATATCAGAAAGGACCAGCTTCAGTAGGATTCAGCGGTAAAGTCTCATTGTTAAATTTAAATGTAAATTATCCCTTCTGATGTTTAACACTTGACACTGTCTACTTGAATGTTTCCTGCTTATGTTTCCTATATTTGGTCACTGACAGAATGTACAAGGTCAGGGTGGTAAAACTGCCCATATGGTGCTGACAGTAATGCAGTGACAAATGAAAATTCCAACCCCCCCCCAGCGCACAAACCGGATTCCAAAGGACATACATGTGGAGCCGGAAAGGTTTGCTGCAGAGCTGATCAGCAGACTGGAGGGCGTACTGAGGGAGAGGGAGGCTCAAGAGAAGCTAGAGGAGCGACTGAAGAGAGTGCGATTGGTAGGTTTTATTTATTTTTTTCTCAACCAGTGTCTACTGTTTAAAGCACAAGCAGATCCACTGTTTTTTTAATTTGGTGTAACACGTCAGAGTTTCTGCAGAGGTTTACTCTGAGAGCATTGTCTGTAGACTAAATGACCTCTAACATTATACAATTCAAGCAGTGCAGGGATGTTTTTATTCCAGTGATTCTGAGCTGCTTTTCACTCAGTAAAGTTACACCTTGGCTTCTGGTGACTCTGAATAATATTTGCCAGATGGAAAAGAAAATTGTATGAAAGTATGGATCCCTAACAACTATTTTTATCGGATTTATCAGATTAGTCTGACAATAATTTTCCAGATTATTTAATCAATAAAATGTCAGAAAATAGTAAAACTATTTTCCAGGAGCACATGGTATCTTCAAATTCCTTATTTTATATTACCAACAGTACAAAATCTTAAAGACATTCAGTTTACCATCATATGTAACAAAGAAAGAAGCAGCAAATCTGCAACCAGGTAATGTTTGGCTGAAGAATGACAACCGATTATCAAAATAGTTGGTTGGTTAATTAAGCAATATTACACGAAAAGGTTTGATTTAACGTCATTATTGGCACAACAGTGATGCAGCTATTTTTAAACTGTATTCATATTGTGGGGCAATTCACTCAAAAAAAAAGAGGATGTTTAGTCAGCCTACTAGAGCTAATGTTAGCTTTGTAGAGATCGTGGGATTTCCCAAACTGAATAAATAAACTGCTGTGTTAGCTCAATCATGTTGTAACTAAGATATCTGCTGAAAAAAATATTTTTTCTATTAACAGATTTAGCTCCTGTACATCTGCAAAATTTAAGTTTTTTTTCCATAGCTACGTGCCACCGGGACTGATGATGTGATCCAAACATTTCCAGTAACATTTAACTCCAGAGCGTTTGAGTCGTTTAACCCGATGAATCACTGAATATGTTGGAGGGAGTGTGTGCCACTGTGTCTCCTGATCTATTCTCATTAATACAAACTGACACATGTTTCAAACACAGTTTTATTAATTCATCTCTGTAATGTTGACACGGAAATGGTGGAGTGATATTTTAAGTGATGAGCCTGGTGTGCTCATTTGGCCCTGGGTGTGGGCTGTCATGCTGATTGGAGCACATTCTAAATGTCTAGTTGACCATTGCCTGGTCGGATTTACTTGTGTAATTTTCTTTCAACCAACTAATCAATTCATTGAGTAATTAACTTATACCTAGAGTAGTCATATATTGGCAACATTTATATTGAATATTATCTTTAAATCCTGCTATAGTTTTTGTATTCTCAGGTTTAAGCTGTTTTGAGTGAACATGTTTTGGTCATGAGAATCTCATTTAAATATTCACAAATATTGATTTCAAAGTACTCTTTCCTATGATATACTTTAATAAAAGAATACATTATGACCATAGATGGTGTATTGAAAAGTAGACCAGGAGTATCAGTATCAGTAATGTGCACGAGGTACCACCAAAGCCCATTTCGGAGCCAGAAAGCGAGATGTGTGTCTGGCCAGTGGGCTTCAAGTGTTCAGTAACAAAGGAGACTTAAATCCGTCTGGCCTTAATGAAATTAATGAGGCCAGCCATTTGAATAGAGAATAAAAAAACATAAAGAATCACTTGGAGATTTCCATCCTTGGCCTGTCAGCAGTTTGGCTTCATCGATGAATCAGATGGAGCACCTGCACACTCGGCCGCTTGTAAGTCTGGAACAGCGTGCCGCCTGTTTGATGTCACTTGAACGGTGATGAAATGGTTGCTGCTACCATAAATGAAGTCTCCTTCAGTACACAGACCCAAGTACTTAGTCTCAAGGCAGACATTGTATGTGTTTTGGCCCTGGAAGGAGAAAAGCTGCCATCACACAGTTTAAGGTTTGCTTTATTAAACCTGGAGGCAAGCATGAAATGACTGCCTTCATCAAGTGATACTCTGAGCATCTAGAAGAGGAAAAGTGAGCTTAGCTTTTTAACCATAATATCAAAAAATGATAGTTTTTATGCATGAAGGATTTCTGGTTAATAATTGATGTTATCATTGTATTGCTGTGAGGGGAAGGTCCACATGACTCCATGAGAATGTGAGTAAGTTATTGCCACAGCTCTGTCCCACAGTCTGCTAAAAATGTAATTATGGCTTCACTTAACGTAATTTTTTGGAACAATGGACCGTGTGGCCCAGCTATGCACAGGGTAATTGACATGCACAAGCAGCAGCATTCTGTTCATGACAATAAACCAATGGCAAAACGACTCATGTGAGCTGCTGTAGACTCTTATCAGTAATTCGCCATCCACTACTAGGTAACTTGTATAATGTCAAATATATCTGCTGTTGTTTGCCAAGGAATTTCATTTTCAAATAGAAAAGATAGCGCCCGTGGGAAAGTGTGCTTCATGAGTGGGCTCAGCTAACACATATCTGGATCTGGTGCAGAGATACGAAGACTCATCAGTTATTAAAACATGCCAAGAAAGATTTTTTTTCTTTAACAATATCGCTGAGTTTCCGAAAGGAGTGGGTACAGGGAGGTTACGTTTATGTAGGCGCAGGAAGAGACACTCTTAATGGTTTCTTTTATATGGTTATAAGAAATGGATGGTAAGCACTGGGCAATAGCAAACTCAGTTAGTTTGGCATGTTTACAAGTGAAGGTTTGTTCAATTATTAACATAACTGCTATAAAAGGGTTGGGCATAGGCAGGTTAGAGTGAAACCCCTACCTACTGTTGTCCTACTGTACCACAATATCTCTTTGTTCAAGTCTTGATGGGGAATACTGCTGAATATAATTTGTGCTTGCAGATTTTATCTCCAGTAAGAAAGTATTAGGTTTAGGATTTCATTTATTTAAAATGTTTGTAGTAATAGTGGTGTGAGGTCCTTGTGCCATAAGGATCAATTAGATAGATAGATAGATAGATAGATAGATAGATAGATACTTTATTGAGGGAAATGTAGGCATCCAGTAGCTTCTTCAACATTTACATTTTATTTTTACATTATATGTCTTCGCTGCACATCCTCCACTCCCTACAGTGCCTGCTTATCAAAAAAAAAGGTGAATGCCTGCAGCATCCCAAAAATCCTAATTTGTGTCAACTGTATTCAAAAATATATTTTAAAAGAAAAAATACATAAAGATATACGTATTTTATATGGCTTTGTTTTATCAACGTGTTGGACATAATGCTTCAGATATTCATACCCGATCTTTCTAACCAGAATTTATTTTTTCCAGATTGTTATTCCAGATTACATTTTTTTTTTCCTCTAAATGATTGTTTTGTGTGTGTATTTTTGTTCTAAAGGAAGAGGAAGGTGATGAAGTCATGTCCACAGCCACAGCATTATCCAGTCACAGGTTCCCCCCTGGTGCTTATTTGCAGAATTACAACTCGCGCTATGCTGACAACACCTACAGTGGTCTTATTCTGAGAGATGCTCATGAGGAGAACCCTGAGAGCATCCTGGACGACCACGTCCAGCGGGTCATGAAGACTCCCGGGTGCCAGTCACCAGGCACAGGCCGTCACTCTCCCAAGTCACGCTCACCAGACGCTGTCCTAGGGGGCAAAGGGACAGGACTTGGAACGGCGCATGTTAAACATTCATCCAGGCACGGTCTCAAGGGAGACCCCAGCCACCTGTACCACCACAAACATGCGCACCACATCCACCACGCAGGCGTCGGCAAGCCCAAAGAGCAGGCAGAAGCTGAGGCGGCCGTTCGTGTACACGGCAGCTTTCCATGGAGCCCAGAGACAAGTCATTATGGATCAAAGTCTCGCACCTACGCAGATGGAATGGGATCCAACAACATGGAGCATACAGGGTATAGGTACGTACCAAACTCAAGCATTAGTTTCCTCTTTCTCAATAATGCACTGTTAACGCTTTTGTGATTTAGAATTGAGGCACTTGTTAATTATCTGGCGACTGGACCAGGGATAGGTATGTTGTTTGATTAGTCAAGATGGATTAGGACATTTTATTGTTTCTTTTAGATAAAGTTAGTAGCTTTCATTTAAAGAGTCCTCTTTTGGTTAGGCCTTCCCTTTCTCCTCACCGTAGTTTGCCTCTTCATTTGTGTTTGTACATTAAGTTCCTTGTCAATAAATAACTTTATTTTACCATTTCCAACTGCATTTATGCTGCTTTTTCCTTCCCCCTAGCCAGCTGGCTCGTAACATGCATCTGAAATGCTTTTTGCTTACCAGTTGTTTTCTTGAATAATTCAGTAGCAAAGGTGGCACACAGTTTAAAAGGGCGTTCAAGAAAGGTGAGGAATTGCGGCCTCACGACATGCCAGCGCCTGCAGAGGAGATGGAGAAAAACCAGAAGATCCTATTGTGGCTGATGGAAGGACAGAAAGAAATGGTTCAACATAAGAGGAGCCCATATGGGTCAGTGAGGACAGTTAACTTAGTGCAAGCATTTTTTTGTTAAGAGTTGTTAAGAGTAAGCAGCACAGACTAAAAATGGACGAGGAAAAGAGGCACTTTCTTTGAATACTCTTGCTTTGTTTCGTTTGACTATTGATATTCAAAAATTCATGACTTTACATTTCAGGAGTACCACTGTGTCCAAGAGGACCACAGGTCATGAGGCCCAACTGCGGAACAACGTGCAGCCGTCTCACCCTTTCATCCAGGATCCCACCATGCCCCCAAATCCAGCTCCCAGCCCCCTCATCCAGCTGGAGGAGGTGCGCCGACGGCTTGAGGAGGAGAAGATCAAGTCTGGAACTGTACAACTTAAGCAAAGGTTACTGGACGGACATGTCTCATTACCACAGTTATCTGCACACTGAATCAGTGCAGTTTTTTAACAAAATCTATTTAACTTGATCTTTTTTCTTTAGTCAAAATGAAACCCTTTTGTTCTCTAGCCTGTGTGCTCTTTAGGGCGAATGTGTGTCTAACTACTGGGGTTGTTCGGTCCCTCAGGTATGTGATGGAGGTAATCCAGAGGGGTCGCACTGCAGTCAGGCCTGCACTGTTCCCTCCGCTCAGCGTGGTGCCCGCCGTCTCTGACATCGAGCTCTCCCAGCCCGAGTATGTCCACCGTGTCCTACCAGTAACTTTACCCACTAGTTCCAAATTCCCCATAGGTCACGGCAACCCACTTCACTTCCCATTCTCATTACTGGTAGTTTAGTTACCGAGGACTGGTTTTTTTGTAGAGCCACTGAAAGAAACCTTTAGAAATCAGTAATGAGCAATCCCTTTCCCTAATTCCCTCCTCTGTGTGCTGTGTCATTATGCAGTGTCCCACACTCTATGCTTGAGTTTGTTTAATGTGGTATCTTGTCTAGTTTTTCCTTTGTGACAAGTCTTATTCTGCCTCTATCACTGCCACGAGAATATTTTTAAACATGAGTAGTGCTGTCAAATGATTAAAATATTTAATCGCGATTAATTGCATTAATGTCATAGTTAACTCGCAATTAATTGCACATTTTTATCTATTCTAAATGTCCTTGATTTCTTTTAGTCCCATTTCTTTTTTCTCATTTTAATGCTCTTATCAACATGGAAAAGTGGATCGGCTTGCTTTGTGCTTTTGTCACCTGCGAAGAATTTGCATCAGCTGTGTGCTTGGCCATCAGCTGTGTGCTTGGCCATCAGCTGTGTGCTTAGCCATAAGTGGTATTTCAGACTGGACGTGCTGCGATGATAGCTCAGTTCACAACGACAAAACACACAGATCACTTTGGTGTTGTCAATAGAACCATTTGGCAACTTTTTAAAAGTAAACTTTCCATTCAGAATCTTATTGGCATCCATTTCAGCGTCTCACGCTCGCCATCCACTCAAAACGTAACATTAGCCTACTAGTCTTTGGCCGGCTCGCAACCCCAAACAAGTGTGTGCGGTGTGCCTGTTGTTTTGTTTCCGGTCTAGATCCGGTGTGGTGTTGTAGTTTTCTAACGTTACTAGTTGTTGCAACAGCATGTGAAAAAAACTACAAAGTTTGCTAGGCCAAAAAGAACGTTGATCTCGCAATAAAAAAATGTACGCCGTTAAAATGGGTTTGCGTTAACGCTGTTAATAACATGTTTAACTGACAGCAATAGTTGAGATCTATAAACGATCTGACAGAAAACAATAATTGTGAAATATAAAGTCTACTTGTGCTACATTGGGGGGTTAAATAACACAACAGGACGTCAAACAAATCAGCCAGTGCACAGCCTATGGATTCACCTGAACCTGACCCTACGCTGTGACAAGACTGTGTGAATCAAGCATTGAGTTGTTCAAATTTACTAGTTTAGTGGCTGGCTGGGATAGGGAGAGAGGTCTACGGTCTTTTTTTTACAGTAAAGGACATTATTTTATTAGTTAATTTTGTAATGTGTAGTTATATGCAGACCTTTTAAAAGAAATGTTTATGTTGAAATAAATATACCTATACAAGTAGTTATGTATCTCGTACATTTGCCCTCTTACATACATAATATGCAAAATAGATATTTAAATAGTTCGAACCTGTTTTTAAGAAGGACCATTCAAACAATCCAATTTTGACAGCCCAATCAGGCTCAACTTTAGTTAATTTGTGTACCTTTCACCTGTACGTCCTGCTGAAACAGTGCTTGTCATTTATTGTTGTTTTCTATTCATACAAGCTATCCTTAGAGAGCCTCAGTGTTGTTTCCTCCAGAACTGATTATTGAAAAACGCTGTTCTGCATGTGATCCAGAAAACAAGAGGATGTTGGCCCATAGTTTCTCTTGTCACTCAGTACCTGTAATTGCACATATTGATTAGTGTTCGGCCTTGAAGATGCAAGGTATGGAATGACCTCAGTTGATCTCAAGTTCCTCATTCCCTTTAAGGTTATGTAAACACCTTTCACAAAGTGCAGGACTGCTGTCACTAGAGACATCTGCTTGTTAATGTCAGGAAATTATTATTTATTAAAGTTCAGAATCATGACCCATTTTAAACAACACAATTTACAAGCTATAGGGTCCTTTTTTAGATGTGAAAAATAGTCAACATAACTTTGAAGTGTGGACTTTAATAATGGGAAAGTTTAAAATTTTCTAAACAGTTTTCTGTCTTTTCCACTTGCAGACACAAAGCCACTAAAAAGCAGCCATGTGAAAACATTACTGTGGCGTATTACTTCTGTGAGGAGCTGATACCGTACAGGACGTCTGTCAAAGGGAGGGTCGTCACTCTGCGCCAGTTCACAGAACTGCTAACAAAGAAAGGAAATTACAGGTGAGGTGTATGGTGCTGTTTGGTGTCTATGGTCATAACTTGAGAGATGTATCACAACTAAAATTAGAATAGAATTTATCTTTTAATAATCAGCAAGCAGGATTGCATTACAATTGTATTGTCTGTAACAAAACTTGCTTTGAGACTGCAAAATAGTCCTTAAACTTTATCAGAGCTATAGTTGTCTGGGGGATATATGGGAATAAATATAATTTGAGTAGTACGATTAAAGGTCAGAATTTTCACTGGTGATTGTTACTATAGAGATCGGCTGTAACACATTTGTGATCATCTTTGATTAGATGCAAATTCATTTCAGAATTTCAAACTCTTAAAGGCCCTAGTTCTGCATCCCTGATATCATTCTTGACAAATGATAGGGGCACGGTCAGTTATAGCATGATGTACTGATTAAAAGCAATATACTTATTGAAGTGAATCTGAAATCTTTAAACTTGAACGTCTCAATCTTAAGTATCGTCACCTTCCTAAAGTAATGGCCTAAGTCATTTTTCAGGTTTTTCAGAAAATACAAGAAAACAAATACTGAATATATATTTATTAATAATTTCACTCAAAAATGTTATAACAATAGATGACTATTGACATACTAATAACAATGTCAGTCAATTATGCAACATAAGAGGAATAAATGCATACACATTGTCTTTTGACTTAGGCAGCTGTATAATCACATAACCTGTTCAACTGAGAATGTAGGCAATTTTACCAGAGGTGGCCAGCACCATGAGGAGATGATTTAGGCAAGAAAATCATTTTTGTCAATATATGACGTAGGCCATTATTTTAGGAAGGTGACCGTATATAACACTGCTGGGCGCAATGTACAAACGTAAGTACAGGTCACAGGGTTTTAACCTGGAGAAGTTAACGTTGTTCCTCACATTTTTTTAGGTATTATTTCAAGAAGGTAAGCAACGAGTTTGACTGTGGGGTGGTGTTTGAAGAGGTACGTGAAGATGACGCTATCTTGCCCATCTTTGAGGAGAAGATTATCGGGAAAGTCGAAAAAATTGATTGAAGGTCATGTTGAAGAAGAAGGAGTCCAAAAGGGGCATTGTGTGATGGACCGAGGAGCGATTGGATGGTGAAGGGGAAGTGTTTTAGGATTGAGACCGGTGGAGCGCAGAAGAAAGTGATACGGTAGAAGTGGGTCTAAAGTTGAAGAGCAAAGCACTGTTCACAGAGGACCACTTGTGACTTTTGAGACTCGGTAGCACCACTGCAGTGACATTGGACTAGAAGAAAAAAAAAAGACCTCATTCACTTCTTTGAAGTGTAAGGTAGTATTGTTAAGTTTACTAGATACATGCAGACAAAAGTGCTACTAAAGCTTCATATTTTTGATATGATGTATCAGAGGATGTCCTTTCTAAAGTAACCACACTTGTCATTTATATGTATTGATACCAGATGTGTACAGTTTGTGTTAAAATATAACAAAATTTTATACATATTTAAGTATTTAAAATGCTCATTTTCAATCAATTTCTGCCCCTGTTGAAGACGATCAAAATCCTTTTTTTTGTTTTTTTTCCATTGTACTCTGGACTCTAATGTTTGTGCTCTTCTTTGTGCGTTTTATACATCACTTACCAGTACTTTATTTTGTGGCATTCAGTCAGGCTGCACTTTCGTTGTATTATATACCACTGACTATGTCTCACTGTGGGCTGCAACATGAATTTCTGAGTGACCAGATCAATGGAAACCCTGTTCAGTGTGCTGCAATCCAACACAACAGCCCAGTGTTTTAGAAAAGTACTTAAGAAGATGGCCATTGTTGACACTGCTGGAGAGAATTTATAGCCTTTTTTTAGGCTCAAACTTTGTGGTGGTGTTATAATATTGATATAAGAAACAGGGCTATTGTAGGGCTGTTTTATTGGGTTGCATTACTGCATGTTGTACAGGGTGTTTTATTTTTCTGGTAATTTGGTGTATACTGCATGTAAATGTAGCAGCTGGCTGTGTTTATGTACAGTCTTCTGCTGCATTGTTTTTACTCAACCCAGTTGAAGTTTTAAGAAGATGCCTGACAAAATAACACAGTAGATTCAAAAATACTGTAAAAAAAAAAAGTTGGTTCCCCAAATCCAAAAACTACATTTGGCATTAATATTAATTAACACAGTGGCAATTAGAAACAGTCAGGCTATTAAAAGCGTTTGTTAAGATGGTACTTCAGTCAATACATCAGGCTGAAATTTCAGTTGGGTAGAGGCTAACAAGCTTTTCTAAAGGTTTTACCATTCTGATGATGAATTCTGATTGTGAATGAGTAATTCGACCTTTATGAACATTTGGAAAACAATTATTCTTGGAGGCCAGTAGGTGGATTTTCTTTTTAATTATTTCTAGTTTAACACTGAATGACATGGTTTGGGGTTCAGTTTCTAAAGTCAAGTACTGCCTTCAGCTTTCGAGGTTATTGTTTTTCATGAAACAGAAGTGTTCCCATCTGTAGACTCGCACATTCAGGGTCAAGCCTGCAGAGGCTCCTTGGACCTGTTCAACGGAGATCGTATCACAGCATTTGAATGAGAAGGCCAGCGAATGTCATTAGGATACTATCAAATGTTGATAATGTTTGTGCAATGAAGGTCACATCAAGGCATGTTTAAGTATTCTACCATTTTACAGACTGTAGAGAGGAAGGCTAACAGACACTGAAATGTTGCGTTTACTTTTAAGTTATTTTTTTTCTCCAGCTTTGAGGTTCGTACTTGTTCCTTTCTGCGAACCCCAGACTTACAGTACCACCTCAAACTTGTAATCTCTTCTTAGTTGATCTATCAGTTAGGAAGGGGCTGCTCTCTAATCTGTAGCCTTCTCTAGCTTACCACAGCTACATCTTGTGCCTGGCAGGAATTAATTGTTTAGTGCAAATGATCTACCTTTGATAGATCACGTTACACCAAAGAGAAAACAAAGTAGATGGTAGGTACTAGGCACACTCTTGATATTCCCCTGCGTTTTGTGACAGCACTTATTATACGGTATCATTGTTATTAATTCTTTTATATTAAAACATTGAAGCTCTTGTATGGAAGACCAGAATGTTCTTTGCAATAGACACGGTGTGTATGATTGCAGTTTTCTGATGTGTCTTGTCATGAACATCAGCTTTGAAAGCAGCACATTCATATGGAACACTTCATGAAGCTTGCAGGACATTTAGAACTTTTAGTATTATTGCAACACTGAAATGCCAATTTGTGTTTCCTGTCCCCTCTGTTTGGCAGTGTGAATGAAATCTTTGCACTGGAATAGCACAAACTAGGATGAAACCACTAATCATGCTGGGGAAGCATCATGACATTAAGATTCAAGGCCACTAGGTTTTTGTTCGTTTCTGTGCCTCTTCATTGTGCTGGAGTCCATGTTTTTTAAATGTGTATATATATATATATATATATATATATATATATATATATATATATATATATATATATATATATATATATATATATATATATATATATAATTGTGATATAATAAAAGCCCTTTTGTTATGAAATAATAGGCACAAGGGCAAGTGGACCTTGAAACCAGAGTGCTGTATTATTTGTGTCATTGCATAGAAACCCAGTGTAAGGAAGATCTCCTTTTTTGAAATGCTGTTTGCCTTTTTTTTTTTTTTTTTTTTTAAACTTAAATCAGTTTAACTTCCAATATATTTACTGCATTTGCCTCTAGTGGTCCTTTTGTCTGTTAAATTATACATGTTTGAGTACATGATCAAGTTAAATACTATAAGTATTATCTTGATTTTCATTGTTTATTTCTTTTGAAATATAAAGTATCAAATATGTTATGCTTCTTCCCGTGAAAGCCCTTAAAGTAAACTTCCCTTATTAAAGATCAGTGAAATGTATATAATAAACATCTCAGTGCCTTTATTACTATGCTAATGATGTATGCTGTGTGATCTTTAGACATATGTGGGGACATAAATACCAGGGATTTGCTTTATATTTTTGTTAAGACTTTTATTTTATTTTGTCTCACTTGTTTAATGTGTTTCACTGTTCCACCTTTTCTATGTAAATATGTACAACTTAAATGTGTCATCAACCAGAAGCCCAGTCAGCACATCCAGTGTTTCTTTTCACTAACTAGCATGGTTACTATTTAAAGGTACCTGGACAATAAATACATGCAATAAACCAGCGCTTGAGTTCTGAGTATTGACCTATTGACTCAAACTTCATTGTCATTTGCTGCACGCTATCATATATGAGCATGTTGGTGGATGACCTGCCTTTGTATATGTAATGTATTACAACACTAATCTTTCAACATTTCATAGTGAACACACACACTTGTATATCATAATTTAAAGTACATGTTGAAATCACGAAATGCTACTTATGTACAGCATGTTTATAGCATAACTGCAGTGTTACGTCACAGACTGAAGAGGGCACTCTAAGTTAACTGGTTCATATTTTGCATCTTGTGTCATCTCACAGAGATTCTTCCACCAAAACTGTTCAGACAAGCATATCGGATGATATACAGAGGATGAATCAACGTGTATTCTGAATGTAAAAACAAGAGCTGAAAAGCTTTTCCTCCGCATATGAAGCAAACTGTTTCACTTTGAAATCCTTCTTAACAACTAGCATAGAATTAACACCACAAACACTGGTCTCTCTTTTTTAGGCTGTTTACATATTGATTTATAAATTGGATAAATAATCAGAATCAATTTCCTGCAGATTACCAGTAATTGCACTGCTTTTACCTTGACTCATACAAGCTAATCAACGCTTCAGGGAGAGCTGTTTAAATGAATAGGATGTTTAAGGCTGATGCTTCCATGTTGTGTCAGTTGTGACACAACTTAATAACCATTAAGATATGTTTTTTCATGCTACAATAAACTCTTTGTGCACAGCTGCAGCACGTGTAGTGAACATGGCCCTACAGCTGCACTACAGGTGTTTTGAAGCAGTTCTTTCATACCTGTCAAAGGCACTGTTTGACTTTATCCTGCTACCTGTTGTTTCTTAATGTTACTATTATTGAGATCTCTCTGCAACATGCTGACCTGCCCTTACCCACCATTCATTATCACCTTGTCCTTTAAGTCACAGAGGCGTGAGTTTGTAACCTCAATCCAGTGAAGATTCAGGATATAAAGGAAATGTGTCTGCAATTGATATACTGGTTTATACAATATAACAAACAAGAGGCTGATCCAGTGACATACACAGAAATGAAGCTCAGTGTAAATTCCTTCAGGAAGACTTCTGTTAAATTCAATCACCGCTTCTCTTCCTAAAACTATTCAGCTGTTAAGAGGCGTTCACTTTTCAGTAACCCAACCAGAATTGTCCACAAAATTCATGATCCAATCACAGCATGACATCCTGCTCTAAATGTCTTTTCTCCGTTACCGTCAGCTGTCTTTTCAGGCAAACGTACAACCCTCCTCCTCCCCTTCCACCTCCGGTCATCGCCGACCATGGCATCCTGGGTTTCCTTCCGGCAGACCACTCCTTCGTTCGGTCTCTGGGTTCCTTCTCCATAATCACCAGTGTTTAGGCTCCATCGGGGGAATATGTCTTGGCTTCTCTACCCCTTTAAAATAAAAAATAATAATAATATAATAAAATTCATAACGATGGAGTCAAATATCCAAAGACTCTGTACATTTCATATTATGCATATGTACGATAAATCTTTGAATATCTGCAACAAAGTCTATCCTGATTGAAATGTAAGTCAGGTCAGTTTAACTGTTGTATCAAAAGCTGAAAGTGTTATATTCAAGATATCAAGATAAACTCACCATTAAATCACCCATTGAAGCTACACACAATTATGATGATTATAGTGATTTTAGATCTTCCTCTAACAGCATTGTCAAATTGCACATACAGTAAACATGCAACGGCAAAAAAACTGAACCGTGTTGGATTGATTTCTTTCATGACTGTATAGCAATGAAATGTGTTGTCAAAAGACGGTGAAGCAAACAGAAAATGTCAGTTATTGATTCTCACTGAGTGCACTAAAGTACTTGATATTAACTCTCATGGCCAATTATTGCCTCAACAAACACAGATTATCCAAACAATCCTACGCTGCATGAGATAGAGGCAACTGGAGTGACTTAATTGTAATGGTTTTCAGTCTCTCTTTTCGTCTCTGTCTCAGATTTATGTATCTTTGGTAATGCGACTATTTGATTAAGTCAAACACAATGCTCAAATCATGCACCTCTCACTGCAGCATGATTCTACAAATATTTTAGTCAAAAGTTTTCATATGATTAAAGGAAGTGCTGATGCTTGTAAGAAATCACTGAACACAAAAATGACCATTGCTAATATGAAGAAAACCATTTTCCTTCATGTTATGACTCAGTGGACATATGATTTTTAAAACCTATAGAGAACATCAATGCAGCATTTGTAACTCCACTAGTGGCTACTGTCTTAAATGTAGCCAAATGTTACAAAACATAGAATTCTTATTTCCCTTTGGTACCTTGGAGGTACAACTGTTTCTCAAATTGTAAAATGTGAATAGCTCAATGAATTCTTCTTCTTTGATCCAGTCTTCACATCTTTAGTAGATGTTTGTGTCTGTGTGGCATCAATGTGATTTCAGACCGTGAAGCAGCATCTACAAAACTTCTACCAAATAAACAAATACATACATAAACTGATTTCAAACCTTCATTTCTTTTCAGCAAAAGTGATTAAAAAAACTGCAGCTGCAAAACTGTCCACAAACTGCAACATGACTATACCCTTACCAATCTCTAAGATTAATTAAAGCACCATTTCCAGAGCAACCACAGCATCGGCACAGACTCTGTCAATGTTGTCAGTTACGTAAGTATAAATTTCCTGCAATCACCTTCAACCTAGCAGGCTTCATTTCCGCAGCTACATCACAAAAGGAATTCACATTCACAAAAAGAATGCCCACTCTGACCCCACTTTTAGTCGTCTAAGTGCAAAATGTGTGTTTCAGTAAAATCTTTGTTCCCTCAGCGGTAGTACATCTATCTTAACTCTGATAATGGAGATGATGTTGGTGCGGCTCATTGCGTCATTTTATGTCATCTGCTGTTTGATTTGGAAGGCCAAAGAGGCCGTAAACACAGAATTAATTATGTCGAGCTCACAAATCATCTTCAAACTACTTTTGATCCTGAATTGACCTTTACGATGATCACAAGAAATGTAGGTTACATCTAGATCAAAACATTGTTATTTCATAATCACAAGAATAAAACTGTTCCTGTGCCTGTACATAACAATGGGTTTTATGTTGTTTTATTGTACTAGCAACAGTGTTATTTTTTCTTTTCTTCCTGGTTGTAGCTTACTTAATCTATGCAAGATGGTTAGTCACCAAGACCCTGACTTGTTTCCATCTTAGATCACCAGCAGTAAGTAAAAGTAAGTCAAAAGTATTGAATGATGTAGTACTTCCCAATAAAAGACAAAAGAAAGAAATAAGTTAGAGACAAAATACAGAAATATCTTCAAATGACCCACTGATTCATTGAGTTTGAGGTTATACTACTCGTCTGTTGACTTCTAGACATCGGAGTGGAACAACAGGTTGCTCATAAAGAGGGAAAAAGGGTAAGTATAAAATTAAATAATGTAGTGATTGCTCTTAATGTTTTGTGAACTGCAATAGCGTTTCAGAAAATGTGCTTAAGTAATTGAAAAACACTTAAACTAAAAGAAGACATTTATTCCACTCCAGTCTCCACTGGCCTGTGGACACATTGATGTCAATGTGTGAGAGAAATGAGCATGTGCTGTCTGAAAACATTAGTTAGTAGTTTCACACTAATGAGTAAAACTTGTTCATGGCGCAGCTTTGTATTCCTTGTGGATCAATTATTGCAGTGTTTCTTTCTCAAGTCTTCCATTAAGGACTATAAGGCAGCCACATCTAATAATAGATGTCTTTATTGTAATGGCCCATCTTAAACTTCATCTGATGAACCTGTTATATCTCTCAGGTCATCCAGCACATCTGCAACCAAAGCTTTTGTATGAACTGTATTCATTTGTTTTTAACATCACAGGTTATTCATGATTTTTCTCTTTTTTGACCTGCTGTGCAGACAGAAATCCAATATAAAAGAGGGACTTAGCTGAAAAGTGTGGGCATCATTGAGTAATGCTAATTAAGTGGGCTTCTTTTACGACAACAACAGCTTAATTTATTAATTAGCGCCTTCTTTGAAATTGCATCGTGGCCTAATGCAGCTCTGCTCTCATCTCCCAGAGATCTCTGCAGTCTCTATGGGATCTGCTCTGCTGTGCTCTGCTTGTTAATGCCATCTCTCACTCTTGCAGCAGAAAGCAGCAGTTAAAAGCAGATTGATATTTCCGTCTTTCTGGAACAGATAAATCCCATTGTTCTGACTTTTCCACACAGAGCTATTACATATTTGGCTTCTATGCTCTCACCTCATCACTCCAAGCCCCCGAAAATCACACAGATTGATGCACCACCTATTATATAAGGTATTATTATCTTCTATTGGCCTTGTGACCATTAACCATTGCTGGATTGCTGGGAATGTACTAGGTGAACTGATGAATCTAAACCCAGGAATCCATCTGAAATGAAGCAGCAGGTCAAGAGATCGTTGTTATCTTATATAACATAGCATATTTAAATATTGCTTGGAGCAAACTATGAGATATGAAATGCCATGTACTGTTCGTAAGCAGCAGATAGCCATGAGTGCATTGATATCTCTAATATAACTACACTGTGAACTTTGCACATCCCCTGCTAATATATTTTTGCACATACTAGATAGATAGATAGATAGATAGATAGATAGATAGATGAATAGCTAGATAGCTAAATAGCAAGATAGATAGATAGATAGATAGATAGATAGATAGATGGATAGATAGATAGATAGATAGATAGATAGATAGATAGATAGATAGATAGATAGATAGATAGATAGATAGATAGATAGATAGATAGATAGATGAATAGATAGACTCAGTTCACAGCAGAAAATAATTTATTTGGTTATTTAAGTTTGTATAACATTGATTAGAACATTTATCAAAATGTACTAAAACATTTTGATAAATCTAAAACATTTTGATAAATATCTATTTAAATATATATTCATAAAATCTACAGGCTGTTATGTTTGAAAGTCAAATGATGAAACAGAACAAACAGAAATAATGTATACACATTAAGATGCAACGGGCAAAATCACAGAAAACAAACTGGAGGAAAATTGGTCAGTGCAAAGGAGAATGTTCTGTCTGGAAATGAGTCTCTCAAGAGGAAAATTGCATTTTACATAATCAAAAACGAACACAGCTAAAACACATGTAAGCTTTTCTCTGTACAGCTCTCAAGTAGGACACAACAGAGAGAGATACTGAAGAATATAAATACACAAAATACACACCTTTAAAATACATAACTCTTAATTTCTTACTGTAAGTGCACTCATTGATAAACCTATTCATTTAAGTATATCATATTTTACACCAAAGAGAAACATGCCATGACTACAATCATTGCAAAATACAAGTAAAGCAAGAAAATATGTCCAGTTTTCTAGTAGGCGTCCAAAAAGTCTTTTACCAAGAATTGTTTAAATATTTATCAAATACTTATAAAGCGTTTACCAAATGTATTTTGACACCTGATTCTTAAACTTTTTCTTACACCAGAATGTATTCCAATCAAAATTTTGAGATTTTAAATGCTGGTACGAAATTGAAATATAACTGAATATCATGTTTGCCCACAATTTTCTGAGAGTTTTTTTATGTTATAACATACAGTATATCATTTAAATATACCAGTAATATCTTGACAAGACAGCATCTGCATGCAAGATAGAAGTGAAATGGACCGAATAACATCCTGCTCCAGTTAGAAAATCTACAACCTTAATAATAGACTAGAGGTGCATCTCATAACCCTTATTTGATAGCTCCTCTACTCCTCTGTCCTCGGCTGAACCGGAAGTTGTTCTGTCCCTCCTCGGTGAAGACCGTGAATCAAAGCTCTTATTCCTGCCCAAAGGGCCAAGGAGCGAGCATCGAGGAGGGATCACCAAAGGAGCCATGAGCGAGGATACACAAGAGCAGCCTTACCAGAAGCCATGCAGCTGAAGGAGTTGCTAACTCCGCCCAAACAGCTGACAAATTCATGTGACGCTTCAAAAGAAAGGACGTCTCATCTCTCTAAAACACATTTGCTCGTTGCCTCTCTCCTCCCTTGATTTCCTCTCCCGTGCCTCCCCCCCCCTTCAACATTATGTGCTGCTCTTAAAGGAATACGCCACAATTTGTTGAAATAGGGTTATTCACTGTCTTCTCTATATTTATATAGGTGGGCAAATGCATTTTTGTCTCAGTGCATGCATTGTCTTAGTCCGGCGCCGCCGCTAGCTTAGCTTAGCGTAATGAATGGAATCCTTTGTTGCCGTTAGCATGTCGTGAGTAAAAGTACTCCAACAGAGATATCGCCAGCCCGTGGGGCTCTGCGGCCGGCACAAAGTCACTGTTTCTGGGTTGCTGGACAACCAAATGCTGCTCCCCGTGGATCTTAGTCAGGGCAGCGGCATTTGGTTGTCCACTAACCTCGGCAGCCCCGCAGGCTGCCGATATCTCTATTCCCGAGTAGCAGTGCTTCGGCTGTAGCCTACTTCCACCCAATATAGTCCCAAGTCAATATCTACCTAGGAAATCGTCTAGTTTTAATCTGCATTGCTATTTTTACTTGTTGTGAATACGCAGGCCACAATAAGTAATTAGGTTTTGTTTTTGTTGTTGTTGGGTCACTTTTACTCACTACGTGCTAACAGCAACAAAGGATTCCATTCATTATGCTAAGCTAAGCTAGTGGCGGCGGCGCCGGACTAAGACTATGCATGCACTGAGACAAAAATGCGTTTGCCTACCTATATAAATATAGAGGAGACGGTGAATAACCCTATTTCAACAAACGGTGGCGTATTCCTTTAAGAAGTGCTGGAATCATGTAGATTCTCAAATGCTTATGAAACTAGAAATAAACACCAAAGTGCAGGCCATGGTTAAGGCAAATGGTGGAAACAGGAAATACTGAGAATTTTTCACTTTTATTACAACTAACAAACCTTTCTGACTGTGTATATCTGTTAATGGAGCATTATGGGAGTAAGTACTTGACAAAAATGATGAAACAAACACATTTTTGGTTGTGGACTCACCGTATACACATTAACACTATTTGTCTGCGTTACTATGAAGAGTTCATTTGTTAAAAACGGATAAAAGCCATTCTAAAAAATTAATGAACCAACACTAGTTTGATTGATATTCCCTTGAGTGCACAATAAAAAAAAGGTGATTTATGAAAAAATGTTGATCTCTTATCAAAACAACCTGACACCAGTTTTGAATGATATTCCCTGGATTGAACAGAAAATAACATGATTTAGTAAAATAACTAAAAACTGGAGATATCTGTTTTTGCAAATGAACGGTTCATGTTTCATTTGAGCTCATCTCCTGTTTGCCACCAAAACTGTGAATGTCATGATGAGAAGTTAACGCATTTCTAGTAGCTGTAATGTCTTTCGCATAAGGCAATCTGCACTGAGCCTGTCAGCAAAGCTGAATCACTTGTCAAGTCTGTCGCTGAAATGGCAAATTCAGTGTCACTGTGGCTTCTCTTGGTTCTACAATCCGCCTGTTTATCATTTCACACTCATTCTGTCGTACGTTCTCCTCGTTCATCTGCGACACCTCAGTGGAGCCTGCTTCAAACCCGGGCACAGTGTTGGCTACATGAACCACATGGACCTTATTTCTCCCATTTTTACTGAGGATGCAGCTGAACACTTTCTTAAAGCCTTTCCGAAAGTGCTTGGACACCAGAGCGTACACGATGGGGTTGACACAAGAGTTGGCGTAGGCCATGCAGTGAGAGAGAAGCCTGAAGGCATAGGTGGTCTGATTGAAAGGAAAGTCTCCGTACAGGTAGCACAAGATCACCACATGATACGGCAGCCAGCAGATGCAGAAAAGCACAGTGACAATGATGATCATTTTGGTGACTTTGCGTTTGGCCCTCTTGGATTCGGACATGCCGTCCAGAGGGTCGACAGCCGTCCACAGATACTTGATGGTTCGAGTGTACGAGAGACTCACAATCAACACGGGGATGACGTAGCCGACCAGGAAGGTGCACGTGTCCAGCACCTTCCTGTTCTGCTCCTCCCAGCCAGGGATGCACACTGTACTGTTGGCGTAATCGATGAGGTCGTAGTAGCTGAGATAAGGACCCGCAAAAACCAGAGAGAGACCCCAGATTATCACCATGGCAACCACTGCGTTACACGGGGTCCGTAGCTCTCTGGAGCGCAGCGGGTAACGAATGGCCAGATACCTACAAAGAGAACAAATAACACATTGACATTTGATCCAAACCACATGAACAAGATAATTAGTGAACATACTGAGCCAGTGTGATAATTAGAGTGCAAGTTGTCATAATTAAAGCGTCGTAATAAAGTCTAAACTTGGGAACAGAAATCTGTATTTACAGAAAGAACATTTTAAATATTATTACGCTATAAAGTAATACAGTTTATTAGTTCAGTAGCCATTGAATGATAACTTTTTAGGCCGCGCTGATGCAGATTGCTTCTTAATCTGTTGACTGTAGGCTGATGGCGAGAGAGAGAGAGAGGTGGCTCATAAATCAAAATCCATCATTTTTAGCACTTGTAAATGTATTAAAAATTTGGAAATAAATCCATTGGTTTATTAGATTGTTTGTTTTGTTTTACTTTACAACCTAATACAATGTCCTTTTTACATGTGTACATGCAAACAAATTGTGATTGACTGAGATATTTTTCAAAGTGTCTACTCTCAGAAGTTCATTTGGGATAAATGAAGCTGTGACTAAATGTGGAAAGTTGAAATGTACATTTCAGTTGTGGATCACATTCCAAACATACTAATCATTTCTTTCGTACCTCAGGGAAATATGGCATACTGGCTGTGACATCCACTCAAAAATAATTGTAGGATTTTCAATAGGATCTGACCGTGCATGCATCGCTTGGTGAAACCATGACAATAGCACAGAACATGACTGTGCCTTGTGCTGTGCTTTTAATGTTGCTGAGAAGGTAGGCGATAAAGGAACAAATCCCACCACACATCACGTGGTATAATGAAGAAAGAGCCTGATGTTTTTATGGCACCGACCTCTTTTAATAATTTGACACCACACTGCTTTTCATGTATTATTGCTAAAGTTATTGCCTCATCGTCACCTGATTTGTTCCTCTTTGAACATGTAACGCTGCATTCACCATATTCAACATGCTGCTTTATGAGCTTATGTTCTCTGAGGGACAAGGAGTATTTGAGGTATTGCAGCTTCCTTTCCCTGAGGCAGGGATTCTGGGTAAAGCTGCAAATCCATGTCCTCAACATCTGCATTTACTGGACACGTCAGCATAGCTCTCAAGAGTTACAGGCCTCTCTGGTCTTTGAAAAACCTCACTGAAATGAGGCCAAAGACACTTAATGTTCAACATTAAAGGAAAAAAGCACCTTGATACAAATGAAGGCACAGTGGCTTGGACAAGTACTCAGACATTACTCAGTTGTTTGTAAGAAAGCATGAGCTGATGAACAGTCGGTTAATGTCTGACAAAACGCTTTGATTTCTGTGTTTTTGATTGGATTCTAAATGTTTTGCTGAATTACTCTAAAACGTAGAAAATCAGACTGGGAAACATCTGTTGAACAAATTACAAAATCACCACATTACCTGGGAAATGGAGCTATGGCTTAATTTCAAAGTATCCCCCACTTCACAACAAACTGGCTCAATCTAGATGCTGTTTCAGTATTTTCTTTCCAAATGTAACACTGGCTTGATTTTTGCCCAACAATAGACATGAACTGCAATGTATATACATTTATTCCTGCTGCCGTTAGCATTGTGAATGACTTTATTAAAATGTACTGCTTGTATTTTGAATTTTTCTGGTGTGCTTGCTGTCTATGTAGCCTACTGCTGGCTGTAAACCTAACTGCCCTTCGGGGATATTAAAGATACCTTGTACCTTGTGTATATATATATATATATATATATATATATATATATATATATATATACTGCCCTACAAAGGTAAAACAAAACCTTTACTCGCCAGAGTGTGGAACTGAGATAAATTACTTCAAAGTTTTTTTGTTGTCCAGCCAAATGAATTATAGATAGGACACTGGAAATCTGGCAATTAGATTCAATGTACCTTCATAAAAAATCTTGAGCTCAAACTTGACGTTTGACCCCTATTTTCTCTGCCTTTGTATTGTCTGCAAAAAGTGAAAGGTCACTCCAAGGTAAAAGGCAGTAATTTGCAAATTATCAATATTTGGTTGCTGATCACCATTTAAAAAATCATTATAGTAACACGTCTATAAAATATATATATAAATGAGTTCACTCTGAGTGGGTTTAATACCTCAGTTATACAGTTAAGTATTTGTGTAAATTAACACCCTGATTAGAAGCAATGATGCCAAATTGTTTTGTCTTATATTTAATCATTTTCACATTTCTTTGGCATGAAATAAGAGTAAACGTATTATCTGCCTGTGGGCGGCTCACTGCAGCAGCAAATAATTATAAAAGACTGAGTGTGTGCTGCTGTTCATTCAAGCTGAGCTGTGATTTAATTCCTGCTGGGGATTCCTGGTCTAAAGTGTAACTGTAAGCTGCTGCCTTTTCTTTACTTCTTACACAGGAACTGAGGAAAAAAGCAGAAATCCATTAACATCCCGACTTGGATGTCCCTGCTCTTTTCCAGACCGGGGAGGAAACGTCTGGCTGGCAGGCTGAAAAATCTATTGAATCCTCTAAAGTGTAAACTCAGCCAGTGTGAGCAGAGGGTGTCTGCTGCAGTGGGCAGCTGCACACCGAATCTGTCCATATTGACTGAGCTGATGATGTTGCCCGACAACTTTAATGATGGCTTAGCAGCGTCTCTGTAAGGTCTTACGGGTCTTTGACTAATTTCATTAATGTGTACCTCTGGGGTCTTCCTGTTCTTCATGTTCCCAGAGTTGTTTTTCATCTTCAGATGAGAAAAATAACATTTGTGATAAATTATTAAATGCACCAGCATACAATGTGGACTTGAATAAAAGCTTCTTTACAGCCTTCCATATTGATTTCTTGAGGCTTTGCTGTCTAATAAAACCTGTTCATACTAATAAGGAGACACAAATATGATTCCCAGTAACAAACACCATCACTGAGAATACTTGCAAGGGTAACACACTTTAAAACCAGACGCACACATCTACATGTTGCTTTATGACCTAATGGTCTTTATGTCCCATTTACAAGCTAGAGAAGGGAACATATTTTTTTGTTTATCCTATTGTATTTGTTTAACATAAAGTTATTGTTTGCAAATGAGTATCACATAATTATTTTACCTGAGGGGACAGACTTCAGTTCAGGTGACTGTTATTTTGTGTATATAGTAATGTTTTTGTTTGTGAGGTAGCTGGCTTAGGAAATTATGCAATTATCTCTGAATACGGAAGGCAGGTATTTATTGCTCATATTTATTGCAGGAACTCTGATAAAGGTTACAGGAAGATGCATCATCAATAGGTGTGGTTTTATCTTGAAGGAGTCACACCAAAGAAAATAATGCACCTATAAATCCATATAAGAACTCATTAATCAGTTCTGGAGAAGGTGTAAGTAATGACGCTTACAGTTCAGTGGGTGCTTTTATTAAGCTTAAATATGTCTGTCTATTCTTCCCGCATCTGTCAATTGACACCTGCTAGATGTTTTTGGTTTTAATGCACCATTCTTCTCCGTGCCACACGCTCAACAAGAACAAACAAATATAATGAAATAATAATAATACATACGTAAAAACTCTTCTCCCATCAAGGGGGATAAATGTGACATAAAGACCGTTGGTTCATGCAGCAACATGTAGATGTTTGCATTTGATAACAAGTTCGATTTCTTTTTCATTTCTATGATAATATCTGGTTAATATTCCGCATTCAGAGAGACTGATCAAAGATTTCAAAGATAATACAATATTGTGTTTCATAGCCAAAGATTCTCAAGAAGAGAAGAGTCTCAAGAAGACAGCAATTGTACTACTATTAGTGGTAGCCCTTGGGAATCACTGGACAAAAAAATTTATTGTGAACATGATTGACAGATAAATTAATAATGGGAATTATCATCACAACAATTGCAGCCCTAGCAACAAACCTTTGCAACAGGAAGCAAAGGGTGTTTATCATGGATGTTTCAAATATCACATATGAGCCTGGTACGTAGGCTATACGTGGAATAATGTTTGTTTTAAAGTAAGTATTTGCTGTGTTGTATAATATGCTGTTGTGTGTTTATGTGCACAATTCGATATTTTCTTTTCTGGGAATAACAGATACTATACCTGTCAACAGAGACAGCAGCGAGTGTGAAGCTGCTGGCATACATGGTGAGGTTGATGAAGAAGTGGACCACTTTGCACATAAAGGAACCAAACACCCAGCCCTCCAGAGAGTAGATGGTGGCTTGGAAAGGAACGCAGAAGATGATGAAGAAGAAGTCGGCCACGCTCAGGTTGAGTATGAACAGATTGGTTGTGTTGTATCCTAACTGCCCGCTCCGCAGAAGCACAGCGAGCACCAGGCTGTTGCCGATGGTGCCCAGCAGGAAGATGAGGGAGAAGACCACTGACACTATCACACTGGTGGGGTTCAGCTGGTAGCTTTCAGATACATTCGCCTGCCCTCCTGGCTTGCTGCAATCCTCAAAGTCAGACATTTTGCAATTCTGAAATAAGAGAAGAGAGAAGATACACGTATCAAACAAATTATAATCACTGTCCTATAGATTTTTTTTACCAGGTCTTCTTGGAAATATTAAATCAACTGTGAATAATGTTGTGCAATTACATTTCCTACCCTACATGGCTCATGCACTGGTGGGTAATGTTGATAAAATGACAAATGAGTTCACCCTGAGGGGTTTGCGATCATTGCGGTCATTGCAACTTGCAACTAAAATCATACAAAAAAAAACCTGCATGCACCAGAAGATTTCTTTGTCCAATTAATCCCAAGTGAGTATTGATAAAACAAGAATGCAAGGCTGGTTTTAATTGGCTGGTGGCGTATTGTCGGATGTGTCCTGGGAATAAGTAAGGTTGCAATGCAGTTCAATTTAACTGGAGATGTTACTGGATTAATAAAATTGGTAACACACTTTATTTATTTTTTTTCAAAAGGTATGCTGTACAAGTCACACCGAATATTTGCTTTCAGCCAAGAACACATCATCCATGCATGCTGAGCAGTGATTCATCTCAATTTCTGACCAGTAATAACATCATGTTAGAGCTTCAGGCGTGTTGCAGTTTCATGAAAGTGATGTCTCCAATGACGTCAGCATGCACTCTCAGACTGGCAAGTGGTGCAAAATTGAGGCTTGAAAGTAAAGAGGTGCTCTTGATGGTGAATGTGATGAGCCATAGTGGAGAGAATCATACACAAGCCCATCTGTCCATCAAAGAGTTGAACATCTATGTTTAATGAGCAGCTGACCCTGTGTGTTTGGATATGTTCCACATAGTTCATCAGTGTGTTGTTTGTTAAGAATTGGTTTCTATCTATGGAATTGAACCATATCTGAATATGACAAAACTATTTAGTTTTATATGATTTGATCAATTGGATTGGATTGGATGTTAATAATATATATATATATTTTTAATTTTCACCTCTCACATTATTACTGCTTTCATTTCTTTAGGATTGTGAAGAGCAAGCTCCTGCACACCTGAAATTACAATACAGACCAACTGCCATTCAGAAGCTTTTGAAGTAATGATGGGCAGCTGGTAACAGATGTAGTGTATGTGGTTCAAGTGTAGACTCCTCTATCGAAAGAACTTCACGTTATATCACCTTCAAACAGTGGCCTTCATTTAGAAATGGCACCTTTGTCTGAGACTTTTCGTGTGGAAGCAAAACCCAAATTGAGCAGCAGTAGAGAAAACGGAAATCCAATTCTGATATATTATTGGTTAACACCAGATAATTTGTGTTGTTCTTGCAATTTCCTTTCATGAAAAAAGGAAACAGCCCACATATTTTCAGACTCCAACCATCAAATGATGTTTCATGGAATCACCCTAAAGCAAGAATGTAGCTTGATCCGAATTGAACTAAAGAAGCATGAATGAAGGTTGGTAATTATTCCTAAATTAACAGTCTTGCATAAAGACATGCCGCATGCATGATTCATTAATGGCCCATCACATACAAATGTGATGATTAATAAAGCTCATGAAGCTGAATTGACATAGCAACACTGAGAAGCTTAGACTGCAGCAAAGCAACTTGTAGATGGACAGAGTTTATTTTGGGAGTTTGGAGTCTTGCCAGAAATTATGAAAAAAAATCAATCACATGTGTTGTCTTTTTAAGACAGTAAAGTCAAATTAAAGGGAATTAAACTTATGTAAATACAGACCATTAAAAACTGAAATGTAGTGAAGTCCTCCTCAGGCTTTCATACTTTTTCATACTCATTCCTCAAATCTCAGCAATAACCCACCTAAAATGAATAATTAAACATTATTAAATTTTTAACATCCTTTGAGTAGACTCTGCTGCCGATCTATCTGTATAATCAGAATCAGGACAGAACAAAATGAAGAGGTAACACTGATCCCAGTCAATGGCAAATAAATGATACTCTAAAGTGGAGATGGTAGGGATGTGTTCTTATTAACCCTGTATAGAGGCAGGGTTATAGCATTGAGTGGTTGATGCTGCAGAGACATTTCCTCTGTGTCAATGCATGACTTCAGCAGCCTCTTTCATGTTGAGGCTTATTCATCGTTCTTCCCACTAGGGAAGACACTCTGAATTGATATTACATTTTGACTGCAATGGGATATCAGGGCTACGACTCCAGCCAGAACATGCGCAAGAGTCTCAGGATGGATCAGAGCAAACAGGGATAGACATATAGGAGCTTTGTGAACTGGTAATAGAGCACGTGGGACCTGACAGGTGGTGGAATTTGCAGACTTTGGCTAAGCTCAGTGTGATGTTTGTGAGGGTACAATTAGAGGTTTTGGAAATCAATCAATATGTAATGAAAACAGCAAAGCCAAAGAGGAGGAGGAGGAGGAGGAGGAGGGTGATGGGGATGTACAGTAGCACAGCCTTAACCAGACTCTGTGGGAAAACATCTCTATTTTCACATGAGAGTGTTCCGCATTAAAAAATGACAAGCATGGCACAGATAAGACAACAAACATGACCATATGTCGCATCTTTATCAATAAGCAAGATAATAAGGCAAATGATGTCAAAGCTTCATCTGGCATGTGTTAACTTTAGATATCAGTCGGCCAGCTTCTGCATCTTACAATAAAATGATTACAAGGAAAATGCTGATTGTGTTTTGTTGTCATGAATTTGAATTGCAAATGTTCTTTACAACATTTCTATTCCAGCAGAATCAGCATGCAGATCAGGAAGATGCAGTATGATAAACCTACCAGGCTGATGATGGGTGGACAGTATCCAAAGCTTCCTCTCAGATTAGGAGCGAGACTCCCAGCAGACCTGCTCTGTTAAGATGCTCATACTCTTTACACCGAAGCCTCTCTTATCCCAGCGTATACCCCGCTATCTGCCTGTGTTGCTGGTATTTTACTCTTTCTACACCTCCCCCTCCTCTCCTCCGCCCCCCACCTCTCTCCCCCTAGTGAGGACTCCTCCTCCACATTCACTTTAATGTTCACTCTTCACTGCAGAAAAAAAAAGGATTGCAGAGAGAAGGTATGGAGGGAGGCTGCAGCACCCGGCAATCTATTCCCAATCTGTGCATAATCAGGTCGATACCTGACAAATAAACCTAAAGCAACATTGATCACTGCACATGTATCCAAATCAGCCTTCAAATAAAGCAGTGAATCTTTGCATTTGCATTCATCTTTACCATGGCTTGATATGTAGTGAGTGAGAATAATCAAATAGCCAATCAATTCAGGAGGGACACCGACAAAATAATAATGCTTTGTGGACAATGTTGGAACTTTAATTTGTAAGTAAAGCATTTCCAAACATATTTTCTTATTTATTAACCCACTAACTAACTTTTAGGATCGGATGAATCACTTGGGGAATTTGACAACAGTTCGGGAATTTTTGATGTATGTATTAAAATTAATTTTCATATTTACATGTGAAATTTAAACAGTATGGGTAACAAATCTTGTGCTTTAGGATATGTTTAAGATGAATCTGTATTAATGACCATAGTGTCAATAACACATCCTCATGCTAAACAGTAATACAGTAATAATTCTCAGTGGTTAAGAGCTTTGGAGGGTTTATATATAATAATAGAACTGCTTTGGCCTACAGGGAAGGTTATCATGAATGCATGCATGAAAGTCTCTCCTATGTTAAAAGTAGATTACTGTGTTTTGCTTTTATCAGAAATATCACAATCACAAAGACCCCAAACATCTTGTACAAAATGTAACTTTTAGTGTTGATGTACATAACGAGTTTACTAGACATGCAGCATATATTGTGTGGTGTATATTGCCCAAATCAATGTACTGTCTAATATTGATTAATGTATCAATAGAATTCCCTCCATCGACAGAATACAATAAAATATTGTCCTGTTTTAAACTATTATTGAAAAAGCATCCTGTGCGGAGAGAATATATTTTTATATGCACCCCCAAGGAGGAATAAATGTCATGATACTCAACATAATAAATAAAGAAATGATCAAAACCAAAGAATAAAAGTCCCAGCATGGCAGAGGTAAATTAAAAGGTCACAAGAATCAATAGTGTCAATCTGACTCTTTTTTGACAATTCAAAAGTAAGTGGTGGACAAGAATGAATCGTGCTACAGAGAAAAGGCAGGAACAATGTCATTGATTGCTAAATTTGTGCTATGAGTCATGTAGTCATGATGACCAATACCATCGTCTAAATAAAAAGCCACTTAATGACAAATTTTGTGGGTTATGATACAAATGCACGAAACAATGGGTTTGTTATCAGTATAATGCATTTTTGTAACGTTTATTTATCCAACTCCGGACACATTTGCAGATTTAGCTTTATATTTCAATTATAGTGTTGAGACTGTAATGCTCTAAATGCTTCCTGCTGCTCTTTTTAACCCAGTAATTGTACCTCCACCCACCCACCAATCAAACTATCTTGTGCACACAACATCACCCAGTGCTTCTTGCCACCTCTAATAAGTCTTATCAGCAAATGGAGAGGACGAGAGGAGGGGCCAATCTCCTGTTATGGGGAGACCCTAACAACTTGGTTGTTGAGTGAAGAATTGACTTCCACCTCATTTATTTAGTCAGCTGTTCAATTGAAAACCCAGATGAGTCAGTTTAAAAGCTGGGGGGGTGCTCTCTGGTAGAAAATATTCAGTCAAATCAACAGGGTCCGACGTGGGCTCCTCTTCCCACGGTGAGTGACTTTGCTCAACATTCAGATGCAACCTTACAACCTTTAGTCTGACACGTTCCTGCCTCCTCCTGTTCCGAACACAAGCTCTGACATGCTGTCTGCGCTGCTGTCAGCTATCATCCATCAACGAAGTATGACACCGGGTCAGACATAACGGAGGACAGAGCATCATGTCCACACTGAGAAACAACCTGTGGAGGAAAAAAACATGTATGTTTTTACATACATTATTTCACATCACTATGGTTTATCCTGCTGTCATTGTGTCATTTATTAGTGCACTTAAGTGGTTTTCAATATTTCTGCTCTGCTTCTACAATATGGCAAGTCTGAAATTCTTCTTAATGTTTAACCCCACAAACAAGTATACGTGCACATATTGACAATTACCACTAAATTACAAAGTTACCAGGCTGATTCCAGTTGAGATATCATTTCCAGTGGTTCCTTATGTAACAGGACCACCCTTCTTTAAAAAGGGTGGTGAGGAATTTGGCCGCTGCAAACAGCTTAGTTTGGACAATGATGGATTCTGGCCTCAGTGTAAGGCAAATTAACATTCAGAAATACCTCTGGGTGTTGTTCATGTGAGAGTTTCCATAGCAACCGCAGATAGATTACTTAGAAAGGAAGGCGAAAACACAGGATTGATTTCCACCCAGAGCAAAAGATGTAGCACGACATCTTACAGAGTAGTCTGCATAGAAAATCAGTGAATTGGTGAATTATTAAAAGGCAGCTTCAGGCCAACATTGTCAAAAACATTTTTTCTTTTAACTCAACATAACGATGGAATCTGAAGAGTAGCCATTCTTTTACTGGTTGCCAACAATAATAAAAAGGATCAATCCAGACTCCCCTAATGAATGTAGGCACAAGACAACACTCATCAGTTGTGTGTCTCCACTTAACTTAGAAAGAGCATGTGCCAAGACATCATCCCTCTATGATACTGGTATACAAATATTTATTTTTCATTATGGATTCATTGTTTCTAGAGATCAGAAACTGCAGAACATTCTGCAGTCTAAAAGTGACAAGCAGTGACACCGTTTCTGAGCTGATAAAAGCAGAATGAAATGAAACCATTGAGCAACTGGCCTGTGTGAATAACAGGCAATCAAATAGCTCCCAAAGTAAAGGTGTGACACTAATACTGATAGAATCATTAACTTCAGCATCTCTAAAATAATGACATGTTCTCAACTCAATTACTTTGGAGAGACCATCTTTTTAATTAGTCTTCTGTAGAGGTGTAAAAGCTGGCATTCAGTCTTGCCATTTTAGAGTAGAAATCCATGACATTATAAGTGAACGGTTCATTTGCTGCATGTGGATCTTTGCTTTATTGGTCCCTTTTCATAGCAGAAGACTAATCACAGCAACAGACTCAGCGGTGTGTATCAGGAGGTGAAGTGTTACCTCACCTGCACACCTCGGCTCATGATCACTGGAGCATTTACACGAAGAAGTGCCTGCACTGTGCTGATGGATCAATGAGTCCAGTGGTGGAAGAGCATTCTGATCTTTTACTTTACTTGTGTAAAAATACCAACACAACAATTTAAAAACACGCCATTACAAAAAGGGGTTCTGCATTCAAAATCCAAGCAAAAGCACAGCAGTAATATCAGTTAAATGTACTTAAAGTATCAAAAGTGAATCTCATTCTGCAGAAAAATGGCCCCTGTGACTATTGTGTGTAATTATTTTACATTGTACTATTGTTAATTATTTATCAATATCAGTAGTATTTTAATGTTGTAGTTGTTTCCCAAGCTATTAGTCTGAACCCCTCAACATCAAAAAATACAACTTTGGGGGGGTTGTGAGATGATTAAAAGGTTGGGAACACAAATTTGCATTAATTTCTTTGGACATTTCTCTTATCTTAGCTTTTTTTTGTTAAATGATTATAGACATCTGAAACATGACTAGACTAAAGGGATCACAAGCAAGAAAGGTTGAGACCCTCAGGTTTAATCTGCATTGGCTATAATTTATAAGGTTATCTAAAGTAACTAACTTTGGCTGTCAAATGAATGTAAGGGATTCAAAAGTACAATATTTATCTCTGAAGTGTAGTGGAGTAAAAGCATAAAGTAGCACAAAAAAGGAGAAATACGCAAGTAAAATACAGGTACCTTTAAAGTACTTTCACAGTACTTTAGTAAATGTACCTAGTTACTGGCTAAATTAAATGTTATGTCATAGTCTCAGATTGTGCGTCTTTAACTGAAGCAGTCTCTCTCTTAGCAGCTAATTCAACAGTTATTATTTTGCACACCGAGCAGAACAGGCAATTAGTGGGTTCAGTACACGGGGCAGTGTGTCACTTTCTTCTGGCCTGGGTCTTTACCACTGGGGGAAACCATATTGACCTATTTCTCTACAGCCCTGCCAACACAGATCCGAGGAGTTTACACCACTCTAAATCAGACTGATATTTAATCTCTCAATGTATTCCTTTCTGCAGAGGTCAATACTATCTAACCCTAAGTGATAAATCAAATCAAAAATCCTCTTAGTCCTGCTGCATGATTCCTAACTTTATTATTTCTCAAAATGCACCACTCTTAATGAATTTTACACAGATAAAAAAGAAGAGGAGCATGAACCATGATAGTTTGTGTAAAAACAAAGCTTTGGAGAACTTGCCAGCACTACTACTACTCTATTCAGACTATGTGGGAAGCCTTCAAGGCTACGTGCACATGTTGAATCAGGACTCACTCAACATACACAAATTAATGTTAGAAAGAAAACTTTCTGATGCTGAAGTACTTACTCATGAAACGACATGACTGGTAGAAATATCAGAATAAATGAAAGAAGGCAAGATGCTGGCATGCAAAAGTTCTATTCAGTGAATGACTGTAACTGCTATCAGTGGTTCACAACAGATCATTAATACTATCCTTTAGATATTTCTAGAAGTGAATGCACTGGATCAGGAAGCAGTATTTTTTTTCAGATAAAGACATGCTACAATGTCTCATAAATAAATTAGTAAGGCTCCAGGACAAGATGATTAAATCACTGTATGGCAGGGTTTATGGATTAAATTACCTTTTTTCTGTGAAAGCTAAACTAAAAATGAGGGTTTTCAGTAAATGTTTAAAGCAAATCTCGAAGCTAATCTCTTTTCAAAGGCAGTTTGATTTCAAAGGTGCACAAACACTAAAAAAGCTTTGCAGTGGGCTCTGGGACTGTGAGTCAGAGGATTGTTTGATGAGAAAAGAAATTGAAAGCAAGACACTGGTTAGTTAGCCTAATCACAAGACTCATCACAATAGCCCAATGAAGTTTGATTGCAGACTGAAAAAACAACAATTTTGCATTGCAAAATGCCACCAAAGTCTCAGCTACATACTGTACGTCATTATCCCCTGTTGTCATAGAAACCAATGCAGATGATGTCGTGTATGCACTTATTGTTGAGTATGACATATTTGTCTTGGGTTGTGCTTCCACTGGGGTTGTTTTTCAGTGTGCCAGTGTTTTTTGTTGTTGTTTAATTATAAAAAAAAGAAGCAATTGAGGCTGAGAACAGCCTCAGTAAACTAAGCAGACATATTCTCCAAGGCACCTTTTGCTTTTCTCTGCAGCTTCTGAAGGAGCCTGAAGTTGACAATATTTCAACTTTTCAGAATTTTGGCAGTACCACTTTTCTGAAAACTGACAGTTTAGAGGTATTAGATGGCATTAACTCACATTGTTCTCACTCCATGGTGATCACACTGAGCACTGAGAAATGCCACCATCGAGCCAAGGGGCAGCAGTGGCCATTATGATTCTAGGTTTATTGGTGAGTTTACAAACTGTATTTAGTCCCCTCGCTGCAATAAAACACTTATTTCAAGCACTTTCCACTTCCCCTACAAGCATTTTTCTTTATACTGCAAACACAATTAAGTTTTTTTGTTTAAGCATCCAGCTTCAAATTTAACTCCACCTTACTGTGATCCACACTTAGTTTGATAATGACGTTAAAGCCATGACTATATGGATTTGTTGGCGGTGCCTTTCGAAAAGCCTCAATTAGTAAACAGACAGAGGGTTGTACAAGCCTGCTATTAATTCAGGTATTAATAGGTTTGTTTTGACCCCAATCTGTACTGTCACACTGATACTGAAGCATTACTGAACAAAGGATGATTGGCTTCATGGAGAATCCTTCAGCATACCCCACTGGCTGACTGACATCATTGATCGGCAGGAGAAGAAGCGTTCATTAGCCTCAGAAACACCACTTCAAACAAAACATCATCAAAATAACAGATGGACAAGCACTCATAGTGCCCTAGCATAATTAACAGACTGGAAGAAGCAAGAACCAACCAAGGAAACTTAAAGAGTATTGTGTGCAGTTGTTTGGTTTGAATTCAAAGCAGACAACCGCCTTTGTCGTCGAAGAAAAGACCATGTGCTTATTGCTAAAATACTGTTTATATAGGCTATATACTATTATGGATGTTGGAAACATTTGAACGTATTCCGTTGTATGAATCATAACTTTTTGCTTCAGAGCTCTATAAAAAATGTAAGCCCCATCAAATGTCTACAAGTCTAAGCAAAAAAAAAAAAAACTGTCTTTCTTCAGAGCAGCTGCTGAGAACATCGTGAACCCACACTTTGACTCAGACAGAAGAACACAATGTATCTAATGGGAAATGTTGCAGCCTCAGCACACCACAGCCTCAGCTGTTCACTTGAAAACAAAAATCTGAGTCATTATTACAGTTTTTTTCAATTGTTTACATGCAATTTTGAAAACCGGGTTCTTTTTTTCAAAATATAAATCACAATTATCCAAACACCACACTCAATTTGCATAATTCCTAGATTGTTTGCAAAATGACACACTTCAGTCAAAACATATACACATATTTGTGAAAATGCTATTAGTTTTCATTTAACAAACACAGTCCTCAATGATCAGACAGTATTGCAGCCAGTTTCATGCTGCTGTGATAAATAAAAAACACATCTGTAAAAAAAAATAATTTTAGGAAATAGCATGTGCTAAATTTTTGGCCAGACATTGGTATGTAAGGGATAATTTAGATGACAAAACCCACAACATTCTTCATGATTAGTTTGAGATATAGGGTGAATGTACACAAATAGGCCTACTATAAACTTACCAAGCACTGCACAACACTGATGCTGCAGACTGAATATTTCAAGTATTTATTTCAATACTTACAGTATTTCTTACCATAATCAGTTACAGTAATCAACCAACAATGAAATCAATGAAATAAATAACATCTGTAGACAAATAAAAATTATTGCATGAAGTACAAACACTTTGACTCTGAAGAAAAACTACTGTAAAAGCAACAAGAATACTGTAACTATTCATCATCCCTCCGTCTGGCTGGATCAGGCCATACGATTTCATCCACATCACAGGCTCCAAGTCCTTCTTCTCCTCTTCCTCTACTTCTACCTCCTTCATCTCCCCTTTGAGCTCCCCCTCTCATTCTCACTGTTCTTCTTCTTCTTCTTCTAGCTCCTTCCATTTTTGTTGAAGACAGGTGAACTCACCTGCTGCCTTTTATAGCACACCTAAGTGCTGCGTTTTCAAATAAGCACATGTGTGCTTCCACACCTGGTGGATGTGTTTATCCAATTTGTTCATTAGTGTGGTCATTGGCAGTCCGGGGCTTTGTAATGACAAGGAAGTAACCTCACAATCCTTATCTGTGTCTAAGGTGTGAAAATGTGTGTAGAGTTTTACAAATCACTGTGTGTAATGTTTTGCAAAAAGGGTGAAGCAGACATTGTGTGTAACGTTGTGCAAATCTGTGGAGGTGTTTTGCTCATTGGAGTAGAATTTTGCAAATTGTGTGGAAATTTTCATTTTAGTGTGTAAACAATCGTAAAAAAGTGTAAAACTGAGAAAAACCTGACTGAAGAAATGCTGCTTACAACATTGCTAAAATGAAATGTTCATGTGTGTAATTACTGTGAAGAAGGGTTACTGTGTGCAGATGCAAGAAAGAATCATGTGACTGTGAGCATAATTTCTTCTATCAGATGACCATCAGCTTTTACTACTATTTCTCTGTATTTATTTACAGGTAGCCTATAAAACTTTAGTATGTGAAAGAAAAAGCCCTTGTTTTTAGGTTGCAAAAAAGACTACAAACAAATGTAGTACATCTGATATTAGCCTATATTTTGATTATCAATCATCAAATATATTGTTAGTTCTGGCAGAGCACGATGTAGTGCTTGTATTGGCTCATTGGCATCATCTGTTTGCAGTGTGCTTCAGAGTGATTGGCTCATTCACAGCTGTTGTAGCTGGTAACGTCCAATCATATTCAGGCAGGTGTGCAGCGCGGACATTTTAACCTGTTACCGATTTGCTGCCACGGGTGATGTGACACTGTTTCTCGCGTCTTCTGCTGCCTGCTGTCCGCGTGGTTAGCTGGTTGTCACACAGCCGTTGGGTCAGATGTCCGGACAGACGTTATCTTGTGTTTGCCGACCGCAACCACTCTATTCGGGGCCATTCACCGGATTTCGACCGCCATCGTCAGAAGGTAGTCTGCTTGTGTTGTGCTGCTTATGCTTTCATTCGGTGATATTGCGTTTTGGCTCAGCACAGGCTATGTTTGCTTGGCGCCGTGCAGCCTAAGCTTGTTGTTGGACTTTTTTTCTGGAGCAGTCCAACAGCCCAGCAAACACATACCCTTTAGGGAACGTTCCCTAAAGGTTCTCTGAAGGTAGCCTAATACCTTTTAGGAAACCTTCCCAGAACGTTCCCTAAAGGTAAAATATTTTACAACCTTCAGCTATAACCTTCCTGGAACGTTCTCTTAAAGTTGTTTTTTGTTGAACTTTTAAAGAACCTTTTTAGGGAACGTTCCCTAAAGGTTCTCTTAAGGTTATTTTTTTTTACCTTTTTAGCTAACCTTCTTTGAATGTTCCCTAAAGATTCTGTAAAGGTTAGTTTTGTAGAACCTTGAAATAACCTCCAGGGAATGTTCCATAAAGGTTCTCTTATGGTTCATGTTTTACATCCAACTAACCTTTAGCATCCCACATAACAGTTTTTGATTCTCTAAAGGTTCCGGGAATGTTTGCTGTAACAAGTATAATTGCAGTCAGAAATGTGTTAAGGGAACATGCTAAAGGTTTAGGGAACGTTCCCTGGAGGTTATTTCAAGGTTCTACAAAGCTAATCTTTACAGAATAAAGGTTCCCTAACATGTTTCTGACTGCAATTATGCGTGTTACTGCGATTTGCAGTAACAAGTTTAGTCTTTAAAAGAGTATGAATATCTGAAAACAATTTCATTAGATAACCAGGAACAACTTCAGGTAAATAACAAACAAACTTTTACAAACAAGATCCGTGCTGTCTGCGTTCCGTCACAGCTGTGACACGGTTGTGTGTGTTCATCTAAGCTGACTAATGTTACCTGTAAATGTTTTACCTAATTATTTGATCATAGCCGAGCATCTTCCAGAAGTCCAGTGTCTTGGAGTCAAAGGACAGTGTACGGTAGGGCTGCTTGATTATGGAAAAAAAATATAATCACGATTATTTCGGTCAATATTGAAATCACGATAATTTAACACGATTAGTTCACTTCTAGAAAGATCTTGCAATTATTGAACTTAAAACAGTGGAAAAAGTTAAATAAATCAACAATTTAAAAAAAAAAAAAAAAAAACCTACCACTGTGAAATTTGCTGTAATACTTTTCCTATTTAAACTTTATTTTTTATTCAGAACACAAGAGAAAATAAGAGTTTACGTGCAAACCGTAATGAGCTAAATAATTGCATTTCTCGATTATTCTGCTTTTGTGATCATTGGGAGCTGAAATCCTAATCATGATTAAATTTCGATTAATTGCACAGCCCTAGTGTACAGGACAGTGTCTTGGAGTCACAGGACAGCATACAGGACAGTGTCCATTGTCGGTAATGTTCTTTCACATCGTTTTGTTCAATCTAACCCAACCTAATGCTGAATGTAACCTGTCAATTGAAACTGTCAATAACCCTTCCATTTCTATGTCTTTGTGTAATGTATAGTTTATATCTGCCTGTACCTTGACGTGGTGAGTGGGCTTTCAATTGAATGGGCCATGCATGCTCAACAACGCAATATAACACTTTACTTTATCATGCTTACCTTACCTTCCTTTCCTTTTGTAGAAATGACTGATAAAAAATATACAGTTGTAGAATTCCTGGACGGCGCAATGGCTGCTGTTCCCAGCACCTGGGTTGAGAGGGAAAAAGGTACTTTTAATGTTAATGCCTATATAAGAATTATGTTTTCTGCAATACATGTTTACTTAGGTTTTACTTTACAGGGAATATTTTTGTACTGGACCAACAAGGAGGTCACGAGACAGGTTATAAAGGCTGTCCTAGCAGACAGAGAGGTGGAAGAAATTCCCTCTTAAAAAAAATATGGCTTAGGACAGGTAAAACAAATGTATTAAAAAAATACATAAAAACAACTAATGGTAGACATCAGTCATGTGTTAAGGCTGAAGAATTGCAAACCTGTTTATATGGAGGCAAAACATATTGTACTTAACATATTAAGCTACTAAACTGCATGAAAGATTTCCCCCATTTTGTCCCTTAAGATTCATACAGCAGGGCGGCTGAGAAGGCGAAAGTGGCCACTTTCACCTCAAACATTGAAAGTGAGGCTGAAATAAGCACAAAAAAAAAGAATGGCGTACAACAGGGCGGTGGCTGCTAACAATGATCTCTTCATGTCTTTCAGACAATGTACCTGTGCTCACTCGGCGGAGCAAACCTGAATGCAGCGGTCAGAAGAATGCTCCGCCGGGTGGGCAAAAATGCCCTCTGGTCAAATTTTTGTTTTAAAGGGAGGCAGAGCAAGCGCCCTTTTAGTAAGCTTTGACTGTGTGAAGCAATGATTGGTGAGCTATTATTGCAATAAAGACTTTATTACTTATTACAATTAGGGTTGGGTATTGTTTGGGTTTCGGTGCCCAACCCTATGTACAATGTTAACACTTTGAGCTGTTTGACAACTCTAACCTCTATTATGTGTTTTAGGAGCATGCCAGAAATTGCATGAAGTGAAGGCAGATGAGGTGGAAGGTGCTATTGGCCAGGCGCTGAAATTTGCGCCACACAGACAATTAAAGTGGTATGAGTCATTAATGATTTCACCAGAACTGCTCTCTTAAAATTATTTTGATTAAGCCCTAATAACAATCTTGTCTTTGCATTTTATTTTAATCACAATCTGTTTTTAAAAAAGGAGCTTGTGAAAAGTGGCTTTGACTTAAAACTGAACATTTAGCCCACTTTTGGGTGCACCTAAATTTTGTGCTGGTGCACCTAAATAAAAAAAGTTAGGTGCAGCCAAGGCAAAAATAGTCTAGAGCCCTGTACTTGTTACAGCGAACGTTCCCAGAACCAAAAATGTTTATGTGGGATGCTAAAGGTTAGTTGAATGTAAAACATTAACCTTAAGAGAACCTTTATGGAACATTCCCTGGAGGTTATTTAAAATTTCAACAAAAACAACTTTTAGAGAATGTTCCAGGAAGGTTAGCTGAAGGTTGCAAAATATTTTTCCCAGTTCCCTAAAGGTATTACCTTCAGAGAACCTTTTAGGGAACGTTCCCTAAAGGTGCTGACACACAGGGCCGATTATCGGCCGTTGGACAGTCTGGCGAGGTGAGTGACTCAAATCTGTTCGGTGTGTGCCGTCGTCAGTCTGGGGGGCTGTCGGCGTTCATTTTGGCCGACCTGACATGTTCAGTCGGCGGCAGGGCAGTCAGGACTCACCCGGAAATGGCGAGCGGAATGAGGTGAAATGAAGACAGATTCAGCAACTGCATGGCCTTATCATTTCTCGAGAAAAAATCCAAACCATCATAAAATGTTTTTGGGCCACCCTTAGCAGCAACATGTTTCAGTGAACTATTTTTAATACAACATGAGATTTTCGTGAACGGCCTTTTTATTCTGAAACGGCCGCCATGACAGTCCGGCTTTGGAATTTCTGGAGAAAACAAACCCATGGTGACGTCTCCTTCAGGATCTCTTGGTAGACAGCAGAATTCATAGTTCCTTTTATCACGGCAAGTCCAATCAGCTGCCAGTGTTTTCATTTCTTGGGCAACAATACAGATTAGTGCCGCCTGCTGTTATAGAGATGGATTACGTTCTTTGGACGTTTTTTGGTGTTCTATGGCTCCTTTTTCACCACTGTTCCATGTCTTCGCCATTTGTGGATAATGGCTCTCAATGTAAAATGCCTCAATTGAACCTTAAGGACGGCATTTATGGAATGGACCGCTGGAGGGAGAAATCTTTTGCTCAGCACCTTAACTCTGCCATGCAGGCCATTTTGCCCAGTCTTTTTCCCTATTTAAGTGATGCCTTGATTGTGAAAATAGATTCCCAATTTTATAACCCTTTCAGACTGATAGATCTCAATTGTTCCTGAATTTCTTTGGGTCTCGGCATGATGACAACCACCTTACTGTGTCAAGCAGCTTATTTAGTATGTTTTAACAGAGAGGGTCATGTGTTTTTATTCTTTGTTGACGGGAGGGTCATCCAATTTATTTATTTTTAATTTTTCTTTTGTCTACGGGGGAGGGTCTCCCAACTTTTGTATTCATGAGACAAGCAAAATTTCAAAGTGGCTTGTTTGATGCATATTTATCCATGTAGCTCTCTCTGTCTCGGCCCCTATCGCTAGCAGATGGGTCCCTCCCTTTTTAGTCAGCCAGACCTGTAGATTAGAGACCGGCACATATAAACACAAAACTGCTTTGCTAGGTCAATTGTGTTGTAACTGTTTGCTGAAAAAATAATTTCATTCATTAGCATGATTGCCGTACTTTTTAGTTGAAAAACATCCAAAACACTGTTAATTTAAAAAAAATAAAGAAAAAAGGAAAAAAGCTGACCAGACGCAAGCTTTTATATAGCAGCAGCTGGGAAGGCATGAGATGGGAGGTATATCCTTTCGGTTCCGGTGATTATTTGTTGTACTTGTCATGGTGACTGGTCAGTGTGTTGGTGTTTTTGTTTCATGTGTTTATGACCAGTTGTCTGAGGGGTTAGATGATGATGATGATGATGATGATGATGATGATGATCTCTCCTTAAACAGCCAGTTACTGAACATAAGTGTCTGACTAAAATGGGCATTTTCCAGATTTCTAGAGAGCTAATTTTGTTCACTTAACTTGATGGTTTACTGATGAATATTTTAACTGGGTGTTTTCCCAAAACGCTTAACAGCCTGAAGGATGCCAGAGAAATTTTGCACCATTAAATACTTTATTCTTTTTATATGACTTATGATGCAGAAAATGGGGAAATAAAAATTCTCAAAGGTTTTGGTAGAAAACTTGTTTTTGGGGTTAACTATAGAATGCAATGCATTGCTATGACATTTTGTAGCCATACATGCATTCATAGTTCCCAGAAGAGGCATCCTAATGACTTTGGTGATCCCCTGACTTTTCTTCTAGTGCCAAAATGAGGTTGACATTTTGTGGGTTTGATTGAAATATCAGTACAACTACTGGATGGATTGTAATGCGTTTCCCTAATTTTATGACCCAAATCTTGCAAAACTAGGCTACATTCCCCTCAGCTGTACTTCACATTTAGTGATAATTGGCAAATGTTAGCATGCTACACACTTAACTAAGATGGTGATTGTGGTAAATGTTGAACCTACTAATCAGCATGTTCGCATTGTCACTGTGTGCTTGTTTGCATGCTGATGTGGTGTTAGTATAGTCTGCAGAGTCACTAACATGGCTGTAGACTGGGGGTAAAAAGGGGACGGAGTACCCAGGGCCCTCATGTGAGGAGGGCCCAAAAATATGCTAGAATGAATAGCTGTGGATGCAGGGAGGGGCCCATAGAAAATGCCTTTCTACAGGGCCCAGAATTTTCTGCTACGCCCCTGGCTGTAGACTCTTTCGGATGTGTCCCTGAGGATCAGCCCCTCTTTGACTGACAGTCAGACATTTAACACAACAATTTAGGTTTTGCTCTTTAACACCTATGAGTTGAAAGGGTTACTGTAGATGGACAGAGGTCTTAATGCTCAGCTGCACATATGGATGGAAGACATGCTTTAGCCCTGCGTGCCACACCATTGCTTTAACAAATCCATGGTTCATTAGATAGGTCTCTGAGGAACATGCATGACTTGCTGAAATAACACGCATGACTTTCTGAAATAATTTACCCTGATATAAATTTGATCGTGCCCAGAAGAGCGCCTCACACCTGACTGACTTCTTATTGATCATGGTGCAGACGCGCCACTGTGTCCTTGGTCTTGTTGAAGTATGAATCCAGTTAGAAATGAGAAGCCGAGATAATAACAAGCAGGAGCACAGAGCTACAGTACTAAAGAATGACAACTTGATTAATGGAAGCTGAAGTGGGAAATATAGGCAGTACTCAGACATGTTATAATGGTCTTTCAGTCTTCTCCTGATGTTCATCTATATCCTCAGACTTAGGATACCAGGAACGTTGTATGAGCCAACTGGAAAAGAAAATTACCTCTGACAACTAAAACTAACCACAACCCTGGATGCAAAATAATCTAATCCATCCAATCTTTGAATAGTGTTGTCTTTTTGTGAGGCATCATCATGTTTGGTATAGGCCTAATGCATATTTTTTATTTACTTTTGATACACATTTTAAAAATGAAACCTTGACTTCTTTATTTCAATACTTGGTATACTTTGGTATGTTTTCCAGCAATAAAAGAGTTCATATTTGTCACCCCAGTAGTTGGAAGCAATCATGAAACATTAACATTTTTGTAACATCTTTTAAAGCTTTTTTTTTTTTTTTTTCTTCACAGATGTATCATATTTGTAACTTTTTTTTTCATGTGGGTGACAGGACACACTAGCCAAAGACTCTAGCAGTGTCCCAATACCACATAAAAGGGCTGCGGTTGAATAGTCAAAAATATTACCTCTAGAAAACGTCCTGAGGTCAAGTAAAGTTGTAAAGGAGAATTCGTAAGGACTTAGGAAAAGACTACTGCTGTGCTCAGAGAATCGGACTGCACTCGGCTACGTAATTATGCGAAGGCAGATGTTATTGAGGTGGGTCTGCTGTGGTAAACGGCAAGGTTTTGAAGGTGAACTACAGAAACCCACCTGGAAGCTTATTGGCCCTGTGTGTTTCTTACCATGTTGTCATTCAGGCTCTATAAAAAATGGACAACCTGGTGGAAAATATTACTTCATTGCCATCTATTTTCCATTAAATTATTTCTGTATCATGTGAAGCACTCAGTGCATGTAATTTCGTTATTGTAAAACAGCAACTTGTAGACTATTTCTTCTATGAAAGGTGTTGTGCAAAATAAAAGTTTTTATTGGTTAGTCACCCTCTTGTCCACTCATTCATCAGCATGAATCCAAATTAGTATGATTGTATGCAAATTATTGTAAAATTTCTGCCAGCAAAACGTGTTAGGCCTACAAATCTACTGTACATATTAGTGAATACGCAAATTGCAGTTAGATAGTTGTTGGTGGGTGAAATAATACATCATTAATGAGGACAATATTTGCATTCTCTAAACTGTAAACTATGCGCATTTATGCACAAGGTCAGCAGTTAATAAAAATTTAGAGTGGTGAATGGTGCCATGGTTATTGGCAAACTGCGTGTGTGAGAATGGAAAGCTCTACAGGTGTAGGTAGCAACAGTAACTAAGGGGGGTGGGGCTTAGCGACTGGTGGGTTGGTAGTTGTAAGTGTTGTCAGCAGTTGTTGCTGTTTGATTCTAGTTGTTGCTGAGTGGTCTGCTCAATGCTTTCACCAACAGCAGTTTGGGGAACACAACGTTTATATTTAGTACAAGATGTATCAATAGTTTGCATAAATCAATCGTCATGGTTTTGAGACTGTACGGAGTTAAGCAAAGCAGAGTGAGGTTGATGTCGACCTCTGCTCCCTTTTTACTAATCTGTCCACTTCTACTCCCTTTGTGAAAAGGTTGATTTTAATCAATCGATTCAAACTCAAGGCCCATTTACTTGAGCACTGTACTCGTGTGAGTATTTTACACAAGAGCTTACAATCAGCTTTTACTGTGTCCCATACTCTGACCTGCTTTATGCTTGTACACCACTCATCTGTTCAATGACTGAATATTTTACAGTGAGGGGGGGAGAATTACACTCAGCCAGAGCTATTCCTGTCCAGTCCGTTCTACTTTCACACCCCAATGAGTGTCAAGTATACTTAATACTTAGAATAAAATCACACCCACTAAGAGCTCTTACTGTCAGCCTCTGGCTTCCTGTGTTTAAATGGCTGTAATTAATGTCTTCTTTTTTTTTTTTTTCCACTGTGCTCTAATCAGGTTATCATCCATAATATCCAAAGACAGAAATTACACTATTGGTTGTAGAGCTGCATATGCAACAACATCATTGTTTTCCATTTGCTGCTGATAATGCAACAGTTTCTTTTTTTCTGTTCTGCAGCTAGTGGGGAAACAATTAATAGTGCCATGTAATAAGTATGGTTGTGTCAGCTGTGTAAGGTTCATGGCTTATTTGGGCCAGGTGCTGCTGGAGAACCAGTTGGACATCTTGAGTAAAGATGATGCACGTTTTTAGCGGAGTTTCTCCTTATTCACTCACCATCTGGTTGGCTAAAGTGAAATGATATATCATATGAGCTCTCTGCAGTAGTGTATCCATCACACACACACAGTTGTTGCCATAGCAATTAATTCAGTATGATAATGTGAATTTTGAAATGAATAAACCTTTTCAGCAGCAATGTTCTGCTGCTGTGAGCCTGCATCTCAAAACCTTCTCCATAACAGTCTGGTCCACTCTCCAGTCTTCCTGCTGTGATGTGAAATGACATTTGTGATACCAGGAACTTGAGCCTTGTTAAAACTTGTGTGTTCTTTGCCTCCGGGTCATAAATCTCCAGCTGGGAAACTCATCTCCGTCTGCGAAACCCACACCTGTTGCATGCGTGTGAACAAATGAATTCACTTTGCAGTTTTTACAGAAACATTTTGAAAATGTATTAAATATGTAGCCATTTGGGCCTTCAAACTCTCCATACTGTACAAGGGCCTTAGATACACTGTGATATAAAACACATTTTTAAATGTAAATTCTGTCACAGTCTGGTCTTAACATGTTTCTACAATAGTCTAAAGCAAGGAAGTGTGTAATAAATCAAAACAAACGATGTGTTCAGTGTTTTATTGGCTTTTTTTTCCCCCATCTGCTTGGTTATTTGACAGATGTGAAGGATTTCTGCACTACTAACAAAACCCAGCCAGCAAGGACGTGTGGAACTAGGAACTGTAAAGAAGTCTAGTGGATTCAAGGCTACATTTCATGGCCAAAAGGGACTAGTCATTTTCTCCCCGTACAAAAGATTCATTAACTTATTCAGAAACCAATTTCTCCTCTATTTGCCAAAGCAGCAGTCAGAAAGCCTTCAAGTGAGCTGAAATGCCCAAACAAAGGAAAAGGGGTCATGTACCCATTCATCACTGAAATTGAAAAGATCGATTGTTTGGAGTGGATGTTTATGTGTCCCAGGGATCAGGTGCATTAAGCTTATGCATCAACGAGTTTTGTCATCAGCTTGGCTAAAATCTTCAGCGACAAGAAGCAACACAGGCAAAAAGCATTGGTCTTAAAACCTATCGGAGGCTCAATGTTTTCGACAACCAAAGAAATGACATTTCCAGCAATCACAGCAAGAATTTATTAAATGTAGTTTTCTATTTTGATCTTGTCTGTATAAACCCTTTTCATTCAGAATTTCATTTAGCTTGAATGCAGGATTGGTCTGCTTTTCCAGCAATAATTGCTTAACCCTCCTGTTATCTGGGGTCAATTTGTCCCTATTCAATGTTTAACATCTTTTATTTTTATACACACACACACACACACACACAGAGTACAGGCCAGGCCAACTGTTTGGACACACCTTTTTCATACAATGCGTTTTCTTTATTTTCATGACCATTTACATTGTAGATTCTCATTGAAGGCATCAAAACTATGAATGAACACATATGGAATTATGTACTTAAAAAAGTGTGAAATAACTGAAAACATGCCTTATATTTTAGATTCCTCAAAGTAGCCACCTTTTGCTTTTTTGATAGCGCTACAAACCCTTGGTGTTCTCTCAATGAGCTTCATGAGGTAGTCACCTGAAATGGTTTTCACTTCACAGGTGTGCCTTGTCAGGGTTAATTAGTGGAATATTTCCCCTTATTAATGGGGTTGGGACCATCAGTTGTATTGTGCAGAAGTCAGGTTGATACACAGCCGACAGCCCTATTGGACAACTTTAGAATTCATATTATGGCAAGAACCAATCAGCTAAGTAAAGAGAAACGAGTGGCCATCATTACTTTAACAAATGAAGGTAGTCAGTCAGGAAAATTGCGAAAACTTTGAATGTGTCCCCAAGTGCAGTCGCAAAAACCATCAAGCGCTACAACCAAACTGGCTCACATGAGGACTGCCCCGGTAAAGGAAGACCAAGAGTCACCTCTGCTGCTGAGGATAAGTTCATCCGAGTCACCAGCCTCAGAAATCGCAAGTTAACAGCAGCTCAGATTAGAGACCAGATGAATGCCACACAGAGTTCTAGCAGCAGACACATCTCTAGAACAACTGTTAATAGGAGACTGCGCGAATCAGGCCTTCATGGTCAAGTAGCTGCTAGGAAACCACTGCTAAGGAGAGGCAACAAGCAGAAGAGATTTGTTTGGGCCAAGAAACACAAGGAATGGACATTAGACCAGTGGAAATCTGTGCTTTGGTCTGATGAGTCCAAATTTCAGATCTTTGGTTCCAACCGCCGTGTTTTTGTGCGACGCAGAAAAGGTGAACGGATGGATTCTACATGCCTGGTTCCCACCGTGAAGCATAGAGGAGGAGTAGTGATGGTGTGGGGATGCTTTGCTGGTGACACTGTTGGGGATTTATTCAAAATTGAAGGCATACTGAACCAGCATGGCTACCACAGCATCCTGCAGCGACATGACATCCCATCCGGTTTGCGTTTAGTTGGACCATCATTTATTTTTCAACAGGAAAATGACCCCAAACACACCTCCAGGCTGTGTAAGGGCTATTTGACCAAGAAGGAGAGTGATGGAGTGCTGCGCCAGATGACCTGGGGCCTATACCATGAAGCTGGTTTAGGTGGCTAGCCAGCTATGTTTCAGTTTAGTTTCCACCAACCCTGGGTTTCAGGTACTATGAAAGTAGCTCGGCTTTAATCGGTGTTCGTTGCCATGGTATCTTACGCTGCACGGCTAACCTGCTCCGGGGCAGGTTATGTTCTGGATTCGAGAGCTCAGTCTGAAGTTTGACCAATCAGCGTTGAGCAAAGAAACATATAGGTGACGTAATTAATTCCCAGCTTCTGTTCTCTGTTGCAATCATTGCAATGGCTTCACCTTTTCTTCCAAATCCTGTGGACATCTCAGCGCAAATTGTTAGACGAGCACTTCTTAGAGAAAGAGTTTTTAGGGACAGACAAAATCCCCTTGACTTTCCTGATAGGCTACTTACTTGTATGAAAGATACAGATTTTCCGCGGAAGGAATAACTTATCTTTGCGAACTTCGTGAGCCGCACATAACAAATGTGACTCGTCTAAGCCATGCACTTACTGTACCGCAAATGGTATGTATTGTGTTGCGTTTTGTTGCAAGTGGTACATACTGCTTCATTGTGTTCCCTGGACATTTATCGACCATGTCCATAAAAGAGGGATTTTATAAAATTGCCGGTAAGATATATTGATAGGGTGACATGAACAAATTTAACCTTTCACAATCAGTTTTTTTTTTTCCTTCAAAAAGCAGCTTGCACTTAGAGCACTTAAGTATTATACAGTAGCTACATGTTAAGAATGTTTTTTTTATTTATATATATATATGAATACACACATTTTCATTTTATTTATTACATTTTTAATATGATTAGCCTATATTCATAATTTTACATTAATGGCCTATAGAATGTATTTCTTTAACTTACGCATTAACGCAATCAGCAATCTTCCTCCAAGATTGTTCTCTTGCTTTGGCAGCAGAGACGGTATTACTGCGTGCTTGAAAAACATTTTTATATTCTTCATATTTCTGAAGAATAATTTCTTGCTCAACCGCGGAAAAATATATTGCTCTCGCTTTATCCATATCGAACGTGATTGGTTGTTAGGTGCCGACGTCACTCTTTTATGTGCACGCGCGCGCGGAGTAATCAGAGTTTAAGTAGTAACTAAGTAACTAAGTTAGTACTAAAACTAGTGTGAATACATTTTCTTTCCTCATGAATATGCAAATATATGCTGCAATTGATTGGATAATACAAAGCCTCATTTAGTTCGAATTGTTTTAATGAACTGTATACAAAAAAACTAAAGAACAGAATGTCACAAAATCAGCGATGTATACTTGGATATATTCTATATATATTCTAAGTGTGTTATAATAGTTATCACAGAGGTAGCTGCATCACTGGCATCTGATCATGGTGATAGGGTATGTTGTGACACATGCTAACTGCAGCAGGTTGAAGAGGTCTTGTCCAGCAGCTGTACGCCCTTCAGCCAGGCTTATTAAATATGGAGTTACAACGCTCTGCTTTCCAGAACAGCATTTCAGCTGCTTGCATCGTTGGTCACATCAAACTAAGTGGACCTCGACAATGTTTCTCTCCTGACCATGTAAAATCCAGTAGGCAAATATATTGGAACCAAAGGAGCAGTCACCTGATTTAGCATGATAATTTAGACTTATTGCTCTCTGTTAAAACAATAAGTAGCAGAGGTCTTTTCCAACAATAAGTAGCAGAGGACTTTTCCAACTAACGGCTGTGAAGTAACCATCCAAGCCTGCTGTGAAATATTAAATATCTATGGAGTATTGCTGCCCTCTGCTGTACAAACCCCGAATGACACAGCGCATTTTCAATGAATCTATCACCTTTTTTTTTTTTTTTTTTTAAGCGGTGGTTAAGAAAATGGCCACAAATGTTCCCGTAATCAATATCCAAATTGCTTGTTTTGTCCAATCAGCAGTCCCAAACTCAAAATGATTCAGTTTACGATGATGTAAAAGAAGCAGATCTTCAAGTTTTGCTTGATGAATGACTTAAATCAGGGATCTTCAACAGGGGGTCCTCAGAGTCACTCGAGGGGGGAGGCCTCCAAATTGTTAATTAATTTTCCAAAAATTAAAGTCTTAACATGATTCCAACATATTATTATCAAATATAAATCCCCACCGATGGTAGGCTTGCTGGCCTATAGGTAATGTAGTCACTAAGGTAGCCATCCACAGATACAGTTCTTCTTAAAGGATTGACTGTTTTCACATTTGTGTTTAACATTAAAACATGATTCATAAAATCACGCTAACAACTATTAGGCCACTTGAATAGCTTAGTATTCTATTAAAAAAAGGGGTCTATAAATGCTTTAGGCTGCCCTAAAACGTATTATAGGACCAGATTAATATGCAATTTCATTTTATCAAATATATGTAGTAGGGGGTCCATGATTCTCTTTCAGTAAAGGGGTCCTTGGCTTAAACTTTGAAGTCTCCTGACTTAAATTATTAAATTGATTACCATAGTTGTTGCAGAATATTTTTGTCTTAACTGTTTAAGCTCCACAAAGTATAGCAAGAGTAAAACCATGTAAAGATGTATACAAATCTGTAGTGAACTAACTTCACCTAACCATTTGTAAATAATAATCTACTTTAAAACAATTTCATTACAAAACTACATCTATCTGCTTAAAATGGTCAAAAGTTGCTCCCTCTCATATTAAATATACAGAATTCCATGTTTAATCTGTCAAGGCTATTGCATCTTAATCCACAACAGTTCTGTTAGAAGTCCTGAGTTTGAAGTTGGGAAACAATTGCTGCAAAGATCAAAAACTGTCCAAATAAAATCCTGTACATAGTTTATCACTTGTACGGTCTTTATTTACAATGTTTCAGTCTTGAGACCTTCGAGATGAAGTTTACCTGATGAATGGCAAAGCGTAAATAAACAATAGTTCAGTGTTCTTGCTCTCATGTGGTCATCACAGATGATGTATTTTGTTGAATAAAACTCACCCAAGTTTATCAGAAACTACCTGAATATTCTAAGCAGAGATGAAAAAAATTATTCCACTTCACACTTGCCAATGTGCCTAAATGGCATGCCTCACACATGAGTTAAGTGTGTCTTGAAATCTGAATCAACTGTTCACAATTCAGGGTGGATCTTTTAAAATTTATTCCGATATTCATATATGGTAATATAATGGTTTTATCATGGTAAGCATATAAAATATGTACAGAGCAAAGCATTAGTAAAAATCACAGATCCTGCTGGGAAAGTATGTGCTTATATTGTAGAAGGCGGTAATATTGCAGCAACTTCCAACAGGATTTCTTCATTTAACAATCATTTATTCTGGATATTGATATCCCAGATGTGCAGGTTCTAGTAGATAATTAGCAAAGCTCGAAGTCTAAATGGTGGTCCGAGATTAAGAGAGGCTGCAGCTGAACTGATTGGACTCCCTCCCCTAAACAAAGAGAAAATACAGTTAGAAAAAGACTATCTACACACATTCCATATACAAATTCAAAACTTGTATTTATTTCTCTTTTATTTGCTAATAAAAGAATGGATTACCATGACAACAGTGTACCTACATGTGTTCCTGTAAGCATGCTACTGACGGCTAAGCTTTCGGGGTACCTGTTGTCTCTGCTGCTGACGTCTGTATTCTTCTTCACTGGCAGCGAGAGCCTGAGCGAGAGCCAGATCCTCCTGCTCCTGAGGGCTGTGACACAAAGAAAACTTAAAGAATTAGTTAGTAGAAGCACTCGGCACAACACTCAATAGCAGGCTGGGGAAACTAGGGACAAAACATACAACGGTATCAAGAAGATAAGCTTCATGTGTCTGTTTCTTGTCAGTTATTGTTGTGCAAATGAAAGAGCACTTCTTGGTTTATGTAATGAGATTCATTTAACATTAGTTACACTCCACACGCACGCACACGCAGTAATACATCAGGGGTCCATTCCAGGAAGGAGGTTTAACAAACTGAGTTTAACCCTGATGTCTGAGTTGATTTACTCTGAGATGGAAAACTCAGAGTTGATTTGAGTTGGTTCAATCAACTCTGAGTGTGTTAATGCGCGTGCACCACCACAATAAAAAGGCAGCATGAATGGAGCCATGATTCTACGATTCACCATGGTAACAACCACAAACAAATGGGTCGGCAGAAATACTCGCGCACAAACAGCGAGTTCGAACATACATTTCGTTAAAAAAAAAAAAAGCAAGACAGTGGCTGCTGCTGCAAAAGAGAGAGAATTGGTGTGGGAGAAAATTGCTGCTCGAGTCAATGCGTAAGCATTAACAGTGTATTAATTTCATATTTAATCAGTTAACTTATATTATTACTGGTGAAAACTGGAATTGCATTACACCTATCATTTCATTTGGGTGTAATCCTGCAGGTGAAAAAGTAAGAGGCTACTACTAATCCCATTCTGAGGCTGCAGCAACATGATCATTAACAGAACTATAATTTATACTCATTTATTTCTTTTTAATGGCTCACTGGTTTGTGTCCAGGGAACACTACAAAAAACGTTTAAAAAACATTTCAGAGCAAGTCACACTTTTCTGACGGCTCTGCATACAGTGGCTTTACTATTACGGTATGATCCGTATACACACACAAATAAAGAAAACTGCCGTTTGCAAAAATACACCTGTTACAGACTGAATGAATGAGGAAATTAGAGAAGTAACCCTGAGTTTCTCGAAGAAAACCTGCTCCCGACCAGGTTAGGTTCACAGGCTCAGTTACCATAGTAACTAACTGAGGTTAAGTTACCTCTCTTTCTGAAACAGAAAACCCAGAGTTTCCCTCATCTCAGGGTTAACAAACTCAGAGTTTTTACTAAACCTGCTTTCTGAAACAGACCCCGGTGGTCTTTTTAACCCTTGTGTTGTCTTCGCATCAACCTTGACTTTTGACGCCTTTTTTTTTTCCAGTTTGTTTTTGCTTTTTCCAACATTTTAAATTGTAAAATTTTTCTTCTACACATTTTCAGTGCTTATTTCTACGTCCCATATTTTATGATATAAAACAAAAATTGAAAACGGGTCATTTGACCCGAAGTCAACACAAGGGTTAAGCTGAAAGGTCAGTGAGAAAGACTCATTTCACTCCATAGCAGCACAACGGCACGAGTGTGTTACGAGTCATGTCGAACTGATAGTTTACTCACGTAAGGGCCGGCTGAACAGTCGGCCTCGATTCAGCCAGAGACATCTCCAGAGCCCTTTGTAAAGCCTGCTCCTCCGTCTGCAATGACAGCACCAGAGCAGCTCACTCATGTTCATTTTCCTCTTTTTGGAATTATTTAATCAGGCGACGTCATGTAAAAAATGTCCATACCATTCCGGATTGAAATGATGCTGATGGTGGGATTACATTCTGTGCTGAAATGGAAGTAGGAATCCGCTGGGTAGTGCTGAGAAGAAAAAAAGAAAAAAAACAGGACAACAAAAGTGATTTATCATTTTAGGAGTCCATTTGAAAAAGTGATTAGGTTGTTCTGACACATTTAAAATCAATACAAAGTCAAAGTTTACCCAGTGTTGTGGCCTCTGTTGTTTGCACTCACACCATTAGAAACCGGTCTAGAGCGTCCTGAACTGGATGAACTACAACCGGAGGAGGAGGAGGAAGCACCTTGGGCCCTCATTACAGCAGCATTTCTACGACAAAAAATAAAACAAGTCAGCAATTCTTACTGCAATACTCAGATGAATGCACAACATTATATGAAGATATAGTGCAATTGTACCCACCCCAATTTGGAAAGAGGTTTCCCATCAGTCTTACAGTCATGGTCTAGTGGGTGCCGGTGTTTAAGACAGTAATTTAAATGACACTGTTCACAGGTCACTCGCATCATTTCCTTCTGCTTACAGCCTCCTTTAGAACATTTATTTGTGAAAATCTAAAAGAAGAAGACATTTGTCTTATTGTTTAGATTCTAGGACTGTATTGGCAATACGTATCACGATACATGGGTCACGATTCAATATTGCAATATATTTCGATACTGTGCATAAGGCGATATTGAGATTTGTTTAAAGTAATTTTAGAAAAACTAATTTAAAAAAACATGATGTTCATAAAAGTGAAAAAAAAAAAAAAAAAAAAGTTTACTTTAGGTAAACAATTCAGTACACAGAAAATCAAACTGCCAGTTTGGGATTGTGGTTCACAGGTTCTTAGTGAGCAAATGTTTATATGCTAAAGTAGGCCAAAGGTCAGCCAAAGCTACATTGTTAGCTTCTAGCAAAAAGTCAGGCACTGCTAGACACTGTTAGGCAAGTACACTACTGGTGCGTCCCAGCATAGCAATAGGGGGTTTAAACACAACATAAACATGAACCACTGTCTTACATGCATATTTTTAATGTAAAAAAAAACAAAAAAAAACAAACAAATTGAAAATCTATACAATATTGCAAAATAAAATATTGCGATACTAAAGTGTATTTTTTTTTTTTTTCTCTTCTCTTAGATTCTAATTCATTGTAAGGTAAAACACCTACATTTTATATTTACCTTTCTCTTTCTCTGTGCAGGGTCCGATTTGCAATCCCGATCAATGTGTTCACCAACTTTAATGTCCGGCATCTCTCCTCTCTTGATGGGAATGGGGATATTGCACAAAGGACATACTGGGACCTGGATGTCCTACAAGACATTAAAACACAGGATTACATATCTTTATAACACACTATTACTTTGACTCTGCAATATCAGGACAGAGAAGCAGGATATATCCATTTGCAAAATTGGTGCATGCAGTGGCATTATTTGTGTAATGCATCCTCTAATGTAATCACGTCATAAGTTAGTGTGATTTAATTTGACATCAATATGTCATCCCAAGAACAACCACAATTAATGCCGGTTCATTTTTGTAGCCTTTAATGTAACATTGTATTGTAAACATACTACACACATGGCACTGTGCTGCACCCAGTCCAATTACCTTTTTGTAGGACGACATGCATTTGTGAGTTGCATAGGTTATGTGGTCCTTGCAGAAAATCTCTTGACAGGCGTCACATTTCATAGGAAGAAAATCTGTAATCAAGTAAGGTTTTAAAGTTCAGGTTCAAATCAAACTTGGCTGGATAAACAAACTGACACTTCGAAATTTCTCAAAAGGCACTCACCTAAACGTTTGCAGGACTTCTCAGAGCAGTGCTCTCCTAAATCTGGAAACTCCATCACATAGAAATACCTCGACAACCTGAAGGATGAAGTGAAGAAAATGTTTATTGTTGTGACACGTCACTGCGTGACCAGTGAAAAGGGTCCCAGTGAATGCTAGCAAATAGTTAGCTATGGAATTAGCCATGTCATTCGTATGCTAGTTTCTGCTAATATCGTAGTCATCTAACGTTAGATGGCTTAGCTATCTTTTAACGTTAGCAACGCAATTTTATATTGGATGCTGGTTTCGGCTTTCAGTAACGTTAGCTAACGTTACTTGTCTTAGTCCAGAAAACAGTGGGGAACTAGCTAAACGTTAGGAGTCCTTACAAATAGGTTGCTTGCTTGCTAGGTAGGCCAGGCTAACATGCGATTAGGTTGGTTTACGTGTTACATAACTAGCTAACCTTAGCTAACGTTACAGCTCAAATTAGCTATGTCTGCCATACGATCGTAACCAATTGTAACAGCAAACAGAAATAACTAGCGATAGCTAGCTAACGTTACTGTGACCAACTCACTCAATACGATGTATTCCAATCGCCAACCAAATCCTTGTTTATTCCACACAATTGCTAGCAGCTAGCTGGTGTGTTGTTAAGCAATAAGTCAATGTATCTCACGTTAAGGTTAGCTAGTCTAAACGCATTATTGAAGTGGGTGAAGACAAACTACAGTATGTGCTTCACTTTCTCCCTATTTAGACTAAACTCCCAGAATAAACACAGTAAACATCATTAGCTAACATAGCTAGTTGTTTTTCAACGTTACGTTAATCGAAATGTAACGTTACTTTTAACGTTAGCTGACTAAAATAGCGTTACTAGAATCTGACAGCTAACGTTAATCGTAGCTGTCTTTTATTTTTCACTTACCAAATCCTGTTTTCTTGTCTGTGTCGGTCTGCTGTGTTATAGTTAGAGGCAACGATGTTTTCTTGAATAATCCTGGTTCATTCCGATGTTACCGAGCCTTCCTGACAGCACTTAAACCACAGATCCCTGAGCACCACTGCCTGTTTTGTCTGTTTTCATCAAGTTTTGATGTGTCACGCACGACTCTCCTCCCACGAGAATGACGTAACCTGACGTCAGGAAAATCCCTTGTTACCTCAGGTGTGGTTAGACGAACAATAGAAATGACAGGTAAATTCTAGAAAGATCCAGACGTTTACATCTCATTTAATGTTAATTGGCGGACAGTCGGTGTTTGTCTTGGATGCCAACTGCCGTTAAACTCTAAAGGAGAAGAAGAAGAAGAAGAAGTCGGTGTTTGTTGCTGTGCTTTTCTTGTGAGCACAACTACAATGTCTGACTTGTTTATTTACCAAATTTGCAGCCTAATCCTTGTCTCCCTCTTTGTGTAAACCTAATTTACAACATAAAATGGAGAATTCTCCATCCAATTACTCTTAATGAACTCTACCTCAAAGAAGCCTGCAGAGTTGCAATACTTGACTTTGCTTTTGCACAGCTTTCTAAACAATGCTGAAGTCTAAATATTTTAATGTATATAATGTCTATAGCTTTTGAATGCCATTTACTAAATTTTCTTACTTTGCAGTATTTATCATTTTAAACAGCTTAATCTATTTCCTACCTCTTCAGACCTTTTCTATACCGCTGTAACATGTGAATTTCCCCTCAGGGGATCAATAATATAACATCTTAAATATGCACACAAGTTTCTTTATTTTTTTTATTTTTTTAGGATTAGCCAAATTGAGGGTTGATTTAACTTAATAGGAGTCATAATAAATTCATTCTTGGAAATATAAGGTTCTCTCCAGTGGGTTCGACAGCAGCTCTGATGAACTGATCATTGAAGATTTGGAAAGCCAGATAGAAAAATAGTTATGTGCTTTCTATCTTTTTAAAATATTAAACCCCAACAGAGTCTTTGAAAAGGCCTAAAGTAATATTCATTATTCATGAAAATGTGTGTAACTCAGTTTTATTAAAAAGTGAGATAGAGCCGTATAATTCTAATATCACAATTTGACATACATTTTTTAAACTCAAGTCCAATCATCCAATCTTTTGACAATTTACCGAGAATGGATGGATTTAAATGATGTTCTTGAATTTGAGTTTGGACCGTTTTCTCAGATGAGTGAGAATAATGGAGTGAAATCGACCCCAACGTTGTTTTAGATGGCACACAGGCTAAATCTCTTGCAAACTGATAGCTTAACGTGTATTTATTAGAGCATAGAGCTTCTTGGTTTGATGTGACCAGGCTGAGTGGTGTCTTTGCAGGTTTTACCAGTTGATGGCAGCAGGAGTCCTTTAAAAACCACTGAGCTGAAGAGGAACCATGAATAGAGATGGATCCCAAAGGATTTAGTGACTACACATTGCAAGTACATCATATCTGCCAGTAAATTGCCACTACATGGTGAAAATATTGTCTGAGATGGAAGTTTTCTTTTGTTAACATTTCATTTTTCACCATGACAGCAGTCAACAGTCTATTTACTGCTTTTAAAGGTTCTTCAATACATAGTAATTGATTAAAAGTCCCAACAGACGGAATGAAAATTTGAATTAATATTGCATTTATTCCAATGTTATATTATTGCATTCTATATAATATATATGAATATTTAAAGAGGATAGTCATGACTTTTTCAGTGTTGCAATCACGCTGCATATTTCAGCTCCTCAGGAACCAAATTATTATGAAGGGATCAATAAAGTAACTGATTTAAATGACATAAATAGAACATATTCCTACTTTTAAGATGTTGAATATAATGTAAGAGTGCATCACCAGGAACTGACAGAGGACATTACAGAGAGCATAAATTGCTCTTCTGTTCTGCAACACCTGCCTTATAAGCTGCTAATGCTGTATCCAGATGGCACCGCTCTGAAAACACCTGGCCCTCCACACACAGCCCCACAGCTCTCTCACACGCTCTAGACCCCCATACCTCTGCTTTAATTGTTGTTAAATACACTTTTATCAGTCATATTTGAGGATTGCAGAATCTCTCAGCAGTGCAGTTGAATACTGTCTAAAGTATATGTTATTCTCAGGGACAGTGCACATTGATCACAATCACTGTAAATGTGCCCGTGTTAGCCAAAATGCTCATTTTCAACTTTTCATCCACTCGGGTTCTCAAGGAAGGTGCTGACAAAAAACACTTTTAAAATATGTTTCCAGTACAGTGTAACATGTATTTCCATTTTAGTTTTTAGCTTTGACTTTAGATCTGTGGGGTTTACACTCGGTGAGTATTAAACAACTTCATGACAATATTGGAAAGTTATGTTATACTAGTACATAGTAATGTTTTACTATAACGTCTATATGATAGTAATAATAAAATGTTTCGCATTGATCGCTGTGGGGAAATCAAGAGCAAGAGTTTAGAAGTAAGCCCTTACTCAAGAACGCTTTGGCAAACTGGATGTTTCAGACACAAAAACACGTGTTGTTTGTCCTCTCTCGCAGTTTGTCCACTCTGCCACATATTAATTATTAGTCCTGATGTGTTAAACCCCACATTTGTTTGCTTTGTTTGTGTCTATGTGTCTGTCAATACTCATGTTTGTGGCACACCATATAAACACTGGGAAGCAAATAGCCACTAGAGGGCACAACAGGTCTTTTTATGCACACTGAAGCAGGTCTTTTGAGGTTTGGGTTGGATGAAGAGGTCAAGGAGGCCTAAAGGTCTTTAGGTATACTCGTGCGGCTATATTTATAAGGTGTGAGTGACTGATTCATGACAAAATGCAGGATGCAGAATGAACGAGTGATTGTGTTCCTGCAGAATGTGACCGTAAAGTTGACTTTGTGAACGACATGATCAAGACGACAACCAATGATGTCCAAAATATACATTATTTGCCACAGTTTTCTGTGGGAAATAACGGCAATAGCAGTGGCAAAACATAAGCCTCAAGTTTGTTGAGCATGCGTCTCAAAAGTTCACACTAAGCTTCAATCTGTCTTTTTGTGTTAGAACATGTTGTCTTGCTTTGCTGCAGTGTAGTTCTACAGTAAATATCTCTCGGGTATATGGTATTTTCTGTACAGCAGCAGATGGCCAGGCTGCAGAGTACAGTCAATGCTCTCTCTACCAGATCTTTTGTAATGTGAGGAAACAGCGAGGGACTGCTAGCTATCCTGCCATCACTTCCAATTTGGCTGCAGTCAAAAGAAACTACACAAGCCGAGCAACTAGTTAGTATTTGACGATGATAATAAATAGCTACATTTCTCAGGCCTTGTCTCAACTTTATTCTCAGTTTTTTGGACTTGGATTAGTCTCCAAAGTTTGGCAATGTAAGTTTTGTGAAAGAAGTGTTCAGTGCAGATGCATCACATAGTTTATACACCTACATAATGTGTAGGCGGAAGGTGACATGTAGGGAATTATTACATATCTGTCTCAAGAAACTGTTTTGGGATGTTTGATGCTGACCAAGATGCTTACAATCAAACAAGCCCATAATTTGCAAGTCTTTCTTATAAACACAGAGCCATGCACAGCAGTTCTATGAGCTATAATAACAGACACCCACAGTGACAGGCAGACTATATGCCTATATGCACCTATTCATATTTTCACCCATCCAAAACTGTTTGGGATTATATGGAGGATGGCTTAAAATGTGGATAGGCTACACTTTTTTTATATTCCTGTAGAGTTGAATTATTATATTGAAGTTGAATAATAAGCACTGAGTCAAACAGCACACCCTTCATCTGCGGAGCTGTAATTAACGGGGGCAAAATGCAGGCGGTGGTGAAGGAGAGAAAAAAATGCAAATTATTCTGCACAAAGGCTCCTCACAAATTGGCGTCACCATTTCTCAAATTATATCATTACTATATTTTGAAAATGTTAATCTGTTGAGCGGATTTCCCGGGGGAGTTGAGTAAATTAGTTCTATTTCCGAGACTGCCTCTCTGCAAAGGCACGGCAGCGACAAGCACCTCTGATTTGCTGATTACAATTAGACTCCCCAGTTTGGGCTCCTTCAAGCATTGATAATTTTCGGCATATTAAGCACGTTTTAGCAAAGGTGATAAGTCAGTTTTAATTGAAATGAAATTATTATTCTAATGGAAGTTTGGTTATTATTATTAGGAGGCACTAGTCATTCTAGCTTCATTTTTAATATATAAATGCTGGGGAGTAAAAAAAGATTTTGAAGGGCATTAGGGTGTCAGGATTGAATGAGGTAATTTGAAGGGAATTACTTTCTCTTCTATCAGAAATGAACTGAATTAAAAGTCCAAATCAATCGCTTTCACTTCTCCATTCTACTTTGACAGCGGCACAATTACAGATAATTAGATGGGAGGAAACTTTTAATTGTGGGATTAGAGGGAGAGAGAATTTGTAGGATCAGAGGAAAATTTCGAGGCAGAGTTTCTTGCTTAAAATCGAATCAAAGGATTTGCGAGCTTAAAATGGCATCCTGCTTTTTTTCCTACTGTTTAATTGGAATTGCATCTAGTTCATCCAAATCATCCAAAACAATTAATTTAGATTTAATTCTATAATTATCATCAAATCGAATAATGTGCAACCTAATTTAGATAGTTAAAAATTAACGTCCGTGAAGTTAATTGAGTAATTAAACTCCTAAACTGCTGCCTATTAATTTGCCTGCCTAATTAAAAATGAATTTGATTCTGTGCTGCTAAAGTAAGCATCAGTGTTGGATGGGCGTCTTGATAAGACTTGTGTCTTATTTGGGGGGGTCAGGTGTATCATTTGAACACCTAGCCTATATCAAGTTGGCAGCCCATGAGTTTCATCTGGTTATCTGGAGTCAGGTGAGCTCCAAAATCCTCTTAGAAGACTCAGACAAACAGACAAACAACACATAAAGTTGGCATTAAAGAGACTTATTTAGGGATGGGAAAGATAAAGTGCAACTGGAAGTGGTTGACTTCTATTTGTTTAGCCCCAAAAAGAAACTGTGATTGGTACAATGGATCCAGAAAACGTGTGTGAGTTTCTAGGATCAAACTTTGGACTTTTGAACTCTTGATTAGAGTATACGTACTGTAAATGAATGAGTGAGTGTGAAGAGTTGGTATGTGTGTGTGTGTGTGTGTGTGTGTGTGTGTGTTAGGGGAACTATCCTATGTGCTCCATCAGTGTCAGTGCTGTTTTTCTCTGCCTAATTCATCACTGCGGTCAGTAGTGGAGAACTAAGTCATTATAACAACATTTAATAAAATAAACATTTGACATGAAGCAACAGTAGCAGAAAACAATACCATGTGTCTGGCTCTAAGTGTAAAGTGGATATAAGTCAAAAGCATCATCTCATCTAGATATAATACACTATAGGGTTAGGGCGTATTAGTGGTTATACTATCATTCAGTCACTCTTGAGAATACATTTTTTTAAATATTTTATATATCTTATAAAAGGTGCTTAAGGTGAAGGGGTTACAACTAGGTGACAAACCATGTTATGTTGTTTTAAAAAGGGAAAGTTGTCGACAATATTCTTTCCACAAATGTGCATTGTACAGTCACGTTTCCTTGTAAAGTAATATAACATATTTTGTATTTACACCTAACACTTGAAAAGAAAAACACTGATCTGTGCTGAGGTGTATCTGTCATGATCTCACAGCCCTCCTGGAATTTATCTCTTTGGATGGAAAGCTGAATCAATTAGTCTATAGGCCCATGTGCTCTTATTGATCTTACAGATCAACAATACATACATGCAATAAAGACGATGTGTCCAGCTGCAACAGACGACTCAGAACTCTCAATGAGAAAAAAAAACAAACACATTTTGTATTATATTTTCCCTGTGAACAGCTGCCAAAAGGACCAGTTATAAAAAGGTAACAAGGCAGGGCAACAGCGCGACTGAATGCTGGGCTTGTTCGCCTTATTATCGGGTTAATTAAAGCTAGAATCTGACAATGTCACCCGGTTGTAGAAAAACGGATTTAAATGCAATGTCTCTGGAGACTGTGTCAAGGGCTGCCTTTCATTGAGCTCCTGTGTGCGCCCGAGTTGGGGACAGCCTATGGTATATGCTTGGAAATGAACGAAAAGCAATTATTGAATTTTAGATGTTCAAAATTCGAAATGAATGGGGAGGAATTATTCATAAGATCTTGTCCATGTGCGTTAAAATTAAAGTTAAAATACAAAGAGGGAAACGCTTCAAAGACAAGCCCACTGCTGCTAAAAAGGAAGATGGATAAATAGGCGAGATCATTTCTGAGGAGTTCATTAAAATGTAAGGCTACACACTGAAATACAGAGGGTTGTTATTTGGGCTTGGGGGTCAAGTGACGAGCGGATTATATACTTCCTCATAATAATATTAATTAAACAATTTGCATGCTAATAGGGTAACAATTATCGCAGCTTCTGTTGAGAGATTCGGGTTATTACAACATGCCAATCCGGGTGCCAAGGGTCAGGGAATGAGTGGGGTGCGAAATTTCAACTCTGATTAACATTATGACAGCGCCAGACTTGGGATAAATAAAGTCGAATTAATTATATGAAAACCTAATGAGCAGATAGGATTTAGGCTAGTCACATATTGAGTGCAGGGGTTGCACAAGTGGAGGAGCTTTCCAATTTAGTTTCCTTACAGGAAGTGTTGTGGATGCCTGCATATATGAGTATTTGGTTACTATTTTATTGTATTGTATTCTATTGTCCTTGTTCTTTTAGTAGTAGACGCATTCCTTTATTTGGTCATAAATTTAACACAAGGTTGGTCGTAACTGGATGTTTTGCCGTAACAGTAAACTATTATAGTTTACTCTCGCTTTGTGCCTTTAGCAACATCTCAGCTCCCCTTTAAATACACCCATATTTCAACAATCACCCTATTTGTTTTCCGCCCTGCACGTGAACCTGTCTGATTGTAAAGGCATAATGTATTTAAATGATCCATACAAATAACATTGTTACATTGTTTTTTTTTTTTTTAATCTTAACTCAGTTGCTCCTAAAGTGGAACTCAGGGACGAGAAAGGGTCCTATAGTCCAAAGAAGGTCGCAGTCATCCCTGGAGAAAGGAATAGTTTAAGTCAAAAAATATACGTTATTATTGTAGTTTTTGATCAGCTTTCACTTTTTTTCTGCTACATCCCCAAGGCATGTGCCAATACAAACAAATAACAATACAGATAAAAAAATATGCTAAACAGCCATGCCTTTAACTTGGATAAAATATGATATTTTTTGTTTCCAATCTGGTCTAATATTAATTTATTTGCAGCTCCTCCACTGAACAAAAAGTCCGGAAGCCTCTGGCCTAAGCTATCCGCCTGTAGCCTTTCCTTCCTGGGATTTAGCGAGCCCTTCCTCCCGGTGGGTCCCCCGTGTAGTTGCGATGTAGTTCTTATCAAAGCCCTCCTGTCTTGTTGTGACAGCTCTGATATTGTTTATTGAGGTGGATGTCAGCTTTAATTAGCAATCGATACAGGGAGCGTTTGCAGAGCGCGTCTCTGACGTCAGAGTCCATTACCGCTTCTCATTGGGTCTCATATTCCCAGAGCCTGGGCTAATTATTGGGAGGTTCATGTGGATAAAGTACAGCTCATCCCTCCCTTCACATCATGTCCCCTACTCGTTGGCCACACTCACTGCATGCTTTTTAAATTCCCATCACCGGCCTCCAGACGTCGTTTCCTTTTGCCTGCGGGATGATGGACAGCAGGATACTGGATCCACCTCACGCCCAGTTCGGAGGCTCTCTCGGCGGGATGGTGGGCTTCCCGTACCATCTGAGCCACCATCACGTTTACGAATTAGCCGGGCATCAACTTCAATCTGCGTCCGCGGTTCCCTTCTCAATAGACGGATTACTTAATGGTTCCTGCACGGCTTCAGTGGGTAATTCCAACCACCTCTTGTCTTCGGGTTGCGGGATGAATGGAGATAATCAGCAGTACAAACTGACAGGTAAGCCACATTATATAGCCTACTACACAATAACATCTCCTCTAGCTCCGCTGGTTGCACACAGACAAAAACAGAAAGAAACAAAGACAGGATATTGCGATACAAGTTATCCTCTGGTGGTGTGTTTAAAGGGCAAGCCGAACCACGCACACAGGCAGAGGAGTATAATTCTTCGCCTCCCACTTTATTTCCATCTCCGAAAGCTATATGCACCCAAACTAAAACGATGTTCCTGTCAGTCAGGAAATACTAGAGCAAGGAAATGCATGTTAACATCTGAATGTTTCCTCTTTATCTCAGAAATAGCGACAAATTTGATAGGAGCTGCATGTGTTAGACTGCCAAATCTCAAATGCAATCACCTTCTTCAGCTCTAAAGTTTGCAGAATTATTTGCGTAGGCATGAAACCAGTTTGCTTAGAATGGTGTTAAAATGTATTTTTTTTTTTAAAAGTATCATTTGTTTATATTTATTTTCATTCTGCTGTCAGACTCGGGGGACCCAGACAAAGATAGCCCTGGTTGCAAGAGACGGAGAACCCGCACAAATTTCACTGGTTGGCAGCTGGAGGAATTAGAAAAGGCTTTTAATGAGAGCCACTATCCCGACGTTTTCATGAGGGAGGCACTGGCTCTTCGATTGGACTTGATAGAATCAAGGGTTCAGGTAAATATTTATTTTGTTCCTTTATAAGTTGTGCATTTAAGTGTGTGTGTGTGTGTGTGTGTGTGTGTGTGTGTGTGTGTGTGTTTATTTAGTCCTTTGTTTATTATTCAATAATGGAAAAGGCTCAGGGTTTCAATGTCATGGTCCAAACTGCAGAAATAAATTGCTGAATAAACCTTCAGGTAGCATAGGTTAATTTTGGGTCATAATATAGGCTACATCTTGTAATAATTTAACAATAATAATTATTGGACCCACTAGATGGATGTGTGTTGTTTGACCTTTTCAAGGCTTATGTTAGTCCAATAAATCAATTTTAATTACGCCTTATTTTGAAAAATAATGAAGATTTAATGTCAACTGATATTTCTAGGCGTCTAACTAGCCTACATTATTTTGCCAGAAATCTTGGCGCTATATTTGTCAAATATATTGACAATGGATAACCCAAAATACCAAAAACATTCAGTGTACTGACCTCAATTAGGCTACATGAGTGAATATACCGATCTTTAATTTATTATAGTAGAATATTATTGTTGATAAAAATAGCAAAGTGAAAGCTTGCTAAGTTTAATTGCAGAGTTTACAAAGGACAAAATAAATAATGAAGACCTGTAAACCTGTCTATTAAGCTCTTTTTTTAAGCTTCACTCCAACTTTTTGTAGCTTTGTCTGTGTACAGATTGGTTTTTAATCAAAGGCCTAATTAAAGGCCTGCATAGAAAACCGAATAGCAAGGTGTAACCTCACTGTTTCTTTAATTACCAAATTGTTAAATCTTTGGTCTAATTACTTTCACCTTGCAGTAACAGAACATTACACACGTTTCCCTTTTTTTTTCCTTCTTTCTCTGCAGGTATGGTTTCAGAATCGCAGAGCCAAATGGAGGAAAAAGGAGAACACGAAGAAGGGTCCAGGTCGACCTGCTCACAACGCCCACCCCACCACGTGCAGCGGGGAGCCCATGGACCCCGAGGAGATCGCCAGGAGAGAGCTGGACCGGATGGAGAAGAAGAAACGAAAGCAGGAGCGACGGCTGCTCAAGTCCCAGAACAGGCTCGCTTCTGGGGATTTATTTCACACCCCGGGATCAGACAGCGACAGCGGGGTGTCGCATGTGACCGACAGTGACCACACAGGCCCGCCTTTTGACTCTGTGGGGGGGAACCAAACGCAATCGAGCTGCGACCAAACGCCTCACCCTCTCCACACCCACCACCAGAACCAAAGACACTTGGACCGGGATGCTGGCGGATCCGAGCTGGACTCGCCCGACGCCAGCCACCGGTCAAGCCTGCAGTGCTCCAACAGCAGCAGCGCCTCCAGCGTGCAGAAACTCAACCCTTTTAGCGTCGAAAGCCTCCTTTCGGACTCCAGGCCGAGACGCAACCCCGCGGCCTTACCTTCCTCACGGCCTTTGATAGGGAAAGGACACTTCCTACTCTATCCCATCACACAGCCGCTTGGATTCATTGTTCCTCAAACGGCCCTGAAGACAACAACAGTAACACAGTGTGACAGCGACGCCCCAGCAGGGAGAAACCCGTCCAGTGTCCGCTGCAGCGTCTCTGCGAGCTCTGCGGGATGTAGGAGCAGCTCGCCGGACTCTGCAGACGCCACACACAAGGTACAGGTGGGGTCAGAGGAAAAGACACGTTCACCGCACACCAGCCCGTCCAGGGCCGCCTTTTCCACAGGCAAAAGTACTCAGACCTCTGTTATTTGCAGCGATTCGACTTTCGCCCACGAACACAGTCCACAACTCGTTAAGCCTGTCGATGCAGACAGAAAAGAGCATTTAGCGATCAAGGACCACCCTGACACCCCCGAGTGTGTCCTCAGTGACAGTCCAGCAGAAACAAAGACAGAATCTAAAGAAGATCTCGACATGGAATAAATCATTTGGGGTAAACAAAAACAAACAAAAACAAGAAGAAAGAAGCAGAATCATACTGATATAGCCTCTAAACGACACCTTTCATTAGGCCAAAGCTTAACCAGAAACTACATCCTTGCATCTAATCTCTAGGTTTCCCCACTTTGATGATACTTTGACAATGGTGTGCTCTCTCTCTCTCTCTCTCTCTCTCTCTCTCTCTCTCTCTCTCTCTCTCTCTCTCTCTCTCTCCCTCTCTCTCTGCGAGTGTGTGTGTCAGAAGTCTCTAGATATCCTTTAATGTGTGATAACTTGTCAAAAAAACACAAGACCACGAGACCAACAAAAATCCTCAAGAGCTGTAAAAAAAGGTATTATACTATTTATATATGTAAGTTTTTTTCTTAAATAAATCTATTGTATACAAGCACCTCAAATCGTGTGAGATCTTAAATAGCAGCACATGCAGTGCAGGGCTACAGGAAGGGTTTTCTTAAGAAATCTCATGTTGTACTTTGTATATTGCCTTAACAAATTTATTCATCTATAAGCCCCCACTGAAATGAGGTTACGAGCCTGAGGCGAAAAGGACCCGCTCGACTCCTGCAGAGTTTTGATATGAAAGTAATTATTTTCCCGGTGGCTACTGCAGGGGGATTCAGTTTATTTTAGCTCAAAGGGGGTTATAATACATTACCGATTTCTAGTGATATGAAATCACATAAACTTCCAAGAATAATAGAATTAGCATGAAAAGGCCTGGGTGTCAAATTGAAATAGGAAAATAATAGCCCCGGCAGCTGGGAGTGTGTGTGTTTGTGCATATTGGGTAGGAGATGGGGATTCGTGGGGAGGCATTTTCATGAGTTTTTTTTTCTTCTTCTCCCTCTCTCTCTCCACTTTGTCAGGGGCCCTTGTAGCTGGGCTATATTAAGATAGATGTTCGATGATATCCCTCATTGTTCTGTCGCTTTACATTGATGTTTCTGTGTTATCAGCCTATTGATCATGCGTCGGCTGTAATAGGACGGGCTGAGGCAAACGTGCCTATTTACAATAGCAGAACACATTTGTTCTAATAGGGTTGGTGGTCCCCAGGGAAGCCATGCGGGATCTGGGACATCTGCTCCCTTTTGCAATATTAGCAGTGTTGACCACAATATAACGTCGACCCAAGGAAGAAATGTCTCGGCTGCTGTGTGCCGTCCGTGCAATAACACAAATAACAAAAATCTTTAAAAAAAAAAAAAAAAAGAAGAAAAAAAAACCTTCCAGTCCAGCTATAGCTGCTGACATCCTTGTTAAAATCCTCAAGCTCTTTAGTGTTCTCTTTGGGTCTTGATTTGCAAATAAATTGAAAATAATCAGAGGGGTGAGCTTTACGTCTGAGCCGGCGCAAATGAATTTCTGAGCCAGTGTCCCTTTCAAAATATTTACATAAATTTCAACCCATGCAGCTGTTTGCTCTAGGAAGCAATGTCTTATTAGGTTGGTGGGGGGGGCAGGGGCAGACACGGCCAACATGGCACACACAGTGAACATGCAGAAGATTAGGCCTGTAGAGGCTGTGGGTTAGAGGTGGATCCTCTGTGTCTGCATGCTGCTTATAGTGCCGAGTTTATAAACCTTATTGTGCTTTATGGTGTCTTTACAGTTTATCATTGTATTGATTTTTTTTTTCTTTTATCTTCCACGACATCACTTTAACGTTTCTAATATTTTAGTCACCAGTGAGTTTACAGGAATCTTTTTTATCTCATATCTCTATATATTTCCACTATTTATTTAGGAATGTTTTGACACAACTCAAGGCGGAAATTGGTACACCCATAGGTTGTCAATTCTTTAAAAAACATAGAGATGCAGAGTTTATTTAACCTATACTAAATTGTGCAGCCCAGTCTCATGCCAGGTCGTTATAACGTGACTATTACACGACCTGGCGTGAGACCGGGTTGAATTGTGGGATAACCGGGGCCAATTTGAAATAACCCCTAAGATTACTCGGTGTGTATTTTTCCATGCTACTCTTAGGCTATTTGGGACGTATGCCCAGTTCATCCATAATTCATTAGCACACTGAATAGGAGTATCGCTGGCTGCACATTGGTGGCCTTAAGGTGAAATTAGCGATTTGCTTAAGTAGTTAAGCTTTTCTTGCCTGAGAGCTGCACGCTGCATGATTCAAGACAAACTATCAATCGATATGCCCAGGCAGCCTCCAGGAGATGTGTCGTCCATGAATCATACTTTATGAATTCAATTTATACCCGGAGAAATTTTCAATTTGAACGCCGGATCATTATGGGAGAGTGTAAATTGTTTTTGCTCTATTATGCATCGGACGCCATCATTTTTCTTTCTAATTACGGAGGTGTCAGGTCGGGCTGTCATGCAGACGCTGATTTTCAATTTAACTGATCATCATGCATTCATTTTCCCATTTGATAAATCTGCTATCTCGAAGCTTCTCCATGCCCGGAATGCTAAAAGAGAGGCACAGATTGGCAAAGTAATAGGGGCCTGTATGCGGCAATAAGTGCAGATCAGGCAGCTAATTTAGCACCTCCTGGTATTTCTATTTCCATTTCTCATTTCCAACTCTCAAAGGAGGAAAAGCAGCCCAAAGGCAGAAAGCTGGTAGGCTTTTTACTATCGGAGAAAGATAGAGAAAAAATCTACCAAAACGGCTTGTTTTCAACCACACAGTTCCTAAATTAGGATATCAAGCTTAATTAAGGCTAATAGAGTTTTCTCAGTATGTGTTAGTTTTACTTAATAGAAACAAATTTGCGCAATTAATTATGGTCATGATATTAAGGGTCTCATTTGCAGCATTCGAGCTGCAGCCTAAATCAGCGTCTTCAGAAATAAGCCTCTCATTTCCAAGCCAAATGACTAACCAAATGTTTTTCTACCAGCTTCCATCACAGACATTATATCGGTTTATTTCCCATATTACATCTAAGTAAACTAAGTCAGATTAGACATACACAGATCTCATTTTACTGCGCCGGATGACTGAAATAAACGTAAATGTGTGCTATTGCACACATTGTATGCCTTTGCGTTTTGAGTTTTAGATTTTTCTAATAATAAAAAGGAAAAGAGTACAACCCTAACTTTATGTAACCTTACACAACACAAAAATGTTTTCTGATTATCATGTGGACTATCAAGTTGAGCTTTTGATTTATTGCTCTACACCTCATTTGACACAAATTAATTTTCAAATAACTGTGACAGTGAAGGATTTTACAAGTTTCATGCTCAAATCAACTCAAATGGACAACCTGTGTTCTCGCCACAAATCCCGCCTCTCTGTACAGGCTACTCGAGTGCGCATTGTATTGCTGTTTGAGATCTTAGAGGCTCTGGGGGCTCAGTTTGGATAAGAAAGAACCGTGTCCCTTTAAAAAAAAAAGGATCCTCCATAAAATAAAATGCCACTTGACATTTGGCTTCTCCTGCAGCATCCCTGCCATGCCTTTTAGGATTATTTTACATCTACATACTCATTAATGCGCCGGTGGATTTAATCATTCTTATCTTTCCTGTGCATACCTGGAATAAGCCATGACATTACCATCTGCATTGATTTCTGGACGATCCTTAATGTTATTTTAATTATCTTGGAGTATTTCGCGAAAGATCCCTCTAATCAAAATGTAGTTAATGCCACTTGAACACTCGCAGCACAGGTTTCTGTGTGTTGTTAACACCAAAAAAAAGTTTAGGTAAAATTAAGGATTCATTAAAATTGTACACAGTCTTATATATATTGACGACCATCTTGCACTTTGACTTGACTTGTCTGTTTTTTTGTTTGTTTTGTTGTTCTTGAAAGGGAGCCTGTTTTTTAGAGGTTGATAATCTCCACACAACAAAACTCCCAAAGTATTAAAAATATATTTTACAAATGTTGTGTATTTTTAGGTTATCAGCCATTTAGGATAGCTGATTACAAAAGGTGGATAAAAAGAGGATCATCATATCTCAGCTATTTGTGGTAGCAAAACACTGCTGTCATGGTACAATATCTAATGGTTTCCATTATCTCTGTGTACTGGGTACTAAAAACAAGTTAGAACACATATTCCTGAAAAATACATGGCATACAATGAAAATGAAAAAAAAAACAGATAAGAAGAAAATTTGCCTTTTTCATTTTGGATATGTTGGTCTGCATTGAGCTATGAGTAAGGATAAAAGAATTAGTGCTAGAGTGACATAATGTGCCAACTTTCATGACAATATAAATGTCAGCCTTCCGGTATTCCATATTACCGTTCTCAAAAAAGGAGAAATTAAACAAATATTACTTTGTATAGCAAAAATTGTGCATTTCCACAACATGATGGCTGTAATGTTGGCCCACACAGAACATTGCAATCACATATTACCTGTCATATGAGAAATGTGGCCTAAAAGACAAAATGGAAAATATAATAGTATTGACCAAACAATTGAAGCAAACATTCTGTGAATAGACTCTGTGAAGTTATAAAGATCCATATTTACAAACTTACCTTTTAAACACGCTTGAGAGGCTAACACTCATCATTAGTATAAACTATAGTTATAGAACCAAAAATGTTGTTTTAGAAAAAAAAATATTTTGTTTTTCTAAGACTGTAAACTATAATGTATAAGTTTAACAACTAGGGCCTACGTCTAAAACAACGCATGATGATAATACATCTTAATACGTCCCTTGCTGACCAATCAAACAAATATGATCATCTTTTTACTTTGAAGTCACACAATGCAGAAGAACGAGAAGGTTCAGTTTGTAGTGCAATAACGCACCATTTACCGCTTCCTTTCAAAAAAATCTTATTAAATATCTCACATTTCTACATTATGCTGGCTCCAATTGTCTTGGAAAAGCAGTAGGGAAGGATTAGATATTAGACTCCTTTTCACAATAAGAGCACTTGCATCCTATGATGATGTGAGGGGTGACTCGAGACTTTTCAGAATGGTCACACGTTGTCTGTCTGGCCTGATTATCTAAAGTGTCCTATATTGTGCTTTTTGATTATATATATATTCGGATAATGTGTTAAATAGTGTCCTGGTAGTTTAAGGATGAGAGGGTCTTCTTGTAAGGCTACTGGCAGACATGCTTGGACATAAATGTCAAAGCAAATTAGCAACTGCTTTCTGACACCTCATTGTCTTTAGTACTTAAATCTGACTGCTTCCTCCTTCCAAAAACCCATGTTAAAGTCATCATGTATCAAAACTCCTACTTTGACGTTCTACCAGGAACATTTTGATGGCGCTTGACTCAAATTGTACGTAGCCTACAGTTGGCATACTGTAAATTAAACCTGTAGTTCAGGGGCTTTTGTGACAGGAGGTGGTGTGGTATGAGTTTGATGCATGTATATTAGCTGAGGCTATACAAATCTTGTAAATCAAAGATCTTCTAGACAACCGCCACACAAAGATGAAGCAGCAAATGGGCCAAGCCACTATAACTGTCGCTAACCACTGTAACTAGGCTGCTAATTTTGTTTTACAGACTAGAGCATAATAAGCATTATAATTAGTTTATAATCTACACGATACTTCACAATGCTATTAACACATCCGTTATCTGAAAAATAATGTTTTGCATTAATGTATAAACACATTTATCTACTGTTCCAAAATACAAAATGTTATAAGCCAATATGCAATATATATATATATATATATATATATATATATATATATATATATATATATATATATATATATATATATATATATATACCAATTACCACCCTCTCTGGTGATTGTTTTTATGAAAAAATATGGTTTAAACAATTTACAATAAAATCCTTGGTCTCCATTTGGCTCCAATCTTGTACACGTGTAGGCTGATTGGCAGACTATTGCCCATGTGTAGATTTAGTATTTGAAGCCTTTAAATATCCTTTTGATGGCTTATTTAATCTTGTTGTTGCAAATGCTACATTACACTTTTAAATTTGAAGGCACACACCATTGTCTAGCTTCTTTTTTCATAAGTATGTCAAAATGCATTACCATAGTCAAGGATATGTAGACTAAGAAGTATTTCAACAGCACCTCCGATGGATGAATCGAGTGACCCTTCTCCTACTGTAGTGTTCAACTATTCAGCATTAGCAAATATGCTTAAAATAGAAATTAAATGCTTTCTTTAAATCAACTAATTAGACACAATGTTCATATTGATCATATTAAAAATGAACATTCATATTGAAAAATATCTTCAAAATATCCACTTATTGTTTTTCTTTCTTTGACCTACAATACCTGCTCATGGCAGCAAAAGCATGATTACGGTATGAATGCGCTTAGATAATGTGGTCATCCTTAAATGCTGGGACACAATTGCGGACACATTTTTAGGAGACAAGATTACAGATCTACAGATAATAACCCACAAGGCAATACGCAATAAGACTGGCAATAAGCTGTGCAAGGCCTGCATGAAATGCTTGGTGAAAGAACTAGTAAATGAATCACGAACAACTCGTAGTGAACACATAACAGACCCTCCATGGGCTGGAGTACAAGATGTAGGTGGAGTTGGGCTATCAGTGGGAGTGGCTTTAGTTTAAGGAGAACGTGAAGACAATCCTTGATCCAAGAGGGAAGGTTGACACTGATAGGAAAAAATCCAGGCAATAACAAGCCTTGCTTCAAAAAGGTTTGGTATTGTACGTGACAACCAGTGGCTATGATTTTCCAGCTGAGGCTGGAGCTTAGGCCCTTGAAAGAGCAGTTCAAGGAGACAGGAGATGAAAGGAGGGACACATTCGAAGACTTCACGATGAAAAGGAATCTTTCCAACATTTAGAGCGCAGAATGTCACAAGAGGTTAGTAAGAAAGAAGACCAAGAAACAGGTTGAAGTACACCACTGGGTTCATGACAGAGCCATGGGAAACAAATAGGATACTTTACACCCTCCAAAAAGGGTTAGTGGTCAACTCCATACTATGATGCAGATAGAGATAAACCTGCCTTTCCTTTTAGTCCAAGGACCTGTTGCATGAGGAAACATATTTTCGGTATTGGTGAATAGACTATGTCTGAGGATTTCTTCAGTGCACAAGGATGACGTTGACAAAGTGACCATTGAGCTGATTTGGGGTGTGCAAGTAGGTATAATAATAATAAATGCTCCAGCTTTCCAGAGTTTATTATTTGGGCAGTTTTTAACTGTATCCATCCAAGGAAAGAGACCTGCTTTAGGTGCATAAGTATTCATATACTCTGACTAATCTGGTTTTTACATTCAGCTTGTGTAAATCTACCATAAGCAAGACCCTGGTTCCTATTGTTGAGAAGAGAGTGTTTTTCTGTCATTCATGTCCAAGCAGGAACTAGTTGCTGCTCGTAGCAGTGGGCAAATTATTGCTGCACCTCAATGCTTGAGGTCCCATTACAGGATTTCAAAGTTCAATAAGCCTATAATTTCTGTGAATCTTTCTCCCAGGATCAATGTGAATCACTACCAGGGTATATGTACTTTAGCTCACAAGAGGAGCTCTGGAGAACATCCACAGCTGTTACCTGAAAGCTTTGGGATAGTCTTTTGTTCAATAACCCCATCCCAAAGGCCTGCAGAAGCATCATCCAAGGCAAGACATTGCTGTGATCCAAGGAAGGAAGAGGACACAGCTCCAGAGCAAAAGACCCATGTGGACTTCTTAAAACAACACAACACTGGCAGCAGGTGGTTGAATTACGGGATGCACAGATTCTTAGAGAGCATTATATTGACTACAGTTGGGCAGAAAAGTTTAGAAAAGGAGCTGTTTGAAGTGTCTGCACAGTTAGTCTACAATAAGCAAGGTGTTACATAGGTGCATTCAGTTGCTTTGCTTTAGTGTGTGGATGTCTTATTTTAAAGGCTCATCCCGCTATCAGAATTGACAACCCCATTGCAGTTAGCTAATCAACTTTTCTGTGTATATGCAGCAATATACTGTAGTGACTTAGAAGCTAGAGTAGATCACACTATTTTATTGTTTGTCTGCCCTTTTACAACCACTGAAAGTACAGTAAGTCTTGGTTGTATGTGCTTGTTTTGTTTGCATATTTGCCTCTTCTATAGCCATAGTTTAGTCCAACATCAAATGAAACACCCTTACAAGCTGAGATGGTTCACTATCCTGAAGAAATACATTGATATTGGATACATATGCAGGGAGCAATTTACGTGCAGCGAACAGACTATGCAGACTATGCCAATACAGGAAGTAATGCCTTTTATAAAGAGACAGCCTGTTCTCATGAACCATTCGTTTAAATTGCTACAAAAAGTTAAGCACTGTATTTTGTAAGCATTCCACGTTTTTTTGGCTGTATTCACTAGATAGACAGCCGGCGTAAGAATGCAGCTGGTTGCGTAGGGAGGTGGTCGGGGTCGATGGACGGGCGTTAACACGCAGGACTTTCAAGCCAGGGAGCGGAGTTCGCTTCCCGGGGAAAACTGAAGTCTTTTACCCAGGAAATGCATGTTCCTTAGGAGTGTTTTAATCCAAACCACGATCTTTTTCCTAATTTTAACTAGTAATTTTGGTGCCTAATCTTAACTTTCGTTGTGGCAAAACGCTTATATTTTGTGGACTGAATTTAACCGTAATCCGTAAACCGTTTATCCACCAAAACGAGCAGCAGCTCACAGTGCTCTGTACCCAGCTCAAAGTCATCCATTTTCGGCTAAACACATCTACTAACTGCCGCTGATACGACTGAGCTGTGACGGAGGTCCGTATCCCGCGTCGCAAAGCTCTGTAGCGGCTTAAACAACTAGCAACTGCCCCTCAGCGTCATGGAGCTCGTAGCCAGCCGGCATCACGTGACCACCTGGCATCACATGACCAGCCAGCGGTCTCCTAATTCCGTAGGTTATCATACGTTTTGGTGTGCAACATTTTTTATTTCGTAGGATATCTTACGTTTTGGTGTGCATACATTTTCATTCAATATCATACGGACTCGTTCGTGAGAATGCGTTGAAAGAGACGTGATCCCCATACATTTTTTAAGCTGGGTAGCTATTTTCACTAACATCTCCACCTTTAACCTATCTTGTAGGTAGACTACTGTATGGGCTGGGCAACAATTTGATATGATACAGATATGATTATAATGTGTTATTTATGCACCCCCATTCATATGATATATGACAAAATTAGGTAATGATTGCATGCAGCACCGACAGTTAAGTTTAGGCACCAAACCGACTAGTTAAGATGAGAAAAAAGATCGTGGTTTGGATGAAAATACTACCAGGACACGAACACGCGTTACCTGGGTGAAAATCTTGGGTTCATCCCGGAACGCTTCTGCGTGCGAATGTCACCAGACTACACCATTTTGTATACATAGCCATACTAAGATATACAAAGAGAGTTTTGTGGAGAGGATAGGCTTAATTAGCTTTTTATCAACTCATTTGGCAATGGCTTGAATGTAACGGACGTTCATTAAAATAAAATAGTTGTGCACTATAGCTTTAAGGTTGGAACACGTAAACCTCATATTTATACATGTATGTATACAGTAACAACACCTAATCACTTTTAATATTGAATTTTGTAGTCTGAAAGCTGCATCTATATAAAAATAAAAAAAAGTGGTATACAAGGTTATGTAAACCGGCCTAAATAAAAAAAATAGTGGAATCCATGCAACTGTGTTGTGTGTGCAAACACTTGCTTCGGTAGCTAGCATATGTCAATTTAATCTGGGATACTGAGACAATTAAACTTCATTTTATCCCAATTACTGTTGTTTTTTGAGATGAGTGCAAGCATTGTTTTCACAATAGTGTTTGGAATATTCTGTTTATGCATGTGTACATGGATATTTGTGATTGAGACGTGAAGGTGCATATAAACAGCATTTACTGAATCGCACCTTAACCGGAATATCAGCTATTATCTGGAATACTGTGTGCATGTAAATGTTGTCATTGGGGGCTTACCACTTGGTGGTGATTTTTATGAAAAAGACAAGCATTTTCCTTCCATGACTTCCCAGGGAATCTGTGCCCTAGAGGTTAATGAAGTGTGAAGTGTGAAAACTTCCGGAGATGGGATGAGTTAAATAGTGTTCTCAGATGTTAAAGCTACACTGTCCAAATTTATTTGTGTGTGTCAGTTCTTTATAAGTCTTAAATCTGGCAAACGTGCCCCATGGGCCGTCTGCTTCCACTTTTGGGGCTAATGCCATCTTGTGTGTTCCAGTCAGTCCACATAAATGAGTATAGTAACAAGATCTTAGTGTGAATTTGAATTGAATTCATGAATTTACAGACATTGTACAGACATACTGTTCTTGTTTATAATAAATATATTGAGAAATTTCACATGTAAAGGTAACATATCTTCCTTTATATACTGGATTTTAGCACAGGTTTGTGGCCATTAATTAAGAAAAGAAATAAGTACTTTGAATGGAAAATGGATATGATGTGTAAACAATGAGAAACTGTCAATAAATGTATTAGTAAGTAGTTGTATGGCATTTACAAAAATCCTTAATTTACAGCTACAAATAAGAGTATTAATAATTCATACATTGTTTGGAAATGTGTTGGACCATGTCAAAAGTATATTTCATAAATGATTTGCACAATTCCACAGAAATATTTGGAATAGAAAATGCTTTAATTGTTGTCATAACATGAGATTTAAGTACGTGATTTCACAATTTAAAAACACTTAGTACAATATATATTAATAATAATATAAATACCAATAATATTAAAATAATAACAATACATTTTGATATATATCTTTTTGAATGTATTTCAACCCAACAGTTTGACCTCTATAATGGTTACAATATGTGCCTAAGGGAGACTTCACTAATAGACATTTTTGGTTGCAATTAAAATGGTTCTCATGAAAGGCCTGACATGTCCTCTAAGGCAAGAGTCTCAGACCCGGCTCTTTCCTTTCGTCATTAAAGTGGTATTGCAAATGTTCTTAGCACATCAAGGCCAAGACCTCAGATCTCACTATTACATGCACATGATTTAATCCTTGGGCTCTCTGGTAGTACTGACATGTACAATTTCTGTCATTAACTTGCCTGTAAGCTCAGGGATGGACCAGACTCAGAGATCCACTTGAGGTCCAGTTTTTCATTTAATGGCCCAGGGGAAGCAGGGTTCAACTGGGCTTGAAATGTTAGTATAGAAGTGCTCTGTAGAGGAGCATGTTATGCCTCTGTATAGCTAGCCCAATTGATCACATTAGGGCTAAAAAAGTGGCAAACTGTGACACCAAAAACATTTCAATAGTGACAGTGTGCCTGAGAGCTTCAGGCACACTTCTGAAAATAAAAATGCCTTGTATCAGTCCTGTAAATGGGTGTGATTAGTCATAAAGGAGCTTATTGTGCAGTGGCTGAAAGCAAATTAGAAGTGATAGTGGGACAGAATCAATGCTGTTTACCTCTCGGAGGTGTGAGCATATCCATCAGCAGTGCTGAGGATGGCCGAGGATCCCTCCTTCCCAACTCGTTATTGACAGTTTGAGGAAAACCTGAGGAAAGAACATTTTAAGACATAACATTAATTTCTCTGCTATCGATGAGTAGACAGGGCTTTCAAAATAAGTGATTAAGAAAGGAACAATATAATTAAAGCACCACCCACAGCTTCTTAAGCCAGATGTAATAGGCAGTTCAGAGAAATGCATACATTCACCTTCTCCCTTAAAGGCATATAGTATTATCTCTACTATCTGGTCTTCTTTCCATGCACAACAAATAAGCCCCCAACATAGCTTTATTGTTTGCAGGTTTGGTCTTACTTACTTTGAAAAATTATATAGGAAAAATGCAACACAGATGCTAAATTTGCAAGAGTGACAGATGATGATGTGTTTATGTGTTTATTAGACCAGTTTAGAAACAGTTTATCCAGTATATCAGCAGTGACTATTGCTACTAATGACAATATTTCTGACAATCAAATAATCATAAAATGTTATGTTTGACTGGTTTATGGAATTAACAAGTCATGGTAATAAAACATCCTTCAACACCATTAGTCCAACACCTATCTGGCAATATATTTCAAGATAGCAATTTAACGAGCTGAGCCGCACAATGCTAAATGTGCACAATTAGTAATTCTTCAACAAGAACTGCCCACTCTGTCATTAGAGGGTAAAGGTTCCTTTAAGAGACCCCCATATTGCATCTGAGCCACCAGACTTTCATTCCTCAGCAGAGGGACAATAACTGCAGTAATTCTACTCTAAATAAATTGATTGACTTTGTATAAGAGGGTGTTGTATACTGTACGTATTGTTAAAGCTATAGTGCGTAGTTTCTGTCGCCCCCATGACAAACACTGTCGGCACATCCAAATTATATGACCTTCCATGATCGCACACAGCGTTCACAACCCCTCCATGCAGTTGCTGGTAGCCAAGGAGCACACGGAGGTTTAAAAAAACATGATGGATTATCTTCACTCGAGTTTCTGCGTGCGAAAGACATTCTTCTGAACATACTGAGAAATACAGAGAGAGTTTTGTGGAGCTGATAGTCTTAATTAGCTTTGTAGCAACTCATTTGGCAATGGCTTGTATGTTAACGGATGTTCATTAATATAAAAAAGTTACGCACTAAAGCTTTAAGCCATTTGAAGCAAATTTGTGATTTAGGGCTAATAAATTAAATTGATTTGTGCATTTCTCTCATCTGTACAACAAATTTCAAATAGAAAATTATTTGACATTTTGTTCCTACTGTCATCGGTCATCAATTATGTAGCCTGATCATTTCTCAATATATGTAATCACAAATCGGAATCAGAATCTGGTTTATTGCCAAGTAGGTTTTCAAATACAAGGATTTTCCTTTGGTATATATGATCCTCCTTTTTTCCTTACCTGATGAAAAATCTATGACTACATACGCAGACCCTTAAATGCTTGTGTGCAAAAGCAAACGTGTACCTTAATCTGTCCGTCACAACAGTACCTGTAGCTGTTGAATCATTTTAATGAATGAGCCACAAATGTGTGTTGGTGGTTTGCCGTCAGCAGTGGCTGGAGAATACACCAAACAAGTCAATCACAAGGAAAGCACACACTGGGAGAGAGATGACATTAAGGAAATAATAGTATAACTTCCAGAAAAGAGGTGAGCTGACCTAGTTCTAGCAGCAGACTGTGTGTGTGTGTCTCAGAGAACTTGTTTCTCCTCCAGAGAGGTGACTTTGTCCTTGATAGAAGGCAGTCAGTGGCCTCCCCAGCACAACACTAGTTTTTCCTTCAAACAAGCAGATATGATGCTTTTTAGGAATGATCTTTAAAACTAGAATATGGGCACTGTTTGTTTGTAATATGTAAAATTGTAAGTTTTCTGTGGTTCTTGTAAAAGTATCATAGCTGGAAAAATTCTTGGTATAAGTGACGGTGTGCTAAACCCCTCACCCAAACACCAATTGTACAATCATAGCTTAGCAACATCTTGATTGGCAAAGTAATTGCTTTGTGTTAGTCGGTACTCGGTAACCTTACTGAGAAATAATTCAGTTTATTATGTTGAGTAACTGACAGGCGTATTTCTCAGAGTACATCCACTGTAAATTGACAAATTCATCAGAGATCTCAAAGTAGTCGTATGTGGTCATGTCTCAAGCTATTTTCAATATTGTTTTAGTCAAGATAGTTACTTACCCACTGAGTCTCTTCTAAAGAACTGTTTAGAAGTTGAATTACTTGGCAAATGTCATTTCCAAGTATTGCTTAAAGCAGCCTTTTTTCAAAAACATAATTGACTGTTCTGTCATAGATCTTACAGCATGTCTGCAAATTGAAGATATCCTCCACTACAAAAGTGCTTTCCCATTAATGAATAGAACATGAGATGAGGAAATTATTCCTTGAATTCTCTGGGCAGATAATGATTCTCATCTTTATCAGTGGTTTATCTTCTAAGGTCAAGATTAAAGTGAAAAGTGATGTGAACCCCCAGTGTCTCCAATTAAGAAGAGAGGGAGAGAGAAAGAAAGAGAGAGAAGGAATGAGAGAGAGAGAGAGAGAGAGAGAGAGAGAGAGAGAGAGAGAGGGGGACTCTGCTACATTACTCTGCTTTCCGGTCCCTAAAGTATCCCTGAGAAATAGAAAACAACACAATTAAATTATGACACCTGACATCTAGACCTCACATCAATGTGAATCATAATGGACTAACCACTGAAAGTGAGATCCTGTCAGACGATTAATGTGATCACACACATTAGCACCTTTCTAACTTGACATTTTTTGATGTTTTTTTTTCTGGTCTTGATAAAGACCTCTGGATAAATGTCTATAGAAACGGTATAGTTGAAGCTTAAAGTAAACCAAAAAAAAAAACATTACACTGGTATGTCTCCATATGATATCTATTAAGTCATTGTCTCAGTACAATAGCATACCCTCAGCAGGTAGCCAATTGCTTACAGGTAGAAGCAGCCCTGGCTTTCTGTTTCCACTGTGCAGTCACTGTGTTTTCATCTAATAAAACCTCCCCATATGAAATGTATCATTTTGTCAAATGTAAATCTAAAATTTAATACTGAATACTGCAGCACACACAAAACAAAGCTTCTGATGTTTCCTGGGGCAGTAATAATTTGCATGGAATCTGTAGAAAAAAAGCTTTGTAATTTGCACAAGTTCTGGGTCCGATCCTGCTGGCTGGCTGGCTGTAGAGTTTGCATGTTCTCCTTGTGCGTAAGTTTCCTCTGGGTTGTTCCGTTTTCCTGCCACAGTAGAAAAACATGCAGGTTAGGTTAATTGTTGACTCTAAACTAATGGTGCTCTGTCTGTTGTCAGCCCTGGGATTGACTGATGACATGTCCAGGGTCTCCCAATATCAGCAGGGATTGGCTCCAGCCCCCTACAACACTCAAGGATAAGCAGGTATAGCAAATGGATGGATGGATGGACCTATATCTTTATCTTGGTCTTTATCTATATCTTAAGCGGTCGAAAAAAGAGCACAAGTATTTCAGTCTGCCCCCTATGGTGCCAGCTGCACAGTGTTACCATACTGTAGAATATAACCCCAAGTCTTGCATTTCCAGACCTTTCTCCAAAGCGCTGCAGAGTAAGGTCTGGCTACTCCACACATACATTCTGGGATAGGAGAAAAAAATGCTCTGGCTTATTATTGCGTCTTGGGCAGCGCTATGCTCTGGATTCAGAGACGGTAGCTCTGCAAAATGGTGTCGGGAAGGAACTTTTGAACATTTGCTTCCCGCAAAACAAAACACCACAAACAATATTAAATGAAGTTAACTGTTCACACAATACACTAACGTGAGCTATTTAAATTAGCTGAATACATGGTTAAACGTAACTTGCTCTTACCAGTATATCGCCGTGTGTACTTTGTCCATAGCAATCCCCACCAATCGGTCCTAAAACATCCCAGTTAAATCGTAAATGCCGTAAACATATTACTTGTAAATCTTTACAATAATTTCCAGAAAGAACCAAGTAGGCCTGCCTTCTTGCACAATCCAAATTTTCTTCAAAACTTGCAATTTTCAGGGGCGCCTGGATAGCTCACCAGTCCTTACTGCAGCGGCCGCAGGTTCAGTTCTGAACTTTGGCCTTTTGCTGCATGTCATTCCCCCCTCCAAGCTGGCCAAAAAATAAACTTTAAAAAATAAATAAAACAATTGCAATTTTCAGCGTGTAGCTTGATAGCTCAAAGTTTGAGGTTTTTTCCAAAGCGAACAGAGTTTGAGAAGGGCAAACACACACAGAATGTAAGGTGATGGACATCCGGGGTGGGATGTCAGGCAATTATCCTGGAAACGTACTTCCGTTGATCCAGACTATATAATCCCTAATAGTAGTTTTTTTTTCCTCGAACATGCTGTGGCTGGTAATGATTATTTTTAAGTGGGTGAAGGCAAAGAAGCTTACAGAGTTTAACAAGCAGTGGTGCTACTAGAAATTCAGCCTCCTCTGACAAGATGTCACACTGGACCTCCCTCACCCTGTTATCATATAACAGTAGAGGATCACCTTAACAGTACCCTCCACCTCGGGGTCCGATTAAGAATACTCATTTTCATGAGACCCACTACCTGTGCCCCAAATTAAGAGACTTTCAACACCAGTGAAAATAGCTGCCTAGAGCAGCGCCCCCCCCACCGAGAGGTTGAAGGAGCTCTCAATCAAATGATGGAGGGGAGTTGTGACCATGTATATTTTAATGTGCAACCAATCCAATACCTTATTACTACACTACACTAGATTGCCAGTTGGCTACACCAGCTGGGCTTTACTATCAACTGCCAGTTGCAGTTCAGCTGAAAATCACTAGGCATACTATAATTGAATAGCTTGTTTAGGCATTAGGCTGCTGTTTTCACTGCAATGAAATCTTCTCATTTTACAGAGACATTTTTGCCCATTATTTAGTAATAAAATCTTATGGTACTATTTCCTTTTGTTGACACAAAAGAATCTGTTTAACTTATGGCGCAGTCCAGACCAAAATTGGCTTTCCATTCATTTCAATGTGGTTGACACATGACACATGAAATTGCAAGGCTCTCCAAGGTCCAGCTGGTTTGAGATCATGTGTAGGATCGACCTCTCATTCAAAAAACAAATGTGTGTAATTAGCGCACGGACAGTGACAGAGGTTAATAACATTCAAATGTTTCATAAGAAGCTCAATTACAACTTCGTGGACTGCTGTTGTTAGCATTCTGACCATGTTAGCTCCAACTGTTCATGTTTACGACCCTAACCACGCTATTCCTTGGCCCCCCTGCTTTTGGTCCCACCACGGAAGTAAATTTCCCCAGGCAGATTTTGAATCTGTGTGCGTTATTATTGTGTCTTGTTTCAAAATACGGACTCGAGATTGGTTCTCATCATTAAGAACCAGTGGACCTATTGCACTTCACTTATTATTGCACTTTTCAGTTTTTAGAGAATTTTGCACATGTTTCAAGCTGGACAGAGCAATGCTTGGAATTATGAGAGGTCAGAACACTTATGAGAGTGGCCTGTAAGTTGCCCTGCCCTAGCAGTTAAGTAAGGAAGATGTCAATCAACCATGGTCTGTAGTATAAACATTTTTTCCAAAGTAGGGGAGGTAGTCCCATGCTATGAGGCTGTTGTGGAAACACTTGTCATCGCGGCTTGGCTTGGCATGGCACAGCTAAAGTGGACTGACCCATGCCCGTGGAACAAACTCAATAGTCCTGAGAAAAATCAGCCAAAATAAGTGACACCTGTGTGGCTGTTTTTGGCCTTGGCTGTAATGAGTTAATTATTGACTAAAGCAAGTGAGTGAAAACAACATGGGTTGAACAAAATGTTTTGATAAGAGTATAAATACTCTTTATATATAATACCTAAATGATGTACTTGTAACAGTGTTTCCAACATTCCTTCTCTTAATTTTATCACTCAATCAGTCCTCAATCCATTTTCTTTTGTTGCTCTAGGTAAAGTTTCAATTTAGTCGTCAAAAGGAATCCAGATTTCACTGGTGACTGATATTTACACTTTATGAATTTCACATATACTCACTTTTAATGTGTCCATTGTAACTAGCATTTGTCTTTTTATCATTCTCCTGTACATACAGTGTAGCTCCTGGAAATACATGTTTTTAGGGAGGTCAAATTGCAGATTTGCCTGTAGTGCAGTTATAATACACTATATACAGTTATAAATCAAATAAAATTAGCATATTTCTGGCAATAGTATTGGACAAAAAAAAGGCTATGAGTTAAGATGATTTATTACGTTTCTTGCCATCTCCATGTCCAAATTAATGAAACACTTGTGTGACAAACTTGTATGATATTGTAGGTTTGAATTCTGGATTTAATGAAAAAATATGGATAAATTATTATTATTATTCTTTTATTAGATTATAGTATATACAATTATACTTTTCTTTTACATTTTCAGCAGTTTCAATAAATGTTGAACTTTGAGCTACGGTAGTAATTCTTTGTTTCCAAATGAGCAGAACTAAAAACACAGAAGAGTACACAGGCTCACATAACACATAACACCTACACGTTATGCCCACATTATAACAGTGGGTGCTTTGTTATCGACATGAGGCTTGATTCAAGCAGTAAATCCAAGTAATTCAGTGGCAGCACAAAACAAGTGCAACACATTTAATTGCTGTATGGTATGGTGTCACTATAAGAAACAAGAACAATTTCTGTTATTTAAATTAAGCCCCCTCAAAGATGAAAATATCACGGTCGACCGCTTCAGAGAGCAACAAGGAGGCGAAAAGCAATAAAGTTCTTGACATAATAGTAGGCTACTTTATGGAGTTAAACTTTGACACTTGAAATAAATACAGACCGAGCATTTCTTCACTCTGCGATGTGAGAAAAATGACTTTTAAACAAATGATTAGGCTTTGATTCATCTAGCCCATTGGGGGTAAAATGACAGATTGATCTCTCTAGATTCTCTTTGGTGAACTTTAAAAAAAAAAAACACTTTTTAGATCTTTGAAATATTTTGAATTCCCTGTATTTATCAACCTCGGCAGCACAATAGAAGATGGATTACTAACGCAGCTGCAGTGGTGGAAGGAGTATTCAGATGCTTTACTTAAGGAAAGTAATACCACTCTATAATAATAATCCATTACAAGTAAAAGTCCTGCTTTCAAAATATAAGTACAGAAGTACTATTAGCAAAATGTACTTGAAGTATTAAAAGTAAAAGTACTCATTATGCAGAATGGCCCATTTCATAGTAGTATAGATTCATACCACAAACATATGTTGATTTCGCTGAGTTGAGGTAATGATTCTGAGTAATTTTTAATTTTAAACTACCAAAGCTATTTACTGAAGTTTTTTATTTACATCTATGGAGAGTTTTGTCTGATGTAATACATAAATTTGGAACACTACGTTGAACATGAATTAGAGTATTTAATATGTCATTTTGCATACATTTGTTATATCGTGACAACTTTTTGTGTCTAAAATCTTAACCTGCAAAGTTACTATAGCTTTCAGATAGAGGTAATGGAGTAAAAAGTACAACATTGAGTAATATGAAATGTAGTGGAGAAGAAGTATGAAGTAGCATGAAATAGAAATACTCAAGTAAAGTACAAGCACCTTAAATGTAAACTGAAATACAGTACTTGAGTAAATATACTTAGTTACTTTCCACCACTGCATAGTTGTAGTAGTAGTCCTAAAAATTACATTTGAGGGCTTATTCATGTTGAATTTATCACATTCACAAAATTATTGTTAACTGAATTTTTACACCATTAATCCACATGAGAAAAAAGAAAGATACAGTTTGCAAAATGTGGTTGTGTCCTAAATAGTAAATTCTGACTCTGCATGATCATTTTACCATTTGTATTATTTCACATTGAAAACACCGACATGTTGATGGTCTGTGTAACCTTTCATCTTACAAGGTTTTACACTTTATATGTCTCATGGAACTGTTCTAGTGACAGAATCAATTAGTCTCCAATCAGTTGAATGTGCTAAAGAGTCTCATTTTATATTGTACAAACAATAGAGGAGGCACCGCTGTGCAGAAAAGGAAAAGCAATCCTTTTGCTTCAGTGGCCCATGGCAGATAGATGATTCCACCAGGTAGATTTTGTAGTTCAGCTGAGTTGCATTGATTTGGCAGCATCGGGTGGATGTCACACATGCACTGAACAATGCTCAATGACTTTGCTATCCTATTCCCATTTAAATTGCCTCTACATTTCCTTTCTGACACCTGTTTAAATCAATGCCTTCCTCTGCAGGTCATGGGCTGAATGTACTAAGGCGCACACCAGCCGCCTCTCAAATCCACTAAAATCAACACAATAATTGAAATATTTTCAAGCTGATTACACCGAAGCCTGGGGCTTGGCTGGTTGCTAAGAGTATGCTCCCTAGTTGCTAGGGGGAGTAAATCATCCTGCATTATTTGATTTTTGTTACCGATATGAAACTGCTAGTCCCTCGATTAAATGTCTCACAGTCAAACACCTAGGGGATGGACAGGAGAGAAAAAAATAAAATAGTCACTGCGAACCTGTAAAATAGCATCTCTTACTTCTCTTTTCCATGGGGCTTCAACACAAATCTATCTGCTTGTTTATGTTTGTTCCTGCTGAAATAAACAAAGCTCCGCTTCTGCTCTCATTGAGGAAAAACAGAAAAGACAGCGAAATATCCAGAAATCCCATATCACACTTTGGTAAGATCATGAGTAATCTATCTGTCCGCCTTATCAAAACAGATTGCATAGTCAAAACGATGATTTTTTTTTAGTAGCAATCTCAGTTTGATTTGGAGCGGTAATAGTCTTATAAATAATAGTCAGTCAAATACAACAAGGGAAACATTGACTGAATAATATACTGTCATAAAAGAGTCAAAGATAAATCACCTTGACTGGCACAGGGAAGGTCTTTTTTTCTTTGCAGCAGACAGTCAGTATAGTCAGTATGGTATTACATTAGCAGGACATTTTTTGCTGTTAAGTATGAGTCAGGAGCATGCAGTTTCCTCCCTGGAGACCCTTAGTTGATTATAACAAGCTTTAATACATTTATTTCCTGCATGCAAAAGAAGGGGCCACAATCTACTACAATACACTGTAGATCTGATGCTCACTGATTACAACTGGACCTTAACTCTCATTCCATTTAATATTAATACTGCATTGAGAAGGATTTTCTCCAAAGACTTGTCAGACATTGAGGGCTGCTCCAGCCGGCCTTGTCAAATGAGATCAGTGCTCACCATAATGGTGAGGTCAAGTGGAGGGGCAGCCTCTCAACTCCATAACAGCCTGACAGCGAGCACTATATTATGCTCTGTAAGGATAGAGCACCTAGAAGTGCGCAAGCCTACACATTACAAACTACAGATGCACTTGACACACAGCCAAGGTGTGCCATATCATTAAAAAAGTGTCAACGTAATCCTCCAAATGGGTGTCAGTTGAATTAGTTAATCTGCTTATGCAACATTAGATTCTATCTATCAAAGGAATAAACTCCCGTGAAAAGAATACAAGCCATTTAACAATATTCCTTGACCTCGGCTATGAGCTAGCACCTGATTTTGTCGTTCTGGAACCAATAGGAAAAAGCTGCCTGACAGCTCCGCTAAAGGGAGGGTGAGCGGTGATCAGGGCCCGGCTGCTAAATAAACGCCTAACCACAGATCAGAGTCCCTTCATTAGCCGGCAGTCAGGTCTGGCTTGTGGTAGGTGGATCGATAAAGCAGTCACACTCTTTTTTTATTTAACAACTAGCACATTTCTTGTAGCTGAGTTGTCTTTAAACTGTGCTTTACTGTGTGTGTTTAAACTGTGTTTAACTGCTTTATTCAGCCTCTGTATGAGACCATCTGGTCCCCTGTCCTGTAAGTCTCTTCTAAAGCCCAGGCCTGACAAGCAAGAGATATGTCAATGCAGTCCTCAGCACAAAGCAACATCTGCCATGCCTGACGCCCACTATTGTATGGCCATTTAATCTGTCCCCCTCCTCCCCTTAACGGCACACAACAGTTCCTGGTATTATGTTTTGCCACTCAATTAGCATTATCATCCTGCTGAAATAGAAGCCAATTTACCTTTAATGACGTGATTGTTAGATGAGTGACAGCAGTCGGTGTTGCCACTATCGCTAGATAAATGGAGGCCTGCCCCTGTTTTCCTGACTGGTCGTGCCGAGGGCTGGAAAGTCATAGCCAGCCAATCACGATGGCCTGACTTCACCCCTTCACCACCAACATTGTTTCCTTTGGTTCATAGAGGCAGTGTGCTGGAAAATTGAGTCCAGATTCATTAGGTTTTCAGTGTGCCGCTCGAGTCAGTTAAATTGATACATTTCCTAACAAAATTGAAGTGCTTTTGTGGTGCCTGCGGATGGCTGGTGACCCCACTCGGCCCACTGAGCAGCCGAAGCAAGCTGATGGATCCATTAGACCGCTTAGACTGCTTATTCCTCTCTCTCTATCTCTGACTGACACTGTAAATCTGAACCAATTTCAGACTCTAATCACCATTACAAACCCCTTCCACTGTCCATTTGTTACTCTGCAATTCGAATACACTACCTAGATTGGTTCAGAAATACCAGTTTAGAGTGGCCATCCTGCTTTCCCATGGTTAAATGGTTCATGACTGGTCCCTTTTCTCAGCGGAAGCAGAAAAGCAGTGGCTACTGGAGGAGGATGGGGGGGGGGGGGGTGACATACAGTGAAACAAAGGGCCTTGAACAATTCCCAAAAGATAAACTGGAATTAAGAAGAATGATAGATAAATGGGCAAAATAGGAAGTGTGAAATTCAGTAAGATGACAGACAGGCCTCAAGGCCCCACTGCCGGCTGTGGTAGAAGGGTGTCCCTTGAATAACAATCATTGTTACACCTCCAAAACATTTCCTCATCCACTAGCCATTTCTACCCAAGCTTTATCTGCTCAGTCAACCGCACAGCACTAGCGAAGCGGCTGGAGGATATTATTTCCCTGTTGGCCCCAGTCAAATAACTCTGCTTAATATGCACTCTATAATTTAAGAAACTCGAATTATAACCCGAATACGCCTTGCTTTATATTATCTATCTAACCTTCAACTTTGTTCAACTTTGAATTAGTGACTCTGAACATTTTCACATAACAGGTAAAGAAATGCTGAAAAAAGTCTGAAAGTAAAGCCTCACATGCATTATTTATGCCCTTAAATCATAGCAGTTCAATTGAAGGGCTTATATTGAAAACCGGTGAGCTCACCCGTCAGTCTCCACATGTAATTAACTGCTGCACCTCATATCCTCTAAGTGCAGTGGAAACACATTTTAATTGATATTGAGATGTTTATGCCCTTAGAAAGTAATTAAGATTTTCAATTAATCCTGTCTTATTCTGGACATCTTGGTTCTGTGTCCTTGAGCGTCCAGCGATTAATTCCCCAAACCTCCTCCAAATGAGGGAACTTCAATTACTTTGCACTGAATCACAACCCTGCGAGTGACCTCATCCAAGGCTGCATCATCATTTAAATTAAAGGCAATACAAACCCAATTAAATCGTATAAGGCTGGTGAAATCACCAGTAGCTGAACAGCTGTTTGGTATATCCCACATAGGTGCTAGTGGACTGGGGAATTTCCTTTTACTGTATGTATCCTGTGGGTGAGAAGACAGGCTATTATAACACCCAGCTGCTTTTAGGTTATCAATAGTTCTATAGCAATCAATTAAAACAGCCTTTTCACGGGAAGTTGTGTTCCCTTTGGGATCAAAAAAAGCAGTATGTGCTGTTAACGCTGACCTCTTCCCACTCCTCCGCGTCTCCATTTGCTTGTTAACTTTATTACGTCCAAACATGCACCACACTGCACTACAACATTTTTGCTCATTGATAGGAAAAAGAAGACACAGACTTTATCAATCAACTCAAAAAACCGTTTGTTTCCTCTTCGCAGGCCTTACCTTTACGGTAAAAGGTAAGGCCTGATATGAAAACATAATCCATCTTCTACAGTATTTTTATACCTTTGGAATTACATCTCCCCAAACCTGAAATGTGTACACACAATATGACAACACTCTGACTGTCCAAACCTCTATTGTCATGCCAAGAATAAATAATATTTTCTCCTTGCTGCCCTTGCAGTGCAGTTCTCACACATAGAATCACCTGCCCATCTAGGCAACAAAAAGCCTGCTTGGGGATTATGGTGACATAATCTTAGCAGTGGCCTGTGAGTCGGGGGCTGAATGGGTTTGAACCCTCTATGCCACGCTGAGATAACATTTGTCACCGGGGTTTCTAGGCGCCCTATTCATAGATTAGTGGACTGTCGCCTTTTCAGAATGTGAAATGGCTTTGGCACTGCTGCATGTTTATTTTCAAAAACCTGTGCCTCCAAGGATGAGGAGAGCATCTTGTCCTTTTCTTGAGAGCTCCACCGCTTGGCCTCATATGAGCACATAGACATCAGCCGCCTCTGTTGTCTATGTGAATCTGTGAGGACAGTAAACACTGAGGAATAATGTTACATTTTATTGTTGCGCAGTGGGCCTCCTGAGATAATACATGATATGCTTGATACACAAAGTGTAATAATTTCATATGTTTTTAAAGCTACATTGTGTAACAATTTCTCCCATCTAGCGGTGAAATTGTATATGACAACCAACTGAATATTACTTTCTAGCCCCTCCCATTCCGATCGCATTTTCAGTCCTACGGTGGCCAAACCCGAAATTAGCTCTTAGTATCTCCATCGTTTACACACATCTGTTCTAGCCACTCAAATATTAACTTTAGTCTTGTTGCTTTGCCTGTCGTGTTGTCATTTTAATTCTCTTTTTTGCTTCCCTGGCGAGTAATCTCCCCCTGGCATTCGTCATGGTGCGGGGTGCCACTGAGTGTAAAAGGGCGAAAGGCAGAGGTATGTCCCTCTTTGACTAATGTCTTTTAAAGATGGAGGCGCAACATGCCGGCCGTCATTCGAGCGACTCACTCGAATTTATTCTTAATGATTCTAATTACTTGGAAGTAATTACACATGAATGAGCACATATTTGTGAAAGAACAAAGGGTTTTATGCTAAGAATCAACTAAAATAATTACACAATGTAGGTTTAAGTAAAACCAGCCTGACTTCTGTTTGCCTCTTTTTGTTCTTTAAACTCAGAATGCTCAAACCTCTGTTAAAGGAATATCAACATTTTTCAACAAGCGTTGGATAAGAGGATTGATACCACTACATGTGTCAGTTAAATATAAAGCTACAAGTAGCAGCTGTTAGCTTTACTTAGCATAAATACAGGAAGCAGTTAGCCTGGCTATGTCCAAAGGTAAAAAAAAAGTTCACAGTCAGAAATGTCAACTGCAACACCCACTGAAGTCATATTTCCCACTTTGAAAGTGGGGAGAACCTCACCAACCCCGGCATTACAATCCAACATAGCTACTCCGAGCATCAAAAGCAGTGAAAGCTGTATAAATATACTTTTTTTTTAGCACTTCTGTCTTATTTGTGTCTCATTAAAACAGTTATACACAGTATGTTACTGTCCATCTTCCATCATCATCTTTTGTCACTTTTGGACAGGCTAACTGTTTTCTGCTGTTTACTCTCTGCCAGAAAGCGAATAAGCATATTTCCCAAAAGTTGAACTATTCCTTTAAGCGATAAACATTTTCTAGCCATTACTGTAAACGTGGCATCAAGTGAGTATGAGACATGAGTGATTGGTTACTTATTTATTGAAATTCATTCAGAACAGGAGATTTGGGGATGTTCACCATACCGCTTCAACCTCCGCTGTCCCTCTCTAAACATCCAGTGTATTATTTGAGCACGCTTCAAGGGGTCTTTAATCAGCCCGAGCGGTCCCCACAGTTAGCATTTAAAGCGAATCTTTGCATCACAAAAGGGTGGGATGTGTAAATGAGATGTGACATTTTATTTGTGCAGGGCTATGCAGCAAATAAATAAATATCAGGCCATGACAGACAGAGACTGCTGGGAAAATCTCCTCTACATTGCACTCACTGGTTAACTGTCACAGCATTAAATTGACTTTCACATTGACATGTTGCCTTCCGATTGGTTAGCAGATGTAAAAAGAGGAAACACTTGCCAAACAGTTTCCAAGAGCATGAAATTGATATTGTGAATCATATGTGACAGTGACTCTTCTGCCCTATAATTGATCTACATTAAGGCTACAAGGCTTCCGCCTGTGATTGGGAAACGGGGCACATCATGAGGCTCTGTGTATCCCCGGCTGGCAGCCAGAGGAGTTTATTCTTGCAGTGGAAAGATTACATCTTCAATTTTACCTGGGGTGTATAGACCTCAGTGGGCCAGCAGATATCTCTGTATAACTGGGACCTTACTTATTGCTCTTTCAAGTGGTAGATCTATCCATTCACTCTAATTAAATTGAGGTTTTTAATCTGGTTCTTCTAATCCAGAGTCAAGTGTGTTGGGACTTGGATGATGTGATTTGAAAGGGAATACTCTTGAATCGCTGAAACACTGTTATCTCTTCTCCACTATTGAAATAAATTTGAAAATGAGGTTTGTGCTCTTAAGCACCACACACTTAGATGACCTGAGCCGGGTGCTTTGATGTGCAATGTGTTCCAAGTAAAGCAGAAGGATATAATGGGAAGCAAAAGCCTTCAATCAGCACCTGCCATCTTTTTTAAATGAAATTAAATTACAGGAGAAGGGGCTAAAACCAGATCTCAGCAGGGCTTAAAAATAACATTGCTTTCTATTGTTTATTTTGTTTTTTTTGGGCCAAACAAACAGCATTATCATGTTGCAAAAACCTTATCATATGTGCCAGATTGGGGAAAATTCTAAATGAAAAAATCTGGCCAACCAGGGAATTTTAGTGCCAGATCCTTCTTGGAGAATGTTAATAAATAAATAAATAAACAAATAAATAGATAAATGAGTTGAATCTGTAAATTGACAATGACCTCTTCTGGCAATCCTAGGGTCCATCTGGCTGAAGGTAAGCCCTCCATCTCAAAAGCAGTAAAGCATCCATCACTGCACTATACAGCCTCTCTGCTGGGGGAATTCATGCAGTTTGGTCTTTAAGATCCAGATCAGGACGAGGCTTGATAAAGCTTGTTCTAGCTGGGTATCCAGGGGTCTTACCTATGAGTCATTTTCAGCATGATCACCCTTATCTGTGTTGAGCTGGGCTCCCCTGGCTACTCGGAGGCCTCCGTTTAACCCTGGCCCTCACATGGCTTCACCACCAAACACAAAAAACACTCGCAGCCAAAGATGCTTGTTTGTCAGGGATTAAAGGTATTTTCCCTGCCTCTGTCGCAGCATCCTCATTTGGCAACAGCAGCACTCTAATTCAGGCCATGGTGCCATCGCTCTCATCAACAAACTGTAGGCCACTTTCCAAGTTACACTGGCTCACATAAACCTGTGCAAATCATGCTGGACAAATATGAGAGCAGCCAACTGCCCCAGTGAGAAAACAAATGACAGAAATAAAAAATAAAAGTTTAATATGCAGTCTTGATGTGTGTTAAAATCATGAGAAAATGAAAATATCTGGGTTGAGATCAAAGCTATGGGAGAAATGTTGCAAGAATATGGCTGAAAAGAATGGGACAATGAATATATTTTAGGCAATTACCTCAGAGAGCAGAGTTCCATAATTTATGTCTGCCAAGATAAAAGTAATCCACAACACAGAAACTAAAGAGCTGATTTCATAATGGATATTTTATTCAAGTCCCTCAAAAAGAAAGAAGAGCCTATTAAATTTCCAATTTTAATTTATGAATAAAGAAATGATTTTGCACCTCAGTGAAATTACCAAAGGCATGCTGCAATATGTTGTGCAGGATTACACATTAAACTTAAAAATACTCACATTGCTTTGTAAATGCAGTCCATGTTTTTTCATGTATTTTTTTTTTTTAAAAGAACCCATTGACCCATCATCTGTCACTGCTATGCAAGAAAGGATTGAATTTTGAAGTGGAGCTTGTGAAACAGTGAAAGAAATGCTTTTCGTCACTATTTCATAGAGGGACTCAATAGGGCTTGCTATAGGTGGAAGTGTTGTCTCTAACAATATATCTAGTATATTTACATTTCTTCCTCATGGGAACATGCATGCATGTAGGGCTCCTATCCCCAAAAGGAATATCACAGTAAACTGATCATGAAGCTCTGACACCAACATCTCTCACATCTGTGTATCCCAAAGTGGAATACTCTCCTCTAGACTAATTGCCAACGTTAGCTATACTGTGCACATCCACTGAGACATCATTCAAAATGTCTTCACCACTTTATTAACATGTATAATAACAAAAAACTAATCATCATCTCAGTTTTTTTTGTTGTTGCAAAGTCAACAGGGGATCTCATCATTAGAGACATTGTCATCTGGAAATCCTTGATTTGGATAATAGACTAACAACAATTCTGTAACCCCAATTCTGTCTATTTAGGCTAACATACATTACTGCTAAAATAGCCTAAATGGATGTCTAAACGGCAGCTCGTAAACAAACAGCAGCGGGGTGGGAATGGTCTTTGCTATTGAGCAAAGCATGACACTCTGGGGGGTTGTGGATGGGATCTCTCCATAGTGACAAGATATAATCAGAGACGTCCCTGCTGAAATCTATCCAGGTTACACAATACCCATAGCAAAGGAGACTGAATTTTAAAAAATTTGTGGCTGTTGACCTTAAATGCATGCAGCCTACTAAAACAAAAAAAGCAATTCTGGCAAAGATGTAACAAAGGCAAAACCTTTGAGAAAAGGAGGAAGTGGGTAGAAATAGAGAAAAGAAGAGGGAGGGCTAAAATATGTGTGTATTTGTCCATGTAAGGCCAAGAGGGAGAGATAAATAGGGAGATGGGGCTAAAAAGAAAGGGGGTGACAGAAGAAGTGAAGGAAGTATTGGGGTCACACTGATGGGCACTGAATTGTGTTGTGAATTGAATGAACTCATCTTTAAAAGACTACTATGTATTTCCCCTTTATTGAGAGAATAGTCATATTAACATCCTGTTCTCTTTGCGAAGCAAAGCCATATCCGATGATGATTGGGTTTGGGAAACGCTCTGATGGAAAAATGGAGCCCATTGCATCCACATCACCATCTCACACCACATTGGCATATGCGGCTCACTGCTTCCCACTTTTGGCCAAAATTGAAGAGCTTGCACAGAGGAAAATAAATAGATGGTTGAATACCAATGGCCTCTGCCGCTGAACCTTTTATCAGTGGGAATCTAACAGCCGTGCCGTTTCAGAATTTCAGTTTAGCTTCCGATTACGGTATGTCCCGGCATTTTATTCCCTACATCGCTATGCTTCATAGCCTTCAAACACTTCTCGGTAACTACCTATTATCCAACAGTTCCACTCCACTGACCCTGCCAATAAAACTTTTCATATCCTTATAAATGAACTCAATTGCCGCGTTCTAAACATTTACACTGCACTAACAGATCATCTCCACACCTTGGAATTGACTAAATTCCCTTTTCCTTATGAATATATAGGAGAAGATTAGAGATATGATAGCTTTTCAGATTGCTGCACCCAGTAAAATTAGTTTAGTGAGCATTTACAGACTAAATTGGAACCATTAAATAGCGGATTGAATTGATGGCACATTCATTGTCTCTCCATCGGTATCACTGTAAAATCAATTAGCCGTCACTTTTCCATTCTCAATAAAGTATGATTGTCAGCTACGGATGAATAAAGAAGACCCTGACAGCCACTCAGACCAGAACACCATGTGAAAACAAATCTGTGTGTAAGGGCTGGCAGGGGCTGGAAATGTGATCTGTAATTGTGCAAAAAGGCACAATTGTCTTCATCAAAAGGCCACTATGCATAGGATGGGCCATTAGTTTAAAAATGTACGACATCAAAGTGATATTGAGAACAGGACAGGCTGCAACAATTGTTTCAGTGCAATGATAAGTAAAGAATGATTATTGAATTTGTATTATTCATGCAGAAATGGTAATTATTCTTTTTGCTGTCAGTTTGAAGGTCATGTATATAATCTTCTTAAATATAAGATAGCTTTGCAACATTGTGACAGACAAATGTCACAAAATGTTTTAAAAGTTTTCAAGTGATTATAAATGGTCAGAATGACGACGGCAACACTATAAATATCTATAATTTTTAAATAGACAAAATATGATGTCAGCTTAGACATGATGTGAAAACACATTATTATCATATGTAATTATAGACATAGACATGCCGTGTTACAATGGAAAAACATTACACCACAGAAAATATTAAATATTGTGCCATGCTGTTTTTTTTTATCATGTGATATTCCACTTCTTTTTTTTTTTATCAATAAATGGAATATCGTTTGTTTAACCAAACACTCAGCTGTTCAGTTTGGTTGCAAATCAAACAGCATTATGTCTGTCAATTTGCCAGAGGCACTGCTAAGTGTCCTCTGAGATCAAGACTTTCATCTAATTTTTCCTTCTAATGAAATCAAATAGGGTCTCCCAATATCCCTCATCACAATGCTTTATGCAATATCTGCACTGAGAGCTCCAACAGCTGAAAAGCCCCCCTTTTTATTTTCTCTGTATAGAGTAACATATGAACATGCATATGAAAATTACCAGAGGCAGCAGCATCACATATGTTATTATGCCATGGATGGCACAATGAAACAATGCCAGTTTTCCATTAAGCCATTTTGTTGAATTGATAGAACAGCTGAAGCATTTGTTTTTTCTGGATATGGCAACAACAGATTAAAACAATGTGGCCAACAGCCTGATGGACTGCAAGCCTTGTAACTTTTAAGGCCTGCCAACAATTACTAGTCACGGCTCCAAAGCACTGATGCTAATACAGTGTATCAACAGTGATTTCTTGATTTAATGCAGAGTTAGCATTCCTCTTGCATTTGTGCACAACATCTGCAAGTTTCAATGAATGTTACTACATCATATTCCATCATTTAAAAAGTGGGGCAATATTTTTTAAGTTTGAGTTAAACCTTGATCACAGAAAATGTCAACAACAAGATCAAAATGTTCATTCCTGCATTTTACTGCATCGTTTTCATTCCCAATAATTACAAAATATGCCTCTTCAGTGTCCTGAAGGAAATGATTATATGCAGCTAATATGCAAGCCATGCTGAGTAGATGATAACAAAAAAAACGTAAGTTCCATTTACAGGTATTAAATCCATTGTCAGGACCACATTGCTGTAATTTTCTAAAAAGAAATTGATGAATCCTCATCTCCCCGCTGCAATTACTGTGGTGTGCATTGTATTGGCAGAGGATCGGTTATCTCCACACAAAGTAAAGGGCTTTAAGATTTTCAGATGAAAGGTGAGATGGAAATGCGATCGGGTATTATTGCTTCATGTTATCAACACTTCAGCCTCCAGTATATGTACTGATACATTAGATGCTCATCTCAGAGGTAAATTCTTTGATTTCATGAATACAAATGGTTGTTCACAATAGGCAGGGTAAGAATTCAATCTATATCAATCTGATTCAGCGACTCTTCCAGGCCCTTAAAAGAGAATGAAGGGATCCAGCGCCAGCCTTCAGATATGAGCTCAGTGTTTGGTTAGTGCAAAGAGGGAAGGTATAATAAACCGCCAATAGCTGCTGAGCTCTCAGGTATGGTGTGAGATTGACAATGTTTAAGGAGGCAGGCCGAGCAGCGTCAGGGTCAGAGGATGTCCCAGGTAGCAGATCAACCTCAGACAAACCGAGGAGCTCTTTAATGTTCAGGAACTAGTGGAAGGTGAGAAAAGCTTAGATGGGGCTTTCTCATGAACCTGGCTGACCTGGGGGAGAGGCTGTAGGGGAGGCCTGGGGCTTCGGTGGAAAAATAGACAGCTGATGTTTGGTAGCAGGTGGGGTGCTGCTCTGTCCACAGGTGCTGCACAGATGCCTCCGAAGCAGAGCAAGCACCAGTTATCCAGGGACACTGGGACCCGCTGGAGTCTCCTGATTCAGTCTCACCCACAGCCCTCACATCTGCTCAGCCATTCTCTAGCAGTAATTACACATGGCACCGGGTGGGCACATGATGGATGCTGGGAAACAAGGACAGAAATCTGACATGATTTTGTCTTTAAGGTCCAATGGCAACAAATTATGTGAGATTCTTTTTTTATTTATCTTCATCATAATTTAAATGATGTTTTGAATCAAGAAGTGAGGTCAGGCCAAGCTGTTGTTTTCCAAGGAGATTTTTCAAGATGTTCGGTATTTCAAAGCCATAATGGAGAATAAATGAAATGTATGAGGAAATGCTGTCCAATTGGTGTCATAATTGCTATTTGGAGAATTCATAATTACAGAGTGTAGCCATCAGATAAAGGAGTGCAGATAAAAGGGAGTTGGGCTGGTAATGGAAATCTGTTTGGAGAGAAATAGTTTCTAATAAGTAATTTTGCCTAATAAACTATAACCGATTTAATCTCCACCTTATCAGGCCAAGATTTCACCACTTTCCTTTTTAATTGGCTATTTTGTAATCCCGCTTCCCAACAGAGCGGATGGTCCGTCTCCCTCTCCTGAGAGTTAGCATGAAATCAGTTTAAAACACTGTGTCAATCTCATTCTGAAGTGGCCATCTGGCCAGTGTACAGAAGCTGGGGATGGCACGCTGAACCATGGGGTCTCTGTGAGGCAATCATCAGCAGATTTACACAATGTGTTAATGCAAATTTAATAGAGACTTCCTATCGGCCACTTCAATCTTCCATGTGTTCTCAGTGTCAGCCTGACCAAAACCTATACCACACCAGGAAATCATGCCCATTGCTTACAGACAACACATTCAGCTGCTGCAGCTCCATGTATTTTTTTTTTAAACATTTACATATCATGTATATCATGAGTGGAGTAGCAGTAACTGTGAACATCATTTCAAGTAAACATATGGTAAAACATTGTAAAGATGTGTATTCAGTCGCTCACTTACACAACTGCAAAGCATTTGGTAATGTACTTTTAGGTCTTTTAATTAGCTACTGTACATCTGATCTTTTTTTTTTTTTAAATATATATTACCCCAATTTCAGAATTGTAATATGACAGTTCCTGCTGAAAAAAATGGTTGCCCCATTTCAGGTTTTTGAAAAGCAGTGCTTCAATGGATTAAAGAAGTCTAAATTGTTGATGTAAGTGCCAACATAACTGATCCTTCAACATGGATTTTACATGGATTTTAATGCCGTAAAATGGATTTTGGCTTATGACACAACCAGTTTCCGTCCACAGGACAAACATACTGAAGTGAAATGTGGGTAATAGTGGTATATATAGATTATACTTTATTCATTGCTGATATTAAACTCACAGTATGCACTAGCACAGCTCCAAGAGTCTTGCGTAAGTGCAGACGTGTACAGCAGAAGTAGATTGCTGATTTTACTGCAACTGTTGGGCCCAAGACACCAAACAATAGAACCAATATTTAACACCTCTTCACTACTCTAGCAACTGCCATCAATGTTTTTTTTTGTCAGTATAGTCTCGTTCAATTAAAAAAAATTTGCCTTTTAATGAATTGCATTTTATAGGTTGTGGTTAATAATTGCATCCAAAACCCAGTGCGAGAATTACTCTAGAACTCTGCTGTGTAACGTCTAGATTGGTTTACAAAAGTATGTTTATTCCCTCTATTCATTAAAGTGTAATATATCATGCAGGACCATAGCTAGAAATCCAGGGATCCTTGAAAGGATATTGCTCTGGGCCCTGCTTAATTAATTCATACACCCTGCTAAGATTTTTATGGTCCTTCTCCAGCTGTGGGCCCCTAATATTATCCCCACCTTTCACTCTACTCTATTTGCACTGGCTGTTTCCCAGATACAATCTTTAGTTCCAATTAGGGAAATATTGAGGATTTTGAATGTGTGCATAATAAAAACAATGAAAACTAAATGGAAATGCCAGAACTTATTGTGTTTAAAAAGGGCAGCAACAAAAAACGGCTAATATTGCTAACGTGTTTTCACACTTGGCTTACCATAGGTGGACATGTTAGCTTATCAATTCAACTTGCATAGTACAGTATGTGCTTCTGTTTCTCTGTAACATTCACCAGAAAAAAAGAAAAAAAAAAAACACTTCATAAAATGTCATATTGGGTCTATGATCTATCATGTTCATCAGACAATTTGCATAACTGTACTTGACAGAAAAACATTTCACTGGGCTGGATTTTTGGAAATGTAGGATTGTTTAACATTTGGATGGAAACATACCAATATCAGTGATGGAAAGTGCATTCCAGCATGGTGAACTTGAACATCCCTTGGACAGGAAAAAAAGAACTGCTGTACCGCCTGAGGGCGGCTCAATGAATGGGGCACAGTTTTATTGTTGAAGTGTTTTTATCCCAAAGCTATTATATGTAGTCTGATCATCAGAAAATTATCCTGGCTGCTCTCTCAGTGACCTTTTTGCATTTTTTCCACTCCATTTTCTATGGAGTGGCACATCAGTGTGACACAACCGTGTAGAAAATCCTATCTTGTTTCATTTTATTGCAGAAATTATGGATTTGGTTCCTTGAAGTGTCCTCAGACGTAGTACTGTAGCATTGGCAGATTTGAAAGCTGAATTTTAACCACGTTGCATATGCTGTACTCATATTTACACTAAAAGTCAATAAACATGGAAAGAAACTGGTACCGCAATCTTGCCTGAGTAGTTGTGCTATTTTTTCCACATAGTAACCAGTAGTAAAGAGTAGTAAAGACTAGTTTTCTTGGCACATCCTTTTTACATGGAGAACTAATGTGGAATGTTGGAATCCTGGCATTGAATAGCAGCTTAAAGGAGAGGTTCACAAAAATTCAACTCTGTCTTAAAATAAAATAGTCAGGTGCCCATGTGAACATTGAAACATGTTTTGCTTGATCTAATAATTTCTCCTGTTCATACTAGCCATTAAAAGAGCCCTTCTCAATGTGATTTCAATGTAAGTGATGGGGGACAAAATCCACAGTCCTCGTTTTGTGCAATAATGCATTCCAAAGTTTATCAGAACTAGGGCTGTCAAAATTAACACGTTAATTTCTGCGTCAATTTTTTTATATTTAACTCGTTAAAAAAAATTAACGAAATTAACGCAGCTGTGTTTGTTTACTTCATGTGGCGGCTGAGAAACGTAATACGTCTACATAACACCAGGCGGCGCTACTCTGTATTGTTGCCCAAGTAATGAAAACCGGCAGCTGATTGGACGAACGCGTCACATGGGTTTGTTTTCTCCGGATATTGAGAGCCAGACTGTCATGGTGGCCATTCAGAATACGATCTCATATTGTACTAAGATAGTTCACTGAAACATGTTTCTGAAAACCTTTTAAGCGAGAAATAGGGCGTGCAGTTGCTGAATCTGTCTTCATTTCAGCTCAACAAAGGTCAATTTAGAAGATTTTCGTCAGATTTTGAGAGACTAGTCACGTCACCTCACTCCACTCGCCATTTCCGGGTGAGTCCCGACTGCCCTGCCGCCGACTGAACTCTCGGCTCGTTGGAGATGAACTGCACCTCGCCTGTAAAGTAGACGAGAGCAGGCGACAGCAGCCGGGGACGGTGACAAAAATCGGCTCTCAAGTCAGACAGTTTCTAGCCGTTTCCAGCAGCCTTCAGCAGGACTAAGCCAAATTGTTGCTGCTGTTGTTCTGAAAGATATTAAACATTCTGAACTTAGCAGAACCTTTCCTTGTTTGTTTTTTTCTTCATATTTGCAACGTTAAATGATTTAGCATTTAAATATCCATTATTATAAGCTTCAGTCTCAATTTAAAAAAGCGATTAATCGCGATTAATTACAGCAAATTGTGCAATTAATTAGTTAATTTTTTTTAATCGATTGACAGCCCTAATCAGAACCTTTATTAGGTTTCAGCAACAAGTCCTCTAAACCATATACAATATAGGTCTTTTATTCCTACCCACTAATACGAACCGTAGGAGCGTTTCATAAATTTGCGCCCCTAGTGGTGGCAGGAAATACAATCCATAGCGTTTTCCGTCCTCATATCTAAACCAGAGAGTAACGATCGCGGTTTTAAACACATCGTTAATATTGTGAAACAGTCCCTGTTAGGTTATGCTTAAGCACCAGAACTACTTAGTTAAGTTTAGAAAAAGATTGTGGTTTAGGTTAAAATCAGTACATCTAATATGTTACTTAACTTCAATTTACGCACGTGACGCAGAACATGACGTAGTTACGTTTGTTCTGTTTGTTCCGTAAAGTTAAAAAAAAACTTGCTGTCTACTTTTATTTTTAAATGGGATTAAAGCAACACTAAAGCACTTTTCCTGCTTCGGTCCCCCTACAGGTTGGAAGCAGAATTGTCCATTACATTACATTATGCAAGTTTGCCAGATCGGGTAGCGGATCTGTAGTTCGAATGAGACATAATGACATTACAACAGCGGTAATGGACAATTCCGCTTCCAACCTGTAGGGAGACCGAAGCAGGAAAAGCGCTTTAGTGTTGCTTTAAAAAACCTGGTCTCCTGGGCAAAATTCCTGTTTGTTTGACCCATCAACCACCCCAACCTGCCTCTGAGTTTGCCGCTCTTATACTTCATCAAATTACTTCCTGCTTTGCTCCCGTCATAATTACTATGGTCGCTAGAGGGTGCCGCCACAATAAACATAAATATGGGTCTTAATTGTTCCTTGAACAAATGACTTATGGGGCATTTTTTAGGAGTAAGAATATTGAGATAGTAAGAACACGATCGACTTGACTACAGGTGAAGTGAAGCTTGGTTTGTTTTGTGGAAGCTCCTAAATGGGAGCGTGAGATCTGTCACAGAAACAATTGTTTTCCTTCTTTTTTTCCTTGTAGCCCAAATGCATTCCTCTTCCCATTAACGCTTTCATAGGAGACGCTTCTACTTCTGTTCACAATACTTTAATCTTTTTGTCTAATGTCTTTCAATTTAATTTAATAATTAATCCACCATCATTTCTGTATTTGCTCATTCAAATGTTCTTGTGAGTCATGAAAATGTTGAGGAAAGTGGAGTTGAAGTGCAAGATATTGTGTTGCTCCTTAGCGAAAGGACATTTTGTGCTTCTGTTCACAGACAGTAAATAGACATTAGAGACATTGTCTTGCTCTCTTTATTATTTGCCTTGCCCCTGTCAGGCCCTTTGTTGTTTCATAATGCAGCTCTACAATGCCACTACACCAATCACATATGCATCAGTAGTCTCCAGTGGGAGTATTGTTATGTAAATGCATATTAATGAACTTCCCTGTGAAGTGCACTGCCACTGGTGTTGGAGATGGAGCAAAGGACAGTATGCCCTTTTCTTTAAATGCTGCATGTGGATGGAGTTAAACATACAAACTGAGTAGATATATTTTACAATAGACAGTTAAGGAAATGGACAACAGTCTTTAACACTGACACAGATGTTCCAAGACATATTACAGTCCTGCTCACCTTTGACTGAGACTGAGTAACATTTCCAAACTTTCGAGAAACAATTTAATTCACCGGTTAAACTCAAAATGACAATATTTATTCTAATCAGTTGAAATATTGAATGCACTCAATTGTTTTGTTTTGACACTCCAAACATTTTGAATTTCATTGTGTTTATACCTGCTGGACCTCTTAGCTTTTAGGCACTGTCAAATCATTTTGGTCATGCTAAATTCTGAAGTAATTAAAACAGTCAGACACACAGAATGGTTTTTAACTAAATGACATTGTCATATCTGAATAATACAGGGGACGGAATTTGTATGAACGGCTAAGAACAGGTAAATAAAACCTTTGATTTCATTTCAGCTTGAGTGTTTTTTAACAAAAGAGACATGACTAAAGAAAGAAAATGGATATCAAAATGGAAATTTCCCAGACTGTTTAATTGGATGGCCACTTTTACTTAACTTATCTTTGCAGCCCAACTCATTCACTGGAAGTGAGCATTTCCAATTAGAGAAAATAACCATTTCTTCTCGCTTCAAAAGCATGTCTTTTACTGTTGTGTTTAGTTATGATGGCATTAACAAGTGTAAACAAATACATAAGACACTCAGCAATGTCCTCTCTTAACCCTGCTCGTGTCTGTCAAATGTGCTTGTGAACACACTTTCCCAGGTTTATAAGACACATATGTCATTCAGAATCACACTTACAAAAATATTTTCAATAACATAAAACATACACTTATTTATAGCTCAGAGAAATGATTCTGGCACAAACAGCCACCCTGGAGACCATCTCTTACTACATCAATATGACATGAATCATGATGAACAACATTTTAAATGGCATACTCTTACAATCTTAACAATATTGCAACCTGAGTTAAGACCAAACGTTTTCATCCTGTATAGACTCAGAATAATGGAAAATGCTCCTACGTTATTGCCCCTTTTTTTTCCTGCAAGCTATAGAAACTGACATTAATCCCAACTGTCTGTAAAATTGAAGCAATAAAAACCACAAGCAGTGGCATCACATTTTGCCATGGCAATGCTCCTCAAAAATATAGATCCACAGACAAACAGTGATGTAGTTGATTGTTTCAGTAAAGATTTCTGGACTCTCAGCATTCCCTTTGTTGTACATGAGAGAGACATTACACCAATGGTGGAATATGACCTCATTTGCTGCAAAGAGGAAATTTAATTAACAGAGCAAACAGCGTCTGCCAATATGCCTCCGTAGAGACTGCAGAGGATAAGAAATACCTTTCACAAATACCTGCAATACTGTCTTAAGACTGGACCAACAGTTGGGACACATGGCACTAACCCTCAGTGAGGCTTTAAATTTAGAGCTTTAAAACCCCATTAATCGAGATCAAAGTAAAGGTACACTGTACTGTACATACCATAACCAATGCACAAAAGCTTATAAGATCATGAAAGCTGTAGTGATTGAGTTTGGACAACAAGAGCCAACAGTGTCCTTCTGTGCTTCAGCAGCAGAGTAAAAACTCTAATAACGTTACTAATATTATCAGCTTTTTTTGTGTTAACTTGTAAAACTGCTCACTTTACTTCATCACTGTTCTTCTTTGCTGCTCTTGTTTTGCCAAAATGAACTGAAAAGTCTCAGAGGAGCTAAGTGTGTATTTTTTAATCCAATATAATTATATCTCGTGGCCAAACTTACTTTAATACACATAGTAATGATAGCTTTATTTACCCTTTACACTGGTACTGAAGGAGATACACTGCATACACATGTATATGCATATACAGTACAGTACAGGCAGGGGAATGAACAGATTATATCGTTTGAGAACAGGTAAATAAAAAAGTTTTCAGCTTGAGTGTTTCTTAAAGATGCAATCACCACAAAAACCAGTGAGAAGAGTGCAGAGAAAAACACAAATATAGGAATCTCTCATGTGAAATAACCAAGTGTTCAAATTTTTGCAGAAAATATTGTGTTCATGTAGGATCTCATCACTCATAAGAAGCTAATTAAGAAAATAAGGGCCTTTAATAAAGTGGTGCAACAATTAAATCCAAGTTATTGTTTTCTGATGCTAACTACTTGTTTACATCAGTTATATTTTGTAAATATGGCACAATAGCGCTATATTAATTGAATTATGATCAATTCATGAACACACAAAATGCTCATGTTTCATCATCATAACACAAAACTTCAATTATAAATTTGTCTCAAATGTATATGGCCAAATAACCCCAGTAATATATTTCTGAAATAGACTTTTTTTTTCTGTCTGGCTAAGTGGATGACCACGTTTATGTATAATTTGCCTCCGGCACATTCAAGTAAAGTTAACATATACAGTACAGTCAGGTGTGTGTACATATATATATATATATATATATATATATATATATATATATATATATATATATATATATATATATATGTATATACTGTATGGAACAATGATGTTTGATGTCATTAATGCATCACCTGTGAGCTTTGCTAATGACTATCAAGACAGCTCGTGCCTTTACAATGTGTGAACAATTTCTCAACTTGTGTGAAAACAACAACTTCAGATGGCAAAGAGCGACAGTGGTGGTGCTCTATTACCCATGTAGCTCATTCATGGTTATCATTGTTATTACTCTTTGTGCTCTGCCTGAGACTTAAAATACTTCCAGAGAGCTCCACTGAATCGCTGGTACTCTGATGATTCAGTGGACTGATTTGTTTGCCCTGGGAAATTGTTAAGTGCTATCAAGAACGAGTAAAATACACAAAGAGCTTTGGCTGCATGGACTGGAAGCACATCATCTCTTGTCAGAATAACTAAAGAACAATACATAGCCACACTAAATGTCACTGTATCTAGTTTTTTTTTCTAATTCTTAATCGTAAAAGCAACAGCAGAATTGGCTTCTGTGATATTAAATTCATAGCTAAAGTGAGCAGCATTAAAAAACTTCAGTAAACAATTTTAAGCCTAATTTGGTATGAGACATGACTGGCCCAGTGGCAGTGTGCAACTCCAATTATGATAAGGATTAAGCACATGCAATCAAAAGATAGAACAAGATAATGTGCAAAGATACATTTGGCAAGCAAGCAATTAATTGGAGAAGCATGACACCCTGCCTGCAAAAGATGAGGCAGAAGATGAGGTTTCAACACTTCAATATTATTAATGGCAATGACTACTGATTTTTTTTTCCTGTTCCTGTGAATTGGCCGCAGTCATCACAGGAAAGGCTGTCTGTATGATTTTGAGGAGCCAGACGGAACTGTCAGGGAGTCCACTGCGTTTGGTAGCCACTGTCTGTAACTGCTGTCTGTGCCTAGTGAACCCAGGAGGCTGAAGATGCCCGAGTTCACAAGTTGATTAATGAGTGTGCTGCCACCAGTTGTCAAAATCTGACACTGATTATGAAGCTTCAAGCTTTTTTTATGAGGCAAAAAATGAAATACTATATCCTTTGATGAATCAATTTATCGCGAAAATAATTATGATTCACACAGACTGTGGTTGTGAACACACATTTAATGTAATATGTACTGCATCGACTCAAAAGCAAATAGATCAGGAGGTTTTGCAGAATTGGCTGAATGTGAACAGATCAAACTCTGATCTTGACAGGCTGATGGGAAAATACAATACAATGACAAATCGGTTGTAGTACTCACTTTGCAGGAGAAATGATTTCAGAGTGGTAATGTGGTGATAACATATGTTGAATCTGTTTAGCTGCTGACTGTCCAACTGTTATGAGAGATGATGAGATTAATTAGGAGTGGGATGGCTACTGAGGGAGAGATGAAGCTGTCATTATACAGTAGGTGTTGAGTAATGATGCCTTGTCTTTATCCTCGGTGAGACCTTCTCCGCCACGCTTTTAACTCTGACCCAATTAATACCCCAGGTAAACAGGCTCTTGCCGCGGTCACATGCTTATTACTCCAGAGATTACCAGTGAAATAAAGCTGTACATTTTATCTGTGCATCATGGTTGGAAAGTCAACTTGACAGAACATGGGGCACTTGATAAACAGTCTATCTAGGACACACACTGTATAGCAGGTCTCTCAGGGGGGGTAGACAAAACCCAAGACATTACAGAGAAACCCAAAGCAAATTATCTTGACATGGATGAAACAATAGCAAATTGGACAAATGATATAATTTGAGTCATATAGGCCCCAGCAGAGTCTGGTTGTTTCTTGCACTCTAAGGGATTTGGAAACAAGAATAGTGTTTGATGGTAAAGGTCAGAAAACAAAGGTGTCTCCCTCCATGTTTTCCATTGTAGGAAAACAAGGCATCCCTGTGAAACACTCCCAATACCAAATGTATTTATTATTTTCTTGTTTTCTTGTCCTGGTTTGTAATGTGCCTCATATGAAAGGGATACTGCTTTCATTATTCAGGAGTGTTTCCTTGGGTCTTTGCTCAAAATACAAAGAGAATTGAGGGATTGTTGAAGATGCCAACCAGGAGTCAAGGCTGTCTCTTTTTCTACAGCCATCATTTTTGTATATTTCTAACACCAAGCACTGGTCCTCACCAATGCTGCCAATTGATATATTTACTGTCTTGCAGCTTCAAGAAATACATTAAAAAAAAATGTATTTTTCACAGTACACCTTCTGATTCACAGTACACCAATCAATTCACAGTACACCTTCTGATTCCAAACACGTTACATCTTCACTTGTTCAGCTAATTAGACTTGATTAAACATGAGGGAATGGAGTGATGTAAATGTGACTTTCCACTTAAAAATCAATTAAGTTTTTTTTTTTTTTAGTCAGAGGAACAAAAGAGTTAAATAAGTTCAGGGGGACAAGGGTCTCTATGGGATTTTAAATTCCTCAACTGGTATATGGATGTCTCCTTGGTAAGGAGGTGGTAGGTTGGGGGAAATCTTAGTCTAGACTGAGTGTGCACTTTTCAGCAGGAGGGAGCCACAGTGAGTCATTAATCACCCACCACTGACACTGAAAGCCTTCTGCCCCTCATAAGGGCAAAATAACCTCTAACAATGAGAGGAACTAAGTGGCCAGAGACAATGGGATATTGCATGGTAGTTGCATGTTCCTCTCATAAGCAACCCAGCCAGCCTCAGATGATGGAGCAGCCATTCGATGCCGCTCCCTGACTGTATACAGCAGCAGGGAGGGACATTACATGGTCCTCCTCAGTGAAGCGACCTACAGATTCAAAGTGCAGAGTGGAACGTGTGTCATTTCTCACAATGAAACTGACCCTCTGTAGCATCATTACATGCACATTTGGGGCTGAAAAACTCAAAACGAGCAACAGGAAAACGGCTGAGTTTAATGGCACGAAAAGCGTTACAATATTAAACTTCAGCTAGTCAGGAGGCAGCATTCAACCTTTGCAAACATTCTTGTTTTTTACTTTCGATCTATTGCCCACACGCACAGATAACATGGACAGTGGTGGATGGAAGTACTCAGATCATTTAAGTAAAAGTAGCAATTCCACACTAAGAAAATATTCAGTAACAAGTTAAGGTCCTGCATTCAAAAATGTACTTAAAACAGCTATAATTTATGCATTTATAATAACAATGTATCAAATGACAATGTAATGCTCATAGCACCAGAACCGTACAACAGACAGACACAGTTAGTGACTAGCTGTTGAACATCATGGAGTATTTAAAAGCAGCTATGGCGCTGCTGTTCTCATTAACCACTCGTACATAATAAAAAAAGTAAATGCACTGTAATTTGTATGTATTTCACATATTTATTACTGTATAAACCACATTGACTGGCACTGTTTAAGACCGCGAAGATCCACGTAGGGAGGTGGTCAGGGTGGATGGGTGTCCTCTAAAACACAGGGCTTTCAAACGGGGGAGCAGAGTTTGTGTCCTGGAAGAAGTTAAGGGGAAAACACACAAGACTATTACCCAGGAAACAGTCACCTTATGTTGGCTAAACTTAACTGCAACGGCGGCTGAAACGACTGGGACCTCACGGTGCCCTGTACCTGGCTCACAGTCACCTTTTCTCGGCTGAGTTTAACCACTGAACTTAACTGTCACATGAACAGCCGGCGATCGCCATAAATTGGTGCTGGTGCAACAAGCTAATTTTAACAATTTATCAACTATTTGAATCGATATTTAAGGATCTCTTCATATGTTTTGTATGTGAAATCTTAATATGTACAGTAGCTAACTATAGCTAGCAGATCAACGTAGTACAACAGTTTTAACAAAAAGAGTGTGTTGATCTTCTCATCAATTCTCCGCCAGAAAGCAAACAAGGGTATTTCCCAAAATGTTTAACTGTTCCTTTAAGGACAGCACTCTGAGAAATGTTCAGTACTTTGTCCCATTCTACCATTGACGATGGATAACACTTAATTTTTCATTTATTACACTGCCAGAAACATCATATAGTCAGAGATTATGAGACCCTATCAAAGCTTTTCATTCTTGTCTGACAACAGAGGTGAATGATATTGAATTTCAACACTCTGATATTCATCATTTCCCTCACCATTTAAGTCTGTATTAGTGAGCGCACACAGCTGTCATCAGAAAACAAAAGAGCTGAGTTTGTTCTGCTCCCTAAATTGTGTTGTCAGTATCATCATACTGCACCTCTTCAGTGAAAATAAACTTGGGGGGCGGGGGAGTACAGATTTGAGTGAGACACCAGGATGATTTTCATGGAACATGTTGTGGTACAGCAAAACAAAGAAAAGCTCATTTGATTATAAATCCTCAAACACACAGTTGTATGTATCCACAAGTCAATTCATTCTTTGCCAGCTGGAAAACGGTAACTCATTTCAATATTTGGTCTTGTTTAGTGTTTCCTAGATGTAATAGGAGCGACTTGTGAATTCTTAAATTAAGAGATGTTCTTCTTCATTTGACTGTATTAGTCCTGTATTTTAAGCTTACAGTAATTTGGCACCGACGGCCCGACAGAAAACCCTGAGAAATAGGACTCAGCTGTAACACACATTTGCATCCCAGATCTCATGAAGGCCTGAAGCTGATTGATTAATAGAGACAGAGCATACCAAGCCATATCAGGGACCCTGCACAGGTTAAGTGGTGCTAAGATTGTTTTATATAGTCTATGATTAGAGGATAAGGAAGGAGAGTTTGATCTTCCAGACTTGCTGACCCACTAATTACCGGGGGTCTTTCGATCCAACCTGCCCCAACAACTTCAATCAGACACACTCTTGTGAGTTTGAAACTGGCAGCCGGAAAAAGGAAACACTAACCGTGGAAGGGTATTTGCATTTTTAGATCAGATAATAATAGGAATACATACAGGTATGTATTTTAAAGATATGCATTATGTTATTTACATTACAAGTTGTTAGCTAATATGACCACTGGTTTTCATGGCTGGTTTTCAAGAGTTTGCAAAGAAAATGTCCATGAATATTCATCAGGCATGTGTGGCGTTTAGGACTCAGACCTCTTGTCATATGAGTGCCTCAGAACTTTTAAAGTCATTACAATTACTTAAAAATGGTGAATTGGTGAACAACTCAGCTATCTGAACAAATTTGAATGCATTTTTACATTTGTCCTTGACACATTCCTAAAACATAAGCATTTCGTCTTTTAGTGAAGTCCCTTGCTATCTTTATTTTAGCCCCATTTTTATATAAAAATCATATTTTCTAATACAAATCTCTGTAGCAATGGCATAAGACATAACACTTGCTTCTAAGTCCTCAGCAATCATTCTTCAAGGAGTAATTCTGTGCTGACTGTTCATATTTTCAGTTGCATTTGCACTTAAGTGTCAGTGAAATACTCTGAATCCCAGAGATGAATACACACTTAGTGAGCAACTAAGTGATTTTTAAACCTGAAAATGCTATATGAAAGTGAAATAGCGTTTTCAACTAAGAATGTTGGCAAAAACGTATTTCTATGGAACTGCTGATCAGGAAATACAAAGGTTTTAAGGTTTTTCTGTAATTTGCCCAGTGCAAAAACTCTCCGGAGTGCAACATAATTATCTACATCATCAACAGCAATTATGGATGCATAAATTGAATGCATGTCTACATCCCCATTGTCCAGTATATATTTGTCGCCTGCACAGATAACACAGCATTAACATTACAATGGAGGGGGAATAATGGAGTTGCCCAGCTGGGGTTAAAGGGACATGACAATAAGTTTGACAAGCCTCAGTCAGATGCTGGGCACAGAAAAAAAAGACAACAACTTTTCATCCCATTCAAATGTGGGCGTGTAGAGTCAAATGAATCACGGACATCATAGCCTCAGGGATGAACTGCCATGCTAAACAAAAACTTAACACCAACATAAATATACTCAGTACCTAAAAGAGAACGTCAGCATTTGAATGCACTTTAATGCACATTTACACAGCTGTAAGAATTAATTATAATAAAAAAACTAATGTTGTTTATCTGACAGCAATGCACTTACACTTTTTCATGACAGCTGGAGTCTGATTGTACTTATTGTACTGTAAGTCACTTTGTAAAGTAATAAGCAAGAAAGAAGGCTAATATGTATATTTAAAAAGAGCTCATTAGGCTAATATGTTTTTGTGTTATTACAAGAATAGGCCACCAGGAAAACCACATTGTATTTCTGTTTGACCAGTGACTAATCTATTACTTCTCACTTTAGTTTTATGTACTGCCCATTTCCAATTTGTGTCAGAATGCTGATTTTTTTAAGACATGCAAATATAGATATCATCTTTGCTTTACAACCCTAAAGCTAATACATCATTTTAGACACTGTATTACCAAGAAAAACAGCATCAGTTGTTCCAGCAAAAGCCCAAAAATAATATATATTTGCGTTTAGGAAAAGAAGCCCTCTAAGGGCAGAAGGGATTTTTCCCTAAAAAACTAAAAACTATGCAACTTGCAACTATGATTTGTAATGTTTTTGAAAGGCACTTGATGATGATGTCCTGCTAGAGGTGTCAGATCAAGAAATGTTTATCTGTTGTTCTGGAGGGCCTTCACAAACAATGCATTTTTTTTGTTTATGGTTATGTAGCTCAATTAGACTCTTCAAACAATTTACACTATAGTGGGAAGGATGTCAGTCTGCAACATCTTTGGAACCACTATATATGTTGATAGATTCTCTAATGTTTTCTTCTTTTGTGGTTAGAATAAATCCTCTATGGGAGGAGCACCACAGATCAGACAGGCTTATTTGTCATTCATCATGAGAAACACAAACATAAATCTTGTTTGTTATAGTGTGCAATAAACAATACACAGGACATAAACTGTAGTTATTCTGCACGACAGGGACCGAAATATGCCTAACACAGCTACTGCTTGTAAATAAATGAATAACATGTTAAATATTTTGATAACAGTGAAGAAGGAAGAGTAACTGTTTGCTATTAAATACAATTATTTTTAAGCCTCTTGAGACTCTCATAAATTATTTTTTTAGGAGGACGGAATTTCTCCACGGACCCTTAAAAGACTGACTATTTTCTGACTAACTACACATTATTTAGATTTTCAGACATGCCTCAGTGACTTCAAGTCAATTGTCTAATTATTTGTCAGTAGAAAACTCCAGGCTTAACGTTAGTCCTTTAAATTTTTCCTTTTTGAGTCTGCAAAGATAACAAGTAAAATTAACAAATATCATCAATTAGAAATGTTTAATATTTGATCCTGTCATTCAAAAGTTTATATATTCAACAGACAGTACGGAAAATGCATGAAATGATGGCTTGTCAAACATCAATTTATCCCCTGATCTATCATCCTTATCCTCAATCAACAGTAAGTGATTGATAAAAGTATCCAAATGCTTGATCCACATTATTATCCCAGACTGCTGTAGTGACTCATTTTGGGCCTTTTTTCCTGAGCCGCAATCAGCACACCAGGCCCTCTTCTCGTCAGCTGAGACACTCTGAGAATCCCTGGCAGCTCATATATCAAGGGAGATCCTCACAGCAGTACTCCTCTTCCTTTTTCAATGCACAGGGTGAGTATTTTAATTAGTTGGCTAATTGTCTAAGTAATTGGAAGACAACTTAGCTCAAAGAGTAATCAATCTCTACAGGGCTGTGTTCTATCACATCAAAGGATCTGTAATTAACACTGCAAACCATGGGATGGTCTTTGACTGAGCTCGATAGCATGGGGGGCGTATGATCACAGATAACACTGAGGTTGAGGAGACAGATCTGGGAGGCCTCCAATGAGCATGGAGAGGTGTTATCATTTAGACACAACCAGAGTCAGTTCCAAAAACTTTAAAGGCAGAGACAGTCAGACCTGAATATGCTTGCTGTGATGCAAGAGTTGCACTCTGTAAACAAAAGACAGATAAAGCCACTGGTTATTAAATACTGTGTGTGTGTGTGTGTGTGTGTGTGTGTGTGTGTGTGTGTGTGTGTGTGTGTGTGTGTGTGTGTGTGTGTGTGTGTGTGTGTGTGTGTTTGGCTGACACACATCTAAGCAGCTTTTATTCTTTTAAATTCTAAAAAAACAGGGTTTTTATTGACAATAAAAAAAATAATTCAATATGAATGCTGCAAAGCTTGAATGTTCAAATGTGCATTCTCCTCTTAAATTTCCCCAAAGAATATCTGTTAGCGTGATTTTGACAACAGAATTGGCAATTCATTAAATGTTTTCATATACCGAGTATCAATTTCACTTTGCAGCAAAGCTCACGCCAGGCATTAAAAAAATTAGACATTTGGGATGAACAAGACTAATCATGTCTCAGATTCATTCATTTGAGGCCCCTTAATTTCCCCATTGTAGAAAACAAGACGTATAATGAACAATTATACATAAAGTCAATTTCAGTGTTGTGCAGAAGACTTAATTAAAATTACTAATGAAAAAAGGGACTGCTTACAGTGTGGAAGTTTACTCATCAATTTCAAAATGCTTTGTCTTCATGGACTGTAATGAAAATGACCTAAATGGCAACACACTCTATTTTTTGTTTACAAACAATCATTATGAATAAAATTAGTAACAACAAACCCATCTTTTTATTCAGTCTGAGAAGAATTTGACATAATTGGCCAGATTGTGGAAGGAAAACGCTAAACATCAACACCATTACATTATTCTGGGACAATGTATCATATTATCAATTAACAAACATATTCAAAATGCAGAAATGAATGTCATGCTTGTGGCAGCAGCCTAAAATGGATAATTATGATGAAAGATCCAGGGTAGAGCAGTCATTGGAAGACATGATATTCCCTGAAGTGATCCCCTCCCCCTCCAGCCCTGCGTTCCCCGCCGCAAGGCACAATCCTCACAGTGGCACTGACAGATTGACAAATAAGGTTAATAAGTACTTTCCACCTTTCCTAAAGGCTAATGAAATATTAATCCTTGAGGTGTGGTCAGCAGGAAAAAAAACAATTGGATGGAATTGATTCTCTCTCTCTCTTGCTCGGGATGGTAGAGGAAGAAGAAGAAGAAGAAGAAGAAGAAGAAGAAGAAGAAGAAGAAGAAGAAGAAGAAGAAGAAGAAGAAGAAGAAGAATAGGTGGGGAGGGTGGGGCGTGTTGAGTTGCAACTGTAGGAATTCATTTCTGGCTGAAAATGAACAAATATTTAGATATAAACGCTTAGAGCAATTAAAATTTTTAATCCATCTCCACATCCTGGTGGCTCGGTGGGCGCAGTTGATACCACATGCTCACAGTATTGTGGGTGTGAATCTGGCTCTTGACCCCACACCCAGCCCTTCCAAGACCCTCCACACACAGAAACACACACACACACACACACACACACACACACACACACATTATAAACCGAAATGCCATGAAAACTGTCCTTAAAATCCAATTTAAAACAACACAAACACGGGAGCAGAGAGTTTAGTCAGTCAAACGTGACAAACAAAAAATAAATAAACATAGGAATATGATCTTTATAAATGCCACCTTGTGCACACAGGAGCAAGAATCAAAATGTGGGACCCTTAAAAAAATATATATTATTGGTGACAAATTTGAATTTTACACAAATCTCTTTCCCCCCTCGAACAGTTTTCACTAATCGGAAGCCTTGGGACATCTCAAGGCCTAGTGGACCATGTGAGAAGAAGAGCCACACACTCACGTACTGATAGGGCAAAATTGGATCCAGTAAGAATGCAAAGAAGCTTATCAACCAACACTCCCAGGCAGTGCTCTCTGCAAGAGCATATGTCAACATCATTTATTAGATGCGGCCAGGGACTAAATTATGTATGATCACAAAACGGGGAGGGAAATGGAAAAATAGGATCACACGCAGCAGGTGGATAGAATAATATTTGGAGAGAATATGAAATTATTAATAGAGGCCCTTAAGGGAGAATATTTGTTAACATTAACCAGTGAGACATTTGCAATGCTTTAAGTCTATGATTAATCACATTGGACATTTCAGAATCATATAAAGTTAAGTGAATGTTTTATTTGCTTACGTTTTGAGAAGAGCAATCCATATTATTACTGCCACATATATTTCTATATTAATGTGTGCAGATACAACAAGACTTAAATCAAACATTTCCAAATTGCATCCAGTAAATCGTGTTTTGAAAAAAGTGGATATGGAATTCAAAAACCTGTTAACTGTATTTCCTTCACTCCAGCCAAACATATACTAAGTAGCTTTAATATTGCCAGATGAGCAATCTCTCAAGCAAAATACTCTTTAGAGATACTATGTAATTGACTCCACATCTAACAGTATGGAACAAATCCCACTAGCAGAGGGAGTTGACAAATTGCATTAAAAACACTCAATTGGGCCAGGATTGGATAGAAGCTCATGTTCCTCCTTATCCCATTAAACATGAAACAGTTTAATCTCTAAAACTTGCTGACATACAAGGAAACGCTTAAGCATGCTGCCTGTATTTGATTTGTAGAGGAAAATCAAGGTACAACAACATGGCCTCTGAACTACTGTGCGCTTCTGTGTGTGCGTAACATATGTAGACAAGAGCAGAATTTCTACTTGCCTCAGAGAAATAGCATTATTTTAATCAACGTCAATTACAACATCGTTTAATAGCAGAGTAACAGCGAAACCGTTGACATGCATATCATTTGTTTCAGCCTGCTCAAAGTGGGCAATATTAAAGAGACTCAAACTGTCAAATCATCCAAGTTTCTTCTTCAATAGCTTACCCGATTTGAACATGTTCCGCTTCCTTTCATGACATGTAAACAGGTTTTGACATGGGTCTAGTTAAATGTGTAAGACATGCTGAAAAAAAGCAAAAGGGAAATGCCTGTGCAAAAAAAAAAAAAAAAAACCTGTCAACACACAGTACCTGCTTTAAATCTGTTCCCCATTTCAGGCAATCTGTGGGAACCAGGCCTGTGGAGTCTAATCCTGTTTTCATCCGTACCCCCCAACACCCCCCTCATCTGTATCACACTTTCAATTCCACTTGCTGGTGCCTTTGTGTGATTTTCATTTGATCTCGCTTTTAAAATTTAAAATCTATTCAAGTTTTTTTTAGTTAGATTCACGCTGTTGCCGTGAAGCCATATTTATGTTCTAGGTTTGGAATTGCAAATCAAGAGTATGTGATTTAGGGGGAATGGAAGTCCAAAATTCCCCCGCATCACCTTTTATGATTCTGTAGGTTTAAAATGTTAACAAGGGTGTTTTAGCAAGCTGATTTGTGCAGTATCAGCCTGTCTCTGGCTGTGTGTGTGTGCAGAGAACTCCTTTTTATGTAGTAGACAATAATCATTGTAAACGTACTCTTATTTACTGAGTCTGGTAGTCTGTGGCACAGACACATTGTGTTTACAATTCTGTGCTACGTCTATAGTGCTATAAAGCAAGCAAACTGATATTGGCAATGCATTAGTTTAGCAGTTTAGATTTAATGCATTTTTATATCAGTGCACCATCAAACAATAGATTTTTTTTTCAAATCTGACAAGTTAAGAAAAATCCAAAGATTTGTTGCATTGTTGCTTTGTTTCTGAACAGTCCCAAAAGTAGTCACACCCTTATTACTAATTTTTCACTTTTTGAAAGAGCTTATTTTTAGCTTTGCATAGCACCTTTACTTTGTATCGAAGAGCAAATTTATGCATGCTGGCATTTTTAGGTACTGACATTTTTCCCGTAGAAACACCACCAAACAGACCACATTTCAAATCTGCTATGCATGGCTTCATTTCAGTTCTCTTAGCTTTGCAATGTGGAGCAATATTATGCATGCTGACATTTTTATGTATTCTTAATTTTGTTGTTTTTCCAGTATGAACATAGCTGAGCTCTGCAGGGCCGTTCTTAATGCAGCATCTCTTTGGATTGTTTAATCAAACATGCAGTCACACACCATGATGCATCATAGATCCTGCAACAACTATGAACATACTTGTTGGGAGTCATGACTGAGGTGTTCTGAACAAAAACACCAAGATAACCAGATAGCAGTGGTGGAATGTAACAAAGTACATTTTGTCAAGTACTGTACCTAAGTACAAATGTGAGGAACTTGTACTTTATTTGAGTCTTTTCTCTTCATGCCACTTTTTACTTCTACTCCACTACATTTCAGAGGGAAATGTAGTACTTTTTACGCCACTACATTAATCTGACAGTTTTAGTTACAAGTTACTTTACAAATTAAGATTTTTGCACACAAAACACATGTAGTTTATAAAATGCAATGTTTTATTATAAATTAAACTACCCAGCAATATACAGGCCTACAAGTACAGCTGAAATTATTAGCCAATTGATTGAACACTTAGTTGATTGTTTCCAGTTTCTACAATGTGAGGCTTTTTCTGCATTGAGTACTTAATTTAACTACATTTTCCGGATGATACTTACATACTTTTTTTTAACAATGCTGCCAAATGTCAGCATATTGCGTTGAGTTGCAAAGAGAAACATCTGCATGTAAGTATAAGATGCATATGTATCCATATGCAATTTACTTGCTACAATAGAACAGTATGGTTTGAGAAAACATAACAAAAGCATCAGCATCTAAGACAGCAGCCACTTTGGATTGATTTTCCCTCAGACTTAACTCAACCATTATAGTGATACCAACGGGACAATATCAATATCGACCAAATTAATAACTTCCCCACTGAAATATCTCAGGCTGTGCTGCAACTGTATCTATTCAGAGTCCATAAGATGTAGTGAGAAAACAAACTTTGACTTATTGAATACATTCCTATGAGCCTTTTATGCAAAGAAATTTAATATCCCTGCAGACTCTCATCTGCTCTGTAAATAAATGGTTACTTCTGCTCTCAGATATGACTCTAAAGAGCACATCATAGAGAATTCACATAGGGCTGATTCATATTCCTGAATCACGGACGTTAACATTAAAAAAAAGATACACTTGGTTGTTTTTCAAATGTCAAGGCGTAATAAACAGCTGAATATTGTTATGTGTTTCAGCTCAACAGCTTGTGTATCTCAAGCATAAGCTTCACTCAGTATATGTGAGCCTTTGTTGATCATTCTTGAAGTCATGTTGGTTGTTGGAATAAGTTATAACTGATAATCGTGTTATGGGAAAAAAGTATATCTGCTTATCAAAGAATATTACTGCCCTACTTGATGCCCAGTGACAGATTAAGGTGAGCATTATGAACTCAGCCATAACAAGCCCCACTTCCTATGATTATCTGACACAAGATGCTGACAGACGCTCACTGTTGACATTTCTGTTGATATTGGCAGTGAAAAGGACAGCAACAGCAGAGACTTACAATGCTTACAGGACTTACACAGTTGTATTTTCCTCTTTGTCGGCCTGTGTTGTAGGACTTAGCGTATCATTGACAGTTGAATGAGCTGCGTTACTGACCTGATGTGAAAGACCAGGATCATACATCAGGGCTGTTTCCTCTCTGTCATCACAGTTGTGTGGTCAGGCCTGACACCTGGAACAGCTGAAACATCAGAAATGCAAAATGTAAAAGCTCCCATGCAGAGCAGCATGTGAAAAAGTAGTACATGTAATGGATAGAGGGTCACAGTGTCGCTGTTTTTTATGTTGTGGTGTGATCCTAACCTGATTGGTTTCTGTTTGAAGTTATTATTAGAATAACAAAGACCCTACTTACCATAAAATATCAGGTGAGGTTAATGGCAAATTATTTGTTGCATTAAACCACAGTTTTTGCATCTCCCTCACTTTTTTTGCCCTAATGGATTTTATTTTACTGAATATTCTCTGAAAGCATACATAATTCTGTGTGAAAGCAAATCTATTTTTCATGAATACAAAGCAATATTAAAAGCACAACTTAAGAGACTATGAATTAATCATTTTGTATTACTGAACATGAAAAATGCACAATTAAGAACATTTCTTCACACCCTCCTGTGTAGAGGCATAGATTATTTACTGTATTATGTTATGCTCGTTAAATCTTAAGGTCATTTTACCAAGTCCTCAAAAAATATGTCAAGTTACAAATTGTGAATAAACATTCACAACACGTTCATGCAGTAGCAAATAAAATGCATTTTATTTGTAAAATAAGTCAAATGTACTTCTGATCAATGTTGGTCAAGACTCCATTCATAAAAACATGGATAGTTTGAGTTATTGTAACTGCATCACATCTCCAGAGAACTTAGGTAAATTATGGAGCCCCTTCAGACTAATTAGACCTAATTACACCTACCAGTGACATCATACATTTAGATTCACACCGAATTTCATTTGATGCGCAAGTGAATATTTACTGCAGCAGGTCTGTGCATGTGGGATTGAGTCAAAATGAACTAGTGCCCATGTTTATTGGACAGCAATGGAGGTATATGGCACAGAGGAATAAGGTAGGTTTGGCTACACAAAAATTCCGCCGGATGCATTTATGTCTGTTTCCTTACGCTTTCTTTGTGTTGGAATTTTAAACTCCGGTGGATTTATGAGGACTATGGTTGACTGCTCCTTAGATCTCTGCATAGTAAATTGAGACAGCTAGCTAGCTCTCACACAACTATTTTACAGCGGCTCCACGTGGAGCTTAGCGCCGCCCATGACAATTGTGATTGGTTTAAAGAAATGCCAATAAACCAGAGCATGTTTTTCTCCCATCCCGGAATGCTATGTGGACTAGCCAGACCCTCCTCCGCTCCGCAGCGTGTGGATGGTCTGGCAAAGCGAGACTACACAAATATGACTTATTAGCAAAATCAATTTGTTGTTGGTTTTGGTCTTTTCATGGTTTTTGTTGTCAATAAGAAAAATATAGAATATTACCAGGCTTATTCTTTAACATGCAATTCACTTACAGTAACACCAATATCACGTTTGGCCTTCAACAGCCCACTAAGGCATACATATAATGCACCAGACCAGCAACAATGCAAGACTAATTGATGGGTCTTTGTTGGAGCAGGAAGGTCTGTACCAGCAGCTATGGATGGATGACACATACCTTCTGCCACCAAAGCCTTTGCTGTCTTTTAACAATACTGTACCTTAATCACGTAATTCATTTTGCACTGCAATGCATATAAAAGTTCTGCCGGGGTACTATATAATTTACAAATGATGCCGGTGTTATATACAGTATGTGTTCAGTGTAGTCTGTCACCAAGCTTTTCCTACCTGAAGCACAATCGGTAATAGCTGTGGCCCTGGCTTTTCCCATGACATTTGGAGGTTAATTTGCACTAGTTTCATGGTCATTTATCGACGGACGCTTCTAAAATTAGCATTAACCACGCTTTTTATTGACAGAAGTGTTTAATAACCCATCAAATCAAACAGGATGGTCAGCCAGGAAGTGCTTCTGTGCAGAGAAAATATGCTCCATTCAAACTGCATACATTTTTAGTTCAAATATTACTGTGTGATAATTGAACTTGTTATGCCCAGAAGTTTTTGTAAATTCATTTTTAGTAAATCACGCCAAGCATTGTGACAGATTTATGCCAGGGAAGCTTGGTGGTAATAAATCTGTAGGGAGTGATGCCTGATGTTGGGCTAATGTGTGTGGAGGGATTTGCAGATGATGAACCTGCATGAGCTGCTTTGATCCAGATGTACCTGGTCAGTGTAGTGGAGACAGATGGGAAGAGGAAGGAGAGGTTTCTTGTTCTCACCACAGGTTTCCCTTTATTTTTGACATATTTATAGCCTTGTTCAATCTGTTATATATATATTTTTTCACCTATACAACATGTTCTGCCTGAGGTTTGCAGTGTTTCTCCTCACTTCCTTTCACATTCCTATTCCCCAACTTTGTCACATTGCATTGAGCATGAGTGAAATTGTTTACTTTTGTGGTTGAATGAGTGATGATTTACTTTCTGAGTAGCTGCAGAGGATGTATTGTAGGTTATGGAACAATGTACAATGTTCACAAACTTGTATCGCATTTGCAAAGAACCTATTCATCAGACAAAATGCTCATATTAGCTGTAAAAGCAGAGGAAAATCATGTCTATATATTGTCTTGGAAATTAGTTCAAGCCCATAAATACATTGCACATAATTTTTTGTGATCTCCTTTATAATTCCCAGCTTCCTCCTCCAACCTTATCTTCCTCTAACCACTGTTGTGTATAATTTCACATCCACAGATTCACACGGCATGTCAGCAACTCAGAGTGGAATATACTTATGTTCAAAGGAGTCCTAATGTGGAGTGATGGGTGGGCCTACAGTAGCCTCAGAACCGTTGACACACAGCTGTCTTTGCCATAAATCTTGCAAATCCACAAAAAAAAAAAAAAAAAAACGCTCTCTTTTGAGACTTTTTTGAGTGGTAAATTGCTTCAGCTTTGAAAGTAAGTGTAGTAAGAATCCTCCTGTATACACCAACATTGAGCAAATCATTTAAGTCCAATGGAGAAAGGCAGTCAGAGCTACAACTGCAGTTCTATTAAGACAGAGCAATTTTTGTGTGTGACCAAATGTAAATAAATAAACAAATCTTACTTCTAACGTATAGTTACTGGACAAGGTTAATCCTGTAGGTTAATAAACACAATGCATTCCCTTCTTAATAGCATGCATGGCCTTGTCAGAGTTCCTTTATCTACAAGCTGTGTCTGTAAAGCTATTATATAATTATATCATTGCATTTGTCATTTGCGTTCACCCTTGGGGTGAAGAACAAATTAAAGCACTGAGTATGTTAACTTTATAAGCAGAATGTCTGCAACACAAACCATAACAAAAGTTCATATTTTCTGTGTAATGAATGTTACATTATTTATACTATGAATTATGGATGAACTTGTGCAGACCTGCGCAGGCCTGAATGGGGATAGCTTGTAATCAATCCTTGTCTGATGGACCTCTCCAACAAACAGTTATTAGTGGTTACTCTGTTTAAGAAAAAAAGAAGGTACAGAGCAATAATATGAGCTATTACCTGCAGTCAAGGCATGCATTACACTTCTATTCACAAAAAAATCATTGCCAGTAATTTAAATATTAAGATATTTTAGTTGTGATGATTTAAAGATTGTGGCAACAGAGATTAAGCAGTTCACTGATTTAGCAACATTGAAAGGCTTATTGAAGTGAACCCTTTAATACTTTTCAAAAAATACTAAAAAGAATGCACATTAAATGACAGCATCCTTTGAATTAATACACTTTGTAACTTCACAGGCAGTGGCATAAGCACTGAGCTGAGATAGGAAGGAAACATTATTCATGGTGTTTTTCATCCTAACTCTACTTTATTAGCTTATTTGATTCCCCATTCTCCTCATAGTTGATTCAATACATTTCCTATTTGCATAAAACTGTCCGGTAAGATTATCTTCACTTATTCGATCTATCCTAAGAGTCACCTTGTTCAGGATCTTATATGAATAATGAGATTTTAAATTGGAAGACACTCACACAGAGAATGAGGCATTTACAGTTAATTCATCTCATTGAGTTACATTGCTTAGAGGTATTGGAGGGTTTAGATTTTCATTCAAGCATCATATTTAACTGTGTCTGCTTCCCCCACTTTACTGCCATTGAAATTTAAATGGCCTGAGCCTGACAGATCCAATATTGCGACCCACTGTTGCTATTTTCCTTGGAGCAAATATATTGTCAAAATCCGTATATTCAGAGAATGAGAAGGCAAAGAAGAGTGATCACATGAGGCCCCTCACCATTGTGATTTCCCCTTTTTTTAACAAATATTATATAGGACCTAGTTGCCTATTTATAGAAACTGATACACATCTGAATGTTGCAGGAATGATTTCAGATCTCAATAATTTGCTTTAAAAATGACTTCAAAATTTTAGTGTATTACTGTGGTAAGTGTTTTATGTAACAAAATAAATTTGTACAATTGCATCACATACTCAAATTTCTGTCACACATGCATACACATTCACAGTGATTTGACAGAGAGAAAAAGACAGAATGAGAGAGTGGGAAGGGGGGGGTAATTGGCTTTTTATGACTCCAATTAAATAACATTATGCATATACTGGCTTAACGGCTTATATGTGGCCTCCATTAACAATGTCCTCTTGATTGGTTCTTGGGCTTAAGGTCTCCTCCAACTCGGGCAGCGCTTGTCATAGTGTTTAAACCCATATGTGGAGAAAAACCTTGTGACAGTAAGATTTTTTATATGTGTGTGAATAATTTAAAAGGAAAACTACAAATCGTGAAAAGATCAATGACCCTTTCTATGCCGACACAACCTGCAACAAGACCGCTTCAAACATTATTTGTCTGAGATGTCAATTGAATAAAATAAATCTAATCATTAAGGCCTTAGTGCGTTGTCTTGAAAGCAAAAGAGAGCGAAAGAAAACAAGCATGTGCCTGTCCTGAAGCGGAGCTCCTGAGGTGTTAACTAATCTCTGGTGGCCAGTCTATGCACTGCCTCCTCTAATTGCTCCCTGTATTTCTGTCTGGTGTGAGAGCAGCCATTGTAGCGAGCGCCCAGTCAGCCCCCAGAGGTCTCACACCTTCATTATCACTCTTTATTGCAGAACCTTATACGGGCACTCGGCACCAAACAGCCTGCCCGTTAAAAATAGAGCCTTCTCCTCTCCTCTCCTTTTGGTGGTTTCAGTTTTAATTACTAACACAGAGCCAAAGCCAGAGTCCTCAACAGGCCTGGCGTTTTTTGTTCACTAATTAAAGCGAGGATGGAGTTTATTGAAGGGACCCTGACTCTGCTCTCTCATCTATTATTAAGAGGGCAGGACAAATCATTTTCAAATTTGTATGCTGAAACCTGTCCAGGGACAGGCACGGGGCGGTAAAGGTTGGGGGAAGGTGGGGTGAAATGGTGCTGAACACAGGGGAAGGTGGTTGAGACGCTGTATGTTCAGAGAGCGGAGGAGATCCTGAAGAAGGATAAATGCAGAAAACCAACTGTTATATAACGCAACGCAAAGGAAGTAGGTGCAGTAGATTAATGCTAACTGCTGTACCTGTGCAAAGTTTCTGTGACACAGCACACCTTAATGTTGATCATTAAGGGATGAGTGTCTGGTAGACCTGCATCAGTAGTATTAGCAAAGATAATGGCATTGATTGGAGAACCCCCTCTGTGTGCTCTGTGTGCTCTGTGTAAACAGTGGGCATAAATACCAAAACAGCAGGGTGGTAATGTGAGAGCACAATGTCCAGCCAGATTGATGTTCTTAGTGATTCACTAACCCCCTCTGTCTAACATTCTTAATTGCCTAAACAGCCGCGACCGTGACAGCTGCACAGGTACCTCACTGAAAGAACAAAAAGACTGCAGACTGGAGAGATGGAAAGGGGGAAGACAACTAGCAACAAAACATCAAGTAGAGCAGTAGAGACAGTGTAAATAAGTCTTTACACAAGTATTTTAAGGTCATGCAAATACTCTAAATTGGATGTTTATACAGATTTTTGTGCAACAATATGTCAAAAGTCAGATGTAAAACATTATGATGAAATCAAGGATTGTTTTTTTTTGCTTAGGAGCCGTGATAGGTTATATCAATGGAAATCTTAAAAAGCCTATATTTCTAACTACATCTTTTACAGTATGTGTAAGCAAGTTTATATGTAAGCAAATTCCGCTTTTTTTTAGTTGCATACAGCTTATGCCAGCAGAGGGCCACTTGGTTATTGGAGTTTAAAAGAAAACTAAAAAGCTGTTAACTGATGAGCATACATTGTAATATAACCAAGATTTCATTGTATTGTTTTCTTCAAAAAAATGAGTCTATGTAACATCAATAACGTGAGCAGAAATGATTCAACTTAAAGATAAAAAAATTAAACAAACTTGACTCTCTGTCAAACTGTTATGTATCAAATTGCAGCTTTACTTGAAATTGGCCCCTAACAGTCACAGTAAGTGTGGTATTCATGCTGAAAAACACAACTGGGAGCAAGTCCACATGGAAAATTAGCAACATACAATTAGAGAAAGAAAATCTTCATATCTAATTTCTAACCTTTATAAGATGAGGTAGTGAATTGAAAAGGAGAAATAATTAATTTAGCAGAGTGAAGAGCAAGAGAATCTTCCCTTTGCCTAACAAGCAGCTTGCATCCTCAGGGCAATTAGTCACTGTCATATGAGGGCAAATGTAGAACCCTTTGCATGCTTGTTAAGTAAAAACTTACACAGAGGTCACTGACATGTACTGTAAAAGAAATGCAGTGTAACCACTGAGCTATGAGTCCAGAGTAAAATAAGCCAGACAAAACTGCACCATTAAAATATATATGTGTGATTTTAAATATAATCTAACTTAGTCTTATTAACCACATGCAAAGTAGTAAATTCATTATTGAATGTACTGAAAGACACAATGGGCTTTTGTTGCTTTCACTGAAAGCTATTGATCACCTTTCTTCATATCTGACACAACATTTCACAAAACTTCCAGAGCGAAACAATATAACAAATGAAATCACTATCTGCATGATAGTATATATAACTTGGACCACCTCATATTTTTAGATTATTTACAAGACATTTAAAATTAAGTAACTCCAGAAAGCAGCATTATGTCATATTACAGAATCTGGACACTGCTGTTTTTATATTATGTTTCATTCAGTGTTTGTGTAGGATTTTACTGATTTTCACTCAACCCTTCATGTACTGCATGTGCCTGACATATTTCCATCTTGAAAATTTAGCCTAATGCCTCACCCAGTTAACACCAAACAAATCCTCCGTGTACAGCAAACTGAAGAATAAAGGGAATTTCACAGCTGTTTAATGTGGGATTGTTTAATTTGACCATTTATATGCATTATACATGTACATTTCTTTCAGGGTGTTTTTTTTCAATACATACAGGGAGGGATATATAGGTCAGAGACCCCAGTGCCTTATCAGTAATTCGCCATTGCCTGGTTATTAAGGACAGCTTAGGTGGAGAGGGCTGGAGTACCAGGAGGGGTTAAGGTGAATTGATTGCCTGTGGACATGTTAAACATGACCCTGTCAGGCCTCCACTCCACTCCTAAAATGCACCAACCTGTGCACCTCACTCCAAGTAATCAGCTGTAGAGGCTTTAATAAAATTCAGAAAGCCCCGAGAACTTCGCCCCAGGGACTGTACCAAGTTGGAAATAATCGAAACCCACGGCAAGAGACATTTGCACTGTTACCGTAGGAAGCACAACAAAATGCCTGGTGCTCTGAACCCTTAAAAAATGTTTTTTAAGGGGGGGTTGTGGTTTATGAGCGTAATGGAAGCACATAGGTTGTTGTTCACTGTTAAACAGATTGGAAAGTAATCACCAAAGTGTCTGTTCCTCTACTGACTGGGTTCAGATGCAGCAGCTTGCAGCAGAGGGGCAGTGGCAGGGTAATTATGGGGTAACTTGGGCTCAATCTGTCTGTAGACACCCTCCCTTTTGGAAGGGGGTGTTTCCCTTGATTAGCCCGACTCAGGGTGAAGCCCCCTCTGCAAACGGCAGATTGAAGTTCATCACAGGGTCTCAGCTGCCAGTATGTTGCAATGAATTGCTTGCTGTAAGAAGGTGTTGACAGGAGCAGCTGGACATCAGAGAGTGATGAAAAGAAAGGGAAATTCATGGAGAACCCAGACAGAACAGTCCACTGGGGAAAAGACAGAGAATTGGTCATCTGCTGGTGGGGAGCAGAACTGCAACCATTGTAGTCTGGCCTCAGGGTGTGTGTACAAGTCATTTTTGTTTATGTATGGCCTTCATCATGTAGAAAACCTGCGTTTGAGAGTTAAGAACACTGAAGTGTATGAAGTTCATTCACGCTGATTGATTGGATCACTGCAGCCTTTGGCAATTACTCAAGTGATAACCACCCTGAAATAGATATTTAAGTCAAATGATAATGTCAACCATTCAAAAAAGTATGATATGCCTGCAGCATGTTGATAAAATGACAATAATGGCGAGACTATATTATACACATTTCTATTTTCTTTATGTCATCTCTTGGCAGGCAAAGTGTACACTGGCAGGAATTAATGTTAGGAAGTATTGAATGTGCCACTGTTTAAGACACAGAATCACATCAAACCTTGTTTAGCATCCAAATTATAAATAATGACACTGGACAGGCCTTCAGGGTGGCTAACAGAGACTGTGGGACATTACACACTGTACTCTCAAGTGGTGAACTAAATAAAGAACAATGGATATGAGTTGAGAAAAAGATATATCAAACTTAAAGAAAAGCTCATTATTGTTGTAGACCGATATAGCTAACTTTTAGTTAAACTCATTATTATTTATTCTAATAAGTCACGGTCACACATTATCTATCAGCCACACTTATGGCTGTACTGACAACCGGTGTTTGGATCCTTTTTTCTTTCCTCAATCAACAGACAGGTCCAATTAGAGAGTCTTCATGAGCAGCAACAACAGTGTGGACACCTGCAATCACTATTGTCAAGATGTAAGAGGAGCATTTTTTGGTAAGAGCTTTACAGACAAAATATTTGTGGAGCTGCTGTGATTTTAGAAGTCAGTAAAGTAGCAGGTCTATATCACAAGAGAATTTCTCTTTTAATTTACATTATGTCAGATTATGGCATTTTTGTAGTGAAATACTAAAAGTTTTATATATATGATGAATAAAATCCTAAATTGTTAAAAAAAAAACACATACTGTATGTGTCCATGTCTCAAAAGTGCTGCTCCTTAGCTCAAGCAATGGTGACTCATGTTGAAATGAAAATGAGGAGCGTGTGTGTGTGTGTGTGTGTGTGTGTGTGTGTGTGTGTGTGTGTGTGTGTGTGTTTTGATGAATAGAGATGGTGCCCTAAGGTGAGGACAGACTATATTGGTGTGATTCTACCATTCACTATATTAATGAACTGCCTAAAGGTGCAAATTAGGTTTTAATGGGTGTTACTTTACTAGCTTGGTTCTACCACACACAATCCCTCTCACTCAATGTTCCTCCTGCCCCTCTTATTTTGAAAAAAGGCAATTACAATTTGCAGCCATTTCAGTGATGCTAAAGAAAATACAAACATTAGCAGCTCAACTTCTCAAGAAAAAAAAAAAAAGATGCTTATTCATTTTGTGATGACACTTTGTTCTGACTCTGTTCCCTCCATACTTGAAATGCCTCAACTCATACTGCCAAATTTTGTCTTCCACCAGCTTACTGTGAACAAAGCCAAACCATTTTGCATGCCTGCGTGTTTGAACCCTTCATGTTGTATAATTTAACGCTCTTTATTTTGCAGCAGGAGAATTTGGATAGAGGAAATGTAGATTGTTACATTTCAAAAAAATAGGTGGAGAAAAGAAAAAAAAGTTTAGGAGGGAAAAGACTCAGAAAAAAAAGCCTTTTAAGTCAGTGGTTTGAGAGAGCAGCTTTCTGCTTAACATGATCTGTTAACATACTTGACACCAGCCACTACTTAATTAGCTACCATCATCTCTGAGCCCCAGAGAAAGAGGGACAGGCTAATGATTAATGATAAAAAATGCCAGGAAAAGAAACCTTTGACAAAACACAACATGTCATCCTGTGTCCTCTACAGACGTGAACTACTGCTGTGATTTACCCTCCTTGAAGCTGACAAAGATTATTTATGCTCACAAACCTGATTAAACTCAGGTTTGTTTTTTGCTTTTCCAAACACAGATGGAATTTTAGAACGCTGTTTGCATTTGTAAAGGAGACTGTTCCCCCCACAATCAGTAATTGATAAGGTAATTTTGACACACATAATGACTGACAGTGCAAAGTCTTCAGGGAAATCTGAAGAGTCATGTTTCTGTCTGTATATAATGGTCAGGTTGTATTGCATTTTTCATGCTTTAACTCCACTGAATCTCTGAGCATACTGCAAAACCAATTGCTTTATTGATCTATAACTAATTAGGGCAAGATAAATGGTTCAACTGAACAAATACAGGCTCTATAATGAGCCGATACAGTGCAAGACATATTAATTGAGTTCTGCATAATATGAGGCTATTCTTCTATATTAGACCTTGCATGATGTTCAACAAAAACTAATGTGACTGAGGTTACCTACAGATATCTAAGGAAAAAAAATAAAACCATAAAATCATTCATATATTTGTTAAGCTTATAGTTAAAAAGATGTCTTATGTCCACACCAAGGAATTTTGTGCGCTCACGCAAGTGTAGCAATCAGATCCCATGGTTAAAAAAAAACAACCACCCCTCTGGTGTGACTCGTGTTGTGTGCAGTCACCAGCGATCAAAGGCTAATTAGTTTCAGCTGACACGGGGTATGGCCCTCAGGTCAAAGATCATGACTGATGTTATGGAGATGATGGTGGAGAAAGGGAGAAGCAGGGGAACGCCCAGGGATCTGAATCCTCATTAACCAGAAATTGTTGCTCTTATGTATCAAATCCCAGACTAAACTTAAACCCAACACATTTCCTATTCTAATCACTTGTATTACTTTAAAAATCTGAAGTTAGGGCTCTTTGTACAAACAGCTCATCCCTTGGTGTGTGTTTTAGCATAAAGGCAGAAATAGAAGGAGATTACATTCTATACATGTAGCCTATACTGTATGTTTCCCCAAAGGCTGTTAATATATAAATATATATATATAAAATATACACTCTGCTGTTTACCTCATAGTGCCAGTGTAGTTCATAGACAGACTAATAACCAGGGGCTCCCTCTACAGGCCGACTGTTAACTCTATCAGCAGGCAGCTCAGTCTTTTACTGACAACATGCTCTCTCGCAATGCTTCATTTGTCATAGCAGATGTTCAAAACTATTTTCCCTGGAAGCCTAAAATCTGAAGAAGTAAATTAATATCCCCTCCCCTTCTGTTTTAAGTCCCTCAGACTCAGTTCATAGCCTGCACTAAGTGCCCTTGTTGACTCAATTGGATTAGCACTAATATGTAAACACAGGAGGTATGAGGAGTAATCCTCTAATGAGAGAAGGAAAAAGTGAAATAAATAAGTTAAAATGCCATGCCTTGCCTTTAAATGAGGCATCTGTCAGGTAAGCTGGATTGCAAGTAGGTATTAAATGTGGACATGGGGATATTCTGAGCTAAACAGTTGTGACCATTCAGTGACAGCGTAATTACTCGTTTGTAACTTAGTTGGATAATAGGAATACAGCCTCTAGGGAATAAGACAAAGACTTGTTAATTATTAAAGCTTACATCAGCCAGGCACTAGAGAGTTGCAATTATTAATGTTGTTGTTCTTGTTTGTGCTTAAACACTACCTCTGCTGTTAATATGCTCATTAACCAAAATGAGTGATTTTATTACTCTTGATTTGGTTTGGGGTTTGTTAAACGTATCAGGGCTCAGCTGTCGTTGTTTACTGAGGGATAAACACTTGTGGACAGGTGACGAGAGAAACAACCCACCGATTCTTATTTTCTCAGATTAATTATAAAAAAATATTATATCTATAAAATAATTATAAAAATGCAATTTTAAACATAAACTTTTTGCTCTTTAGTCATATAGTGCACTACTTTGTTGTGCAGTTACCTATATTCCTTCCAAAAAAATTATTTTCATTCAGTTTAATCACACAGACACACTGCGAGGATGACTCTAGTCTAATGTCACTTGTGGTACTGCAAAGAATCATTCCAAATTTAAACATAATATCGCATTGTGCTCAAAATTAAACACGTCTTGTCTTATTAAGCAAATGTTCTTGTTCAAATGTTCCCGTGACATCTGAAGTCCTCATTTAAATGGTGCGCTGCTATAACATAATGCCTTCCTGTAAATATAATTTGCTTCATTAATATATGTTGCATAGATTATCATGGCTCAAAATGTAAATGAGTTACAGCAACAATTTAGGATTTTATTCATCATATATATAAAACTTTTAGTATTTCACTACAAAAATGCCATAATCTGACGTAATGTAAATTAAAAGAGAAATTCTCTTGTGATATAGACCTGCTACTTTACTGACTTCTAAAATCACAGCAGCTCCACAAATATTTTGTCTGTAAAGCTCTTACCAAAAAATGCTCCTCTTACATCTTGACAATAGTGATTGCAGGTGTCCACACTGTTGTTGCTGCTCATGAAGACTCTCTAATTGGACCTGTCTGTTGATTGAGGAAAGAAAAAAGGATCCAAACACCGGTTGTCAGTACAGCCATAAGTGTGGCTGATAGATAATGTGTGACCGTGACTTATTAGAATAAAGAATAATGAGTTTAACTAAAAGTTAGCTATATCGGCCTACAACAATAATGAGCTTTTCTTTAAGTTTGATATATCTTTTTCTCAACTCCTATCCATTGTTCTTTATTTAGTTCACCACTTGAGAGACAGTGAGCTGTAACTGCTCTTCAAACTGCTCCAACTCTAAATAGCCTTTGTACAATTTGGAGAAAAAAATGGATGAACATGTTCTTGAAATAAACAAACAACAAAAGAAAATGTTAAAGCAAACAAGCAATTATATTTGTTCACTCTCCATTGTGAGCTAAAACCATATGCAGCTTTAAAGGGTGTTCCTCTTTCTAATGGGCCCCGTGGGGACGAAGGGGTTAATTGATGCAGATGTTGATCGCTTTTACACACGATGCAGGGAGCATCTCCCCGGTGGCTCCTATTAGAGGCAGTTTTAATGAAGTGCTAAACAGAAGGCTTTCCTACAGTGTGGCCTGTCCTTAGGAATACTCAGCAAAGAAAGCACTTCACAGGAAAACAAGGTCCCCTATTGATCGTCATGCCAAATAACTGAATCCTTTCCCAATCAATGCTTATTTCTCAACTTATAGAACCTAATAGACAACAACAGTGAGAGAAAGTCAATCAGAGAGGCAACGTATTGCTTAGTGTACATGAATGAGTGTGTGGTTGTCAAATACAAGTTTTTAACCTCTTGATGGTAATACTCCCAATAATCCACTTGCAGTTTAATCGGTGAATATTATAAAGGGTGAATTCTGAGGCTGCATATTATTTTGGATTTTAAAAATAAAATAAAATAGTATTATTTTATTATCTTACATGCTTTGAGGTAAGAGGTAAAGTTTAGAAATGTACAATACAGGGATTACATTGGGCTACACAGAAAAAATATAAAGAATTAGCATACAGACCATACCTAAATTCACACATAAATTTAATTCCAAAAAACTAAAATGTGTTTCTAAAATTACACAAGAAAAAAACAATAATACTACATAATGTGTACTAGTCAGTGGAGGTTGGTTAAAGTGATGGTAATGTAATGGGGCTTCTCACGCAGCGTTACCAGCCCATAGTCACTAAATTCTGCTCATTAAAATGACAAACCCAAACACACAGTTACTCAGGCGTGATCTTCAGCTGTGTATGGCATCTGGCCCTGACGCACCTCCGCCCCCAACTCCCTAGAGCATCACACATAAATAAACACACACACACACACACACACACACACAGACAGACAGACACACAGTATAACCCCAATCAAATTTTAAAACAATCAGCATTCCATTCATTTCCAATTCAGTCACCTGCCACAGGCTCCTATTAGTGTCCACTATGATACAATATTAGAGGTTCATAAATGAGAATGGTGCCTTCCTCCACTTCAGTCTGAAGGAGTTTCTACATTTTCCCCAGTCAGCTTCCCATTCTATCCGTCAGCCTCTTCCATCCTGATTATCAGGAGACACCAATTTCAAAGAGACATCTTAATAGTGATGTCAACGTATTAATTAGATGTGTTAATGAGCTAAAAGCAACCCAAATTAAATTAATACAGCACTAGACAGAGAGCGAAATTAGCTTCAATTTCTGTAAATGATTCTGAAGTGTGCACAACATATCAGCCTGTCTGAACATTCCCATCCCCCAAAGCTAATCAAGAGCTACATTGCAATTAGCTGCTTAATTAAAGCAACACTCTGCTCGGAAAATCCGGCACAATTAAGTAATGGCTGTTATAGAATGAAGACAGACTGTATTTTTCTTCTGGAGGCAAAAAATAGAAAACAACATATTCTATCCCTAATGGCCTGCAGGGGATTGAGCCAGCCAAGATGTGCCAAGATGGAGAGGTTTCTATCTCACGCTTCAATGGGGATCTTTGCTCCAGCTGGAAGCCTTGTGAATCAATGACAGCAAGGCAGATCAAACTGCCGTGCCCAGGGTTGCTTAGACATCTGAATTGGCACTGACTGGGGTGACTGTATCCTAATCACCAGTTCTGTTTTAGCAGCTCAATGGTTTCCAGTTGGACAGAGGAGCTCCAGACTATTGACAATTTGCACATATTTCAGGAGTGGACCTGTTACTGATCTCTGTGGCTGTGGACACTGTTGTCCTTCTGCCCCTGCTGGTGTGGCTAGAATTTACCAGCACTAAGGGATAAACATTCTCAGAGCCAGAGGGAAAGAGTGGCTGTAGCTTTAGATTAACAATTAGTTTAGAAATCCATACATTGGATACATTTACCCAAAAAAAGAATGTAAACATACAGTATAACCTAGACAAAGTGGGGGTCTAATTAGAATACTATGGGCCAATAATTTGTTTTTTACAAAAAACAACACAAAAAATTATTTGTGGGGGATGTAAGAAGAGGAGCATATACGGAAGATCATTTGAATTTCTTAGGTCTTGTAATGACTTGCAAATATACATTTCAGAAGCTCAAAAAAGGCAGGAGGTTCAGTTTGAATCTACTGAACACTGATCTACCCACTGTTGACAGCTAACAGTAAAACTTCTCTGGAGCTGTACCAATTCCATAACATATACTCTGGAGCTGTCTTACCACTAGTCCTAATTTCTTTTATTTTGTAGCTGTGAGTAGCTCATCCAGTTTACTTTATGCATTGAATTGTGGGACAATAGCATCCATCAAAATCACATTCAACAATCTAGCATTTATTATTATGCAAACTGACTTTTTGAGCAATCTTTATTTGGTCACTTTGTCAGTGTGAACATACTACAAAACCTGCTGAAAAATGGTAGGTAATATTGGATTGGATGTTGTCGGAAAAACATACAGTAGGTGGTGTCCAAATTCTAGGATCTTTTTATTCCACCGAAGACTAACAGCTTTTTAGATAATCCTAAATGTTGCAATAACTGCACCAATTGAAAGCGCAATCTCATTTCTGACTAACAAAAAAACACAACGCTAAGTTTAAGTCAGAAACCCCCTGCTACTCAGTTATTTTCTGTTTTTTAAAAGTGCCTGAATGAGTGGTGAGCTGTGATTAACAGTCGTCTCGGAGATAGAGTCCAGGGACTGTGGTGTAAACGCCATCCTTCAGCAGGTGTAGGCCACAGCAGAGCATATGCCGTCAAGTAACCAGGCTGGTTTGCTCTACAGAGACTCCACTGTGATCATTTCCCTGGGCCTGCTTCTGCTGGGAACCAGTGTCACTCACAAACACCATCTGCCTGAAAACAGATCTGCCTGTTTAGAGCATTTATCAGCAGGTCAAGGAGTGGTGCCTTCCTCTCAAAAAAAGCCCCACACACCTGCTGAAGAAAACAAAAGGAGAAGGCGCTTTGCGCTGCTTTGATAGCTCCTAAGTTCTTCTTTAAGAATCATCCATGTAAACATAAAACAGTAAAAGCACCAGGCACAAGAGATGGCTCCGATCCCACAGTGCTCCAGGATACCTTTCCCTTTGCTGAAAAGAGGGGAAAAGACACCTGAAGTGTTTGACGCTAAATTAGCTTTTCAAAGACAATAATTAGACTTCTCCCCCTAAAGGTAAATTACCTGCTAACCAAGTGAACTGTGTTCTAATTATAGGATCCTGCCTCTGAGCCATTGTCAAGGATCTTTGTTCCTAGCAAGAAGATGTAAAACACATTTTTAAAGAAAATACACGTTGAAGTGATAAAGCCTACAGAATTCATGGAAACATGTTCTGTGCTCCCATTGCTCTGTAAAACAGATGAAAAACTGACAGATCACTTGCATAACTGCAATAACCTTTAGGAGGATTTAAACAAGATCATTTTATACAGCAACCAGATGGCAGCTATGGTTCCTTATGTGCATTTTGACAGAGGAGGTTGACAGAGAAACACTGGATGGGTGACAACGAGGTACTTATCTGTGCTTTGCATATTTTGCAGTTGATGTCGTGACACTGCAAATTGATTTTTACTTTAAAACACGGTCAGTGAAAGGATATTGAATATTTACACTTGCCGTGTAATAAAACCTATCACGTTTGATGGGGAAGGCTCTGTTGGCCTTTAGGTTGAGGTCATTTCTCATTGTTCTACTGGGTTGAGTGCTGAGCTTCCCGCAAGGCGGCACTGTGGCTGTGGATTGCTGCAAAGCCACAGCAAAGGGCCACACATTTGAATTCATCACCCGTGCTGATAGCCTGCCACTAATTAATATGTAAATGTAACATTGTTTGTTTGCTGCTGTGTCAAACTTTGATGTGAGGAGCGACTTCCAGGTTAACAGAGATTTAGTAGAGATTGAGGACTGGAGACCTGCAACATATCCGAAACCAGCCTGTGATCTAATATTTTATTTAAATACATCTACTAATACTGCATGTCTCCATAGCTTAGAACCTGGGAGACAGGCTAATTATATTTTATTAAGCCAGAGTAATTGAGGATCCCATCAAAATATGTAATTAAACACTTAAGCATAATTATCCAACACAGTAGGAACCTGAATTAATTAATTAAAAAAACGTCAATACATCAATTTATTTGAATTCCTTTGTCCCTTTTCTACTAGTAATAATTAACATTTGAATTGCCTTAATTTGTGATGAGTAAAAGAAACTCACTCTTTATTCAACACACCAGCAATAAAGCATGCAATCTGAGCTCACAAGAATGTGTTCGCAGGAAAATGATGATGAATTTTAGCCACATACAGCTCATTACAGCCGAGAGGGAAAAAAAGGAAAAACTGTTAAAATGTTGTTTTTTTTGTGGAGTAAAATTGTGTATGTGTGTGTGTGTGTGTGTGTGTGTGTGTGTGTGTGTGTGTGTGTGTGTGTGTGTGTGTGTGTGTGTGTGTGTGTGTGTGTGTCTCTTTGCTCGCTCACTCGCTTGCCTGGGTATATGTTCATTATCAGCAGGCTGCCTGGGTTTGATGCATACCTGGAGAGCAACTTAATATCCTCAGGCCACTATTACATGTCAGGCCATGAGAAAGATACACACACAAGACAGAGGAACATCTCTGGCCCCGGTGGAGCCATTTACCTTTCTCCAAGTAGGTTCAAGATATTAATTAAGATAAATCTACCTCAATTCACACATTCTGCCATCTGCCTATTTATCAGAATTATGTTAATCATTTCTGTGGGGCAGAAGAATTATTACCCATTTTGTACGTAATTCGTATTAACATTCAGAACTAAATGATTTTGCATTCTGTTCCATATGGACTCCTTACACCATGACATCTTTTCAGCATACAGTAGTAAAATAAGTGACACATTCATAACACATAAAGAGCGTAATGACAGCCCTTTCCCTCTGGTACTCCCACAAACAATATGGAAATGTATCCATTCTAATCATACACAGCCTCTCAGGATTTATACTTAATGATGCACCTTGTGCATTTGAACAGCTATAAACAAAACAATAATCATATGATGATCCGTTTGTCTTGGTGGCTGTGATTTGAAGTGATTCAAGGCTGCTTTTTTTTCTTTTGGCCAATAGATGAGCTAGTTAATTAAACTCTGAGGAGATAATTAAGATGAGACGGCTGCTTGAATCACTCCGGTCATTCTGCCATTATCTGGGGCAGGCTGACAGGTGGCACAGGCCCGAATCAGGTGACAGCTCAGCCAACAGATCGCACCATATGATGGTACGGGCAAATTTCATAGCATCCCCTGGTGCAAGACACTTCTGCAGACCCACACATTGTGCAAAACAATCCAGATCTATAGAGTTGTTGGACTTTTATTTCAGTAGCTGTGTGGATGCTGCTGGCTGATGGCACGTTTAGGTCAGAGTTAGGAGGTGGAAGGAGAGTGCCTGGGCTAAAACAGGGCAGACCACACTCCTGCACAAGCTAAGGACTAATGAGGGTGTGGATGGGGCAAGGCGATGTTATGTGATTAAATTTAGATCTGGAGGGAGATCTTGACCCATGGTGGCCCACGTCTAAGTGACATTTATCGAAGAGAAACACACTGCAGCTGAGGCTTATTAACCTTTTATAGATCTAAGCACTGCCACCTGTCTTAATTGGCAATTGGGTTATTAAATAGACCAAATTCAGGGTGATTTGATCCAACAAGGTCCACACTGTGGAGGCTTCCACATTGAAAGGTCCGGTCTGTGACAATGTGTGCATCCAATCCATGTAAGAGGTTCAGTCTTCTAAAAAAAATGATCTGGAAAGATTCTCAGTCAATTATAGGATTGCAACAAGCGTTAATAGAGGTAAGTCATTAGGTTAACTGTGAATTACACTGTCAATAGTACAGAGAATGAATCAGTTCCTAGGATATATAAGTCAGAGGAAAAATCTATGGCATGATGGAAATTGTGTTTTTAACCACTTATAACTGGATCTGCATGAAGGTTTTCTTAAGTGCAACAACAATTAATTCCTCATTCTTGTTTATTTTTCAATCTTCTCCGCATTTAAGACCAATTACAATGACTAAATGTAATCAGTTTAATAATATTATGAATAAATAATGCTGCTTTAAATATACTTCCTTCTTTGGCTGATAGTTTACTACATTCAGAGTTGTTTATACATGTATTTTTTACCAATTCACTTCATTTTAGCCTAAATTAAGCAAATTGCAAAAGTGATGTGACCATAAATTTGATGTTCCCACCACGAAGTATATTATAGCCTTTTAACAAATTTATTTCCCATATATCAAACTGAAAACAAATATTCCCCCTATTTAATATTCTTCTTGCTGGAAATTGATGAATTCATCAATAAAATAAAGTACCCCAATTCAATACAAATGTTTTTATACTTGCAGTCGCAATCAATGAGTTTTGTTTTCCAAAATATTGGCAATTGTGTATTACCATTTTGCTTTTCAAAATAATTCTGAATTCATCTAGAATGAAGATTTCAACTTGACAAGGAGTACTGGTGTGTATGTATGATGCAGCAGGGTGACATGGGTGGCATCAGTAGCTAACTCAGTGAAATAATAATGTCCTAAATTTGGCTAATTGCAATGCTGTTTTCACCAACTTTTGCTGAGCAAAACATGTTGACTACATTGTCTGTCTGATCTGACTGAGAATTCCATAGAAATTACATGTGTGTTTAGCTTCTGTTGCCATATTATTTTGCGGCTGGATTGTATGAGGTTACTATTTTTACATATAGCAAAGTTCTAATAAACCTATCCTACTGTAGAGAACTTAGTTTGCCTTTTTTTTCTTCAATATTGTATCACATTGCAAATCTTCTACCATAGTAGGCATAGATATTTAATTTCCACAATAGTAAGTACTGTATTTAATTATAAGGAAAGGGACGATTTCTCTGTGGTATTATCTCCTTGCAACAAAAAGAAAACTCTGAAGCCAAAAGGTTTCAGATTTGAAACATGCACGTTGAACTCCTTAACAAATAGGCTCTCAAACCAGCAACTAGTCCCACTGGAGATGGATGAGTTACATTTTTAAAGTCACATAATGTATCATTTGATTCTGTATCATATTATATATATAAAAAGCAGATTATAACTGTTTGAGGAAATGGCCCCTTAAGAGTAAATTACTGTTATTCTGTTAGACTGACTCTTGAAAACCTCGGTGCTATGTGTTATGTTACAGATAGGAACCTTGATCCTAGATGCAGCTTTCAATCATCAGTTTAACTGTGATTATTGTGTTGATACACAGTGTATTTACTCAACGAGTCTAATGTAAAATAAAAAAAAATGGCTGAGCCAAATATCATCAGTACAACAGATTTTCCCAGCAGCTCTAAAACTTGTGTCTGTCCTGTGGTGTTGATACAGATATTCACTCAGAACAAGACGGCCACTTTTATGTGCTTCTTACAGTCAGTTAAGATGACCGACAAGCACTAGGAACATTAGTTCTGTGCCACAAGTCCCATACATCAACTGTCTTGTGACGAGTAAGGAAGGGGATCAACATATTCTAAATGAGTAGACATAATCCCACTGAATGTGGAGTTAAGCCATTTCATAATTAGCAGATTTTCTAATGTATGCCAGGCTTTAATGACCTTTGCAAATGAGAATGGTTGTTTGAATTTCCATCATTCACAGCGTTTTATCCCTGCCATATCTGCCTGATAGAATGAGTGCACCAGTTGATGATATGCATAAGCTTAATGAACAAGTGCACACAATTCTGAATGGAAACTGATGGGCTCAAGCCAGGGAGATTGGAAATGCATTTCCACACCTTGCATATCATTATCATGCCTATAAGTGGTGTCTCTCTGACCCCTTAACAATGCATTTCAAGCCTTTTTCTTCAATTAGGTACACTTCTCACTCAGATTTCGCTCATCAAAATATCATTAGCACACTATAGTATAAAAATATACTAGACTTCTATAGCATCACAACCTTTTAACTATTGTAAATGACAAAACGAGCATTTGTTAAACAATGCAGATGACAATCAGGAGGAGTAGACCATTGCCTTCGTAATATATTGTTCTAAAGTGTTCCTGTGTAGATATTTAACCTAAAACGGAAACTCAACATTGAGCTTTAAAAAGGCTATAATTAATAGTTTTATCCTAACAATGACTCTGTGTAATGTGAAAATGGTTGCTTATAGTGATTAGACCACAACAATTAATCACTAACTCAACAACAACAACTCAACGGAGTATCTTGTAGATTGTTTTGATTTCAGGCACACAACTTCACAGGTTTACTCTCACCGATATAAGCCGTGTTGTTTTCGGATGCAGCAGGCAGCTGTTTCCAGCAAAAAAGCTCTGTCAAATTTTCTCTGATAAACCCCAGAATACACACACACACTGATTTTGACACAGATATGGCAGATGTTTCTGATATTTTATATATTGGTGGAGACCAAAAACAGAGCTAAGATAAGATTCAATACCAGTCAAAAAACACAAATATTGCTGGATATGTAAATAGGCAAGTGTTAGCTAATAAGCGCGTCATATCAACTTATAAAAAGGTACAGCTTATTTGCAGTTCCCCCAAGTGGCCAAAAAATCGGTTATTGTAGTTTTTAAAGGACCAGGGTGTAGGATTTAGTGCCATCTAGAGGTGAGGTCACAGAGTGCAACCCACTGAATACCCCTCCCCTTCCAAGTGTGGCCTTCAGGTAACGTGAAAAGGCCCTCTCTTTGGTTTGTCCGTTCTGGGCTACTTTAGAAACATGGCGATGCAGCATGGCAGGTTCCGTAAAAGAGAACCTGCTCCCTATGTCGATCAGTCCCTCAAGAAAAACGCGATTATGCGACCGCATAATTCAATGCATAATCAGCCAAAGTCCGCATATTTCTGCAGGGGCTGCATTTTTTCAAATACGGCGCACGTTTGCCGCATAAATTGCAGATTTCTGCGCAAAATATGCAGGGCTTGCATGATTTTATAATCCCCGCATTTTCGTTGCAAAAAAGTCACATATATCTTAGCAGAAGTTGAAAAATGTTGCGTTTACTTCACACAAGAGCAGTAATTTCCCCTGTTGCCTTGGGAACGTTATGAAGTGACGTAATTACGCGACATGAACATCATCGAAAAGCAGGGTGTTCACTTTTTTTTCTCTTTTTCATCAAACCGCAGTTTTTGCAAGTTCCCGCAATTTTTGCAAGTTCCCGTAATTTTTGCAAGTTCCTGTAATTTTTGCAAGTTCCCGCAATTTTTATCGCATAAAATTGCATAAATATCCCGCATATCCCATCGCATTTTTTTAAGAAAACGTGCCACATAATCAAGGATTTTTGCCCGCAACAATCACAAAAATACTCTGCATTTTTCTGGAAGGACTGGTAGATATGAAGGGCTCATTTTAAGCTAATGAAAATACAAGGATTCTTAGTTTCAGGTAATTATTCACTAATGAATACATAATTATGAATATTATATTCCATTTCTGCCAAGAAATCCCCCTAAACATACCTATATTCTGGTCCTTTTAAATACAAGCTCTAAAATAAATTGTGATTTATTTCACATTTACTATTAACAGTAGATATAAAGCACATTACAATTACAAAGCTGTAATCTGTACCATTATCCACTTGAAAACTACAGCAAAGATGGCAGAGCACCTCTTTGTTGTTAAGGTGTTTTTTCTCATGGTTGTTCATTTGCAGGCAACAACTCATCAACTAATCCGATACCATGAATGCAAATTCACATAACTACTGCAGTGAGGATGTTTTACGAGACAGATTCAATCCTACAAACCTGATCACAGTTATAACTAGACCATCTCTAAATGAGCTTTGCTGTTGCTATTGTTGTTGGTGATGGTTTTACCACAATCTATTAGTTTGGTGTTAGGACAAACTCAAATGCCTTACATTTATATTGGGAAAGACACATTAAATGTGTCCAATTATACCACTTTAAACGGAACATCAAATCCCACATCTGCAACACGTTTCCAAATACTAATAGTTAGGATTTCATACGTAGCTATAAATGTCATTAAAATTGTTAAAACAAGGCTATGTGGGACAAACTATGAAACTAACCCTCAGCAATGAACAATTTGTATGTGCCTATCTTTGAGCAGAGCTGCTACTGATCCCACAGACATCCTGTCGCTCAAGCTAAGCTAAGCTCATCACTTACCTTCAAACTGCACACAGAGATATTAAAAGACATACATTTTTTCAGGCTGGTTAATTGGGAAACAGGAAACAATCCCTTTAAGTTTAAGTTACACAGTCAGCAAATGTATCAGGAAGTGACAGCAGTCTCTTCTGGAGAGAGAAGTTTCAGGATATTTAACTTTCCAAAAATAAAAAAAGTTTCATCAAGTTATACCACTGATGTATTTAACGTATCACAGCCAAGCTGCCTAGCTCAGCCCTAGTCAGATGCCTGGTAAGAAGCCTCGTGGTGGGCTCTGCTAAAAGCCACCAACATTCATCATGGCTTTAATGCTATCAAACTCTAATCTGTCTGGGATTTCATGTGTGTTAACACAGCTACAAATGTGGAAAGCAAACACTTCAACAGCACTACATAAATGTCTCAATATATTAACTAGACAATAAACAACCTATTCAATTCCAGGGATTTGCATGAGAAACGTGAGCATTAGTGAACAGAGACAAGTCTTCTGCCTTTCTGCTGAGGGAAAGGACAGCTTCAAACATGATCCTTTGTCAGACGGGATGGGAGACACAGACACACAAGCCTCTCGCTTTTGGCAGATCTGGGCTCACAATGCCATAGATTAGTAACAGCCTGACCACAGAGCTGAAATAAGCTAATTGCTTAATTAGCTGACCCAATTCTTTAAGCTCCTTTTAGCATATTAACAAGAGCTGTAACAAATAGTTCTGTTTTACAGAGGTGGTGTTTGTTTATGGAATTACAATAATGAGGATCAAATACAAAACATACGGTCAATGGCACTTCTTTTATGGAATGGCTGCTTTAGAAAATCAAAGTATTACATGATTTCATCAACACTGAGGCTTTTATTTATATAAAACTCAATTCAGCCTTTGCCTTATCCACATGCAAATGATGCTGGTGTTCATTTGTCATTGACATCCAACTTGACATCTTTCTATATTTGTGTGTACAGTATGTTGTTGTTTTTTAATGTAAAACAATTAAGCTGCTTTTGGGAGTAGTTTGTCGCCCTCTCAATATTTCTGGACATTTGAGAAATGAGGGACAAACGAGAGAGCGGAGAATAATATCTTATTAGATTGAATGATGATTGAAATGGATTAATTTACATTTTCTGCATGCATACTTTACATACATGATCTTTGCTCAGCACAGGGAGTTCTGGGCAAAAGGCACTATTTGTATGAGATGAACTCATCTATATGCTAATTCATTGGCATGTAGACCTGCTTCATTTCTTCCATTCAGGACTGTTTACCTATTAACTCTTATAGATGCAAAGGGAGTTGGAATATTAAAACCAAAAAGCTAAGGAATACAGCACATTAGCAGTACATCACCTGTTATTAAATGTATATTAAGGTGGCATTTCTGCCCTTTGTTTAAACTGAAACCACGCCAACTTCCAAGACACTTATTACAAAAATAATAAGCCAACTCTTTCGCTTTAATTGAGACTTGTTGCCTCTGACAATAGCACAGTGGGTTTTCAGAAGTCCTTTAAAGGACTAGAGCAGACTACACTCTGCTGAAAATATTCAAATGAGGAATGATCTAAAGCTGAAAGACAGAAAACAACTTAGACTTGTTGAGCATTTCCAGGTTTTAAGGTGCTATAATGTTCTTTTGTGCATCAGAATGCAATTCACAACATTACAGAGCACAGAACCTGACTTGTGTTGCTTAGAAACATTAACATGGCATTATAAGGAGATGTTTGACAGATCAAGTTACAAGTGATGCCTAAATGCTAATGCAAGTTCTTATGAACCAGGCTGAAAGAGATGCAATCAACCATTCCTGATTCAGACCACAGTTGTGTTTAAGAGGATGACCCCCCCTTCCTTATTGTCTATGTAATTCACCAAAATTGCCACTTACAGCCGCTAAGAGCAGGACGTTTCATCTTCAAGCTTCCTCTGGTCTTTGCTACTCATCCCATTTCTACTTCCTCCAAAAGTGCCACCACTTCATTAACCTTGCCAGGCATGAGATAAGAGAGGCAGTGCATCAAAGCTGCTTGCCCACAGAGAGAACAGAGCTCTGCATGTCTCCACTACACAGCAGCCATCACACACACTGGCAGATACACAGTGTACAAACCATCCAACATGCAGAAAAGACCTTTTGTATTCCAAACTGTCATTCAGAAATATTTCCTTGTGCGCACAGGACATCATTATGTTTTAAATGTAATTCTAAGTAGGGTGAAAACATTTGCTTGTTCCAAAGGTTTTAAGGGTGTTTGATTGGGAAGGAATGCAAAATAATTGGTCTGGGTCAGACTCTTCATTGCCTCAGACCCTGCAGACACTCATGGTGTCTCAAAGCACTCTTGTAAGAGGTCAGGTATAGAGTGCTGTTATCGCTTTGACCTATAGACTTAAAACCTCGAAAATGAGAAAATTAAACAAGAAAAGCATGCCAACTTCAGCCAGAGGAGTAACAACTCCCGACTTCCTCAAAGTATTGAAAGTAGATGGCAGTAAATGTATTAACTGAGTCACAATATTGTTTTACTTGCACCACATACAAATCTCTCTGGTGCATTTAATCCCTCTACCCACAGTTTCTCAGAAAGGAGGATATAAATTATTTTCCTTTGGTGGAAACTGCAAATCCCTGTCTGGATTCTGTTAAAAGGCTTAAAATGTCACTAAATGCCAAGGCTGAGACTCCTGCTAACACGCAGGTCTTTAAGACAAGATGTTAAAGCGTTGAAAGTTACCTGAAATTGATGAGGTTAATATTCTTATCGCAAACTGAGGCTTCTAAGAGAGTGGATATTGAAAATAGCCAGGTAACCCTTCATATTAGAGGCTATCACAAGGATTAGCAGCATAAACACCAATTACACATTTAATTGTTTATTGTCAGTAGTATTTAGAAAACTTGCCACAGTGCATAAATTAAAAGGATGGAATAGAGGTGGGAATTTGCCACAATAAAGTATCATCAGAAGTATGTATTTCAGTAAAGACGACAAGGAAATGTTCCCAAAATAACAAGTCAAACTGCTGAATGCTGGGCTGTAAATGAGTAATTTACCATGAATATCCTTCTCTATCCCTTTAGCACCGTATGAATATCCAACCACGTTATACTAGCATGGAAGGTTCTGTCACTAAAATTTGAAATAGAGGACAAAGGGCCACCGAGCAAATAGGTTTTTTAGACAGCATCCTCTGAGTTCTCCGCCAATGTGAATCAGAGGTAAAATACAGTGCATAAAGTCGACCTCTGAGGCAGCACAGAGGAGGGTAGAGTGAGACATTCTGCTATCTATTAAGACTTGTGTTATGTATATATTGTGTTTTGAAGGAATTTTACTGATCCACAAAACCAGCAGGAAAGGATAAGAGTGAGTCCCTAAGACCATGTGGTAAGCAACTGCAGTGCAGAATCTCAAGCGAGTTGAAAGTTGCTGTGCCGTTAAGGAGAAAGTCTGGCAGAATCCTGCATGCCCGCTGATAACATGGTTGGATTAAGGATGTTTAAGGGAAGTGAAAATTATTCATTTGAGATGGATGAAAGCTGCACTTGTCAAGTCTACCAGTCATGCACTTTATACATTTCATTTCCACTAGCCAGCATGCATAATTTCCCCTCAATGCAAATTTCTACACACTGAAAATTGTGAGCATATTTACCCCGCTCCCTTAACACATTCTCTGACACAGAAAATGGATCATCTCTATTGAACAGGGAACAAAACAATGCAATTTTGTTTGCAGAGGTGTGAGAATCTAATTTTGTGCAGGAAGATAAAGTCACAAGACTCGGTAGAACACAAACAATAGCTTTCATTTAAAATCATGCATCAAAAAGAGACAATGTGTTGTTGCCCTGCTCATCAGAATAACAAATAACATAATTTTAGCACATGCCCAATTATCCAAACAGACTTCATGTTTTAAGTGTAATTACTGGTTTTAAGTCACTAAAGTCTCGGCCTCAGTATTGGTATAGGAGCTTTGTAACAGAGTACATATACTGTATATCCGTCTCTATACAAATATTATGATCTCTCTGATGAGAATTAAGTCTCCAGCCTGGATGGCCAATAAATTAGAGGCACGCTTCTCGTTTACTCATCAGAGCTAATGAGCCTGATAAAATTACCTCGAGGATCATAATTACAGGCTAGTGGCAAAGACTCTGGCAGGGACTGGAATAACACGACACACACACACACACACACACACACACACACACACACACACACACACACACACACACACACACACACACACACACACACAACAGCTAACCTAAAGCATCACAAAGCACTCACGTCTTATTAATAGAATAACAGGCTAATATCAATGTGCACAAGCAAAGATTATACATTGTACATTCAGAAAGCCTAAGCAATTCAGTTAATGAGACATATAGAAACCTGTATTTTTTTTACATCATATTTAAAAAAATGTTTTTACCGGATTAACATAATATAAAAGGTGCATAACAATATTAAAATTTCCACCTTTCTGTCAGAGTAGTTAAATGATTTTACCACCGTTTCATAGAGATTAAGCACTTCATGGGTAATGGCATATTTTAATGAACGATGGCAGCCTGGACACAAGAGCTCACCTCAGAGGATTCCATTTCATCACACATTCACAGGATGAATTGTTTTACTTATGAATATTAATGTCCCTCTAATTTGAGGCTGTTGTTAATGCTTGTCGCTAGGAGCTTGGCAAATCAGGTCCCATTCCTGTTAAAACCATGTATTAGACACCCCCCTGACACTAAGCCCTCGCCTTTGATTCTTAATTGCAGTAGTGCAAGCATTTGCAGTAGATGGGGCGCAAAGCTTTAATTAACTCTAATATCACACATTCAGTCTCGACTGTCACCCACATCACGCATGGCATTTTGTACCAATATCATCCCCAACTCTGCTCAGCTAGAAAGAATGTGTTCCAAGTTCATGATCACAATTTCATGCATCTCAAAATGAGGGATATGTAGTTTATAAGTAGCTGTAATATATTGACGGCAGTGAATTATCTTGATGTCGTCCTAAAAAACATTGATGCAGTTCTGGGATTACTGCAGAGCTTCAATGCAAAGGATTCACAGCATTGTTGATTTCTTACAGAAAGCAACATTAGGTCTTGGCAGTCGTTGAATCAACAGTCATTGGTGAAGCCTGTAATATGGGAAGTGGAGTGATAAAAAGTTCAAAGATATGTTGAAATAGAAAGATGTGTGCCAAAGGAAGCTGTTGAGTAAATAATTGAACCTCTCATACACACTAATCTTCAAAAGGATTTATTGGACTACAGATTTCAAGTTTAAAAATACTATAAATAGAGTACAAGTACATACCATTCAGTAACACTTACAATGCAACATTACAGTACATTCCTTACAAACACTGCAAATGCCATTTTCACACATGAGCGACTCCACACGACGTTTGAACATTTTAATGGCTCAGGTGCGGAGCATTTCTGATGCAGATATTAGTAACGAGTAAATGTTTAATTAAACCCGGTTTGAAGATAAAAAGCTCAATACAACCTATAGTTTATAAGCCTTCCCTGGCCATAAGCTACTGCTCTACCTAATCCTCTTTCACATAACATTATTGTATCAGCACAGCTGAACATTTTTGCAGCATTTATAAAATTAGTAAAGAAATTAAATGTCCGTACGGTGGCAAATTGGATTTCCAAGTTCTTGCCTTGTGATACAGCATACCCAGGCTGCCACCTACAGTACAGTGTGAGAGAGGAACTACAGTCTGCAACAAAGCAGTTCAACATGTGTGGCTCTCCATTTTACACTCCACAGCCATTCAAGCTTAATTGTCAAGGCTTTTTCCTCCTGCTAATATCCTTACAGGAAATTTGTTAAAATCCATTATTAAATAAATACTGAAATAATTTCATTTTGGATCAAGACTGTTGAAGGATTACACATTTATTCTCATTCCTATTTGCATGTGGAACAGCCAGTGTCCCCTCTGTAATTTGAAAATCATGATAGCTTTTAGTTAGTATAGTTTTTAACACCCAACATTCAATTTCTGTGACCCAGTGTGAGTTGATTTGCTAAATTATTAATTATACCTCAATCCAATCATTCAATAAATATACCGAATATTTTCAGAACAAACATATCCGTGACTTAAGGCATTTTTCTTGTGACACTGAAGTCTAATCAATGTAAGAGAAAAACTCGTAGCTGCATTTGCCACGTAATTAAACAATATTTTCTTTTTCTTTATAAACTGTGAAAAACGTGAAAAAAACAGGACACCTCTTGTGAAAAGAGCTAATATTGAATAATAAGCTATTCAGAAATTCTCACTTCACTTAAATAACACAAAACAGAGAACGGAAGGTGGATGTTAAACAAAAACAACACTTTAACTAAAACCTTTAATTTGAAATATTCTGAAACAAATAGAAACAACACATAATTTGACCTATCATGCTTCCTAATTGGACATCTCTTCATTTGCCTTCTCATTAGCACACCAGGTACTGCAGTACTTGAATATAAAAACCTTAAAACATTTTTAAAAGATAATTATTCAGTAGACAAAGACAATAATGTAAGTGTAGTAAGAATTGCCTTGCGGATCATTCCACTTGTCTTTTACTTCTTCGCCTGAACAGTTTCGAGATGGAAGATTTCCTCTTACTTTTAGCTTTCTTTACTCCTATTCACCAAAGAATAGTGTATATTAGAATAATGAATTACATTTTGGAAAATCCGTTCTAAAAGAAAAACGGATTTCATGCAATACTTACCAAGATTTTGCATCATTTCATTCAGCTGCTGATCCTCCTCCACCTCCCTGAAATTGATCAAACAAAAGTTAGGCATTCTGTCCTGCTTGCATGTCAAGATGTTATACAAGCAGCACTGCTCTGCATTACTGATCACTCCTGTAATGTGAAAATTGAATATACTGTAAGATGCATCGTGTTACCTCAGCCTGTCTTCATCCAGACCCTCCACTATAGCATTTCTGCCATCCACAATCTCCATCAGTCTCTGCATCAACTTCTTCTCCCGCTGTTGCTCCTCTTTGGACTTTAAATGATCTGTTATACCAAGTTGACAGACTTTAGTGCTGGTAAAAGAAAGTTGACAGAGGTGATGTTGAGAAAAGAGTCTGTGATCTCTTACCTGGCTTCTCCAGCAGCCTACGAAGTTCCCCCTCCACACCTGGCTGCTGCTGCTCCAGCTCCTGAGTCCTGGCTCTGAGATATTCAGCAATCATATGGTAAACCTGATGTGTTATGCAAATCACATCTACCCCAAAATGGTTTGACAGTTAATATGTTGAAATTCTTTCTATCGTTATATAAAAAGGTGTATAGGAATAATAATGAAAAACGATAACATTCTCTCATTGGAAAAACACAAAACGATTGGAAAAACATTTCAGGGTAAGAAGTTATTTTATATAATTGAAAAGAAAATGGCTTTGGCATAAAGTTAAACACAGACTATATCCACGACGTTCCACTTCCTGGGATTGCTCCGCTGCCGCCGGAAATTCCACCAGATGTCCCTCTTTTTGGCCGGATGGCTGTTACCTTCGCTTTCTTTTTGTTGTAATATTAAACTCTGGTGGATTTATGAGGACTGACTGCTTCTCAGATCTCTACAAAACTAAACGTGACGAGATTTCTCGTCGAGGTGAAAAGTTGTCTCGCGAGGCGATGTGATGTCAGCGTGATGGAGCGTGAAATTACTATTGAAGATCCCCTTGCCAGTTTTAAATCATTTGTGTGGCAACATTTTGGTTTTCCTGCAGAAATAATAAACGGCGAAAGAGTGACAGACAAGACGAACACAATATGTAAACATTGTAAGAAAAAAATGCCGTATACCGCGGCTAACACGAGCACTATGCAAAAACACTTACAGCACCACCACAGCTCTCTACTAACTACTGCACCCGCGAGACAACTTTTCACCTCGACGAGAAATCTCGTCTCGTTCTCGTGAACCCAATCTCGTGATGTGTCTTGTCTCATGGAGTAAGCGTCTCATCACACCCCTACTAGCTAGACTATCTGTCCAATCTGAGTTTTCTGTTGCACGACTAAAACAACTTTTGAACGTACACACGTTCCACCTAAACAAGTTCCTTCCCGAGGCTATTTTGCAGCAGCACCAAGGCTCCATCCGGCACTTAGCACTGCCCATGACGGTTGCGATTGGTTTAAAGAAATGCCAGTTAACCAGAGCACGTTTTTCTCCCATCCCGCAATGCTGTGTGGACTAGCCAGACCCTCCTCCGCAGCTCTGTGGTGGAAGGTCTGGCAATGCGAGACTAAACACAGACTAATAGAATCAATTACAACCAAAACTGTGAAATGTTTTAAGCTACAGAACAACTCACATGTATACAAGCTCGGACTCCTTCCTAATGTACATCTGCTTCTTTTGAATCAGGTTGAACCAGTCGACCATCAGTGGGTCCATCAATACGTCTCCCTTCCCCTCTGAAAAACACAGCATTTTTTTTTTTTTTTTTTTTTTTTTAATGATATTAATACACTGAGATACAATTTGTGACCCTTGATAATCTTTTAGAAAAGTCAAGTTCTAATATCTTGTGTACATACATACATACATACATACATACATACATACATACATAACACCTGTAAACCTTCTAGAAATAAAAAAAGAAATAAAAAAAAGCATTTATTATCCACTCGGGCTAACTTGAACAGTTTAACGCAACTCAACTAAATGTTTCTGACTTGTGAATGAATTAAATTCTGCAGGGACAAATTAAGCTCAGAGATTTCAGTGTTCAGACAATATTTAAATATTGTTTTAGCTCTGTGCTCTCCTGATAATCACATAATGCAGTGACTGAGGTTAAAGAGCAAGCTGTAGAATAATTGTTTTCATTCACATTAAATATTTTGGTTGTTTAAAACGTTTACATCCTTTTATTTAATATAACAATCCAGAAGCCTATCCTCATTCAGAATCATAGCTCATTTAATGTTCACCAGATCAACTGCTTGTTTTCATATGACATGATGATAATAAATGAGGTTTTTGGAAGATTTGGCTGGTATGGAGCAGGGTGCAGGATTGTTGAGATAGAGGGTGACTCACCTCCTGGGGCCATGTCAACACTTCACTTAAGGTACTGTAGCAGTCAATAATACACAGCCCTGCACCTTAGGTGTAGGTAATCCTAAATCGGATACTTTAAAGTAAGTGTGTGCGTGTGTGCGTGTATGTGTGTGTGTGTGTGTTGAGCTTCTGTTCTTTGTTTAAATAGCCGGTCCGGGTGCATGTTAGTGCACGTGGCCGTGAAAAACTATTTAATACGTATTTCATGTATTGGGGAACAGTCTGTGAAAGCTGTGTGGAGGCAATCCCATCCAGTTTTTTTCAATATTTCAGGTACAGCCCCTTTAAACCTAATGTAAACATTAGGGTCATGTGCTGCAGAACAGATATAGATACTGGGTTCAATCTATTTTCTTAAAAAAAAAACTCAATTATAAACTAAAATGATTCATTAATAAGATGACCAACTATTTTGATAATAAATAATAATCTTTAGTCCAAACATTCTCTGGAGCCACTTTCTCAAATGTGAGGCTTTTCTTTGTCAAATATGAAAGTAAACAATGTCTCTGGGTTTTAGACTGTTGGTCGCACAAAACAAGCATTTTGAATGTCACCTACGGAAATTAAGAGCATTGCTCATGATTTTCTGATATTTTATGTAAAAAAAAAAGAATTGATTAATCAATAGTTGCAATAATCATTAGCTGCAGCCCCACTGTAAATACAATGGCCAGACATTCCAATCTATAATATCATTCCTCATCTAAAAATCCCCAAAACTGTCGGAACACAGACGGAATGCATACAGATTTGTCTTATTTTTACTCAAAGTACAGTGACGTTTTGACAAAGACAGTGATTAGTATATACTGTACATCTAAAATGTTTAAATATGTCTCTAAAGCAGTAATCATGGGTCACCAAGTCAGACTGGAATACCTGAGTAGGTGATCGATAGATTTTTAGAGTGAATATTTGCCAATCCCAATTAGTGAGTAATCAATTAAAACACACACCAAAGCCACATTAACAATAAGGACAGATCGAGACTGAGGATATGACAGTCTACAACCTGTCATCCCCAGAACAAACAGGATTTTATTCTGAATTGAACATGAGTGCCAGGGTTTAGTTTTTACGACGACAAGTTGAGAAATAGATGATCTCCTAGGTGGTGTGCAATTGATGTTAAATTCTGGCCAAGCGATTGCATGCTTAGGCTTCCTGGGTGGCGAATAGGAAAAAAAAAAAAAAAAAAAAAAAGGTATGCAATCGACCAGAATATATATTACTATACCCAAGTCATGTTGACCTTGAGCAAAGCAATCAGGCCCCCTACTCCCACTACCTCAGAAGAGAAGCAACATCCCTGTGGGCTGTCTGTGCTTCTCACCTCATTTGGCTGCAGAAACAGTAATAGAAATGGCAGGTAAATCCCCAAACACACACACACACACACCAAGCTCCAGCTGATGGCGAGTGAATGTGTGTGTTCTGTGTGAAGCAACCAGGACACAACTCTGCACCAGAGATGCTCTCACTGAAGCAGCAGTGGGATTCAGCAGTTTGCACAAATACAATCAAATACCAAAGTTTGTGTCAAGGTTATTCATTGCAAGGGAGCAAAATTGACTATTGCATTGGCATCTTTTTCCTTAGAATAAGTGAGTTTGAGGAAGTGTATATTTCCAAAATTGCACAGTTTTTGTTGTTTCTGACATGTCAACATTCAATTTTGTGTGCACATCTAAACAAGGAAAAGGAAGGAAGTGGGTAAAATGTGTTGTAGAGGAAGAGTGACAGGAACAAAGTACCTTCCTCACAGCTGCGGAGTTTCTTTTCCAGCTCCACACCCTCCTTCTCTAACAGAGCCACGTTTGTCTCAATATCATTCAGGTCCCTCTCAATCTGCTCCACTGGAACATGATAAGACTTCACCTGATATAAAAACAAAAGAACCTGAAGAGTCACAGTATTTATAAGTATAGATAACTTTAATTTGAAAATTCCGACTTTGGCCACTTAAACGTAAAGAAGGTCGTCCATTTTTTACTGGGAATATAATGAAAGCATATTTGTAGAGCTGTTAATTAATCTCTTAAGAGACTTAATGGAGGGAACTTACAGAGGGTGACCTCATTTCAGTTCTGGAGGCGTTGGGGGGTGACAAATACTTTCCCTTTTTAGCACCTAAGAGGTAGATAAAATAGGATTAGATAGTCCTTTCATGGCAGCTTTTCAGAAAAGCATTGTCACATATGACTTCACCTGATTTATTTTCAGTGAAAAAGACTGCTCATGAAATCAACAAGATGGCTAAGGCCATGTGTGTGTGCCTTTGATGATGACATTTAAAAAAAAAAAGCTGGGAACCAACCTGGCGGATTTCCATGATTGGCTGGAGCAGTCATCGAAGAGCTAATAGATTCCACAGCTGGCTGTCTGGGTGGGGATTTCACAGGCGAGTGACTCCCATGTTTAAAACCTAAAATGAGGACAACAAGGTTTACATGCTGTAGATCTGCAGAGTTCAACCTGCTAATGCCTTTTGCTGGTTTCTGCTTAAAACAGAAAAAACAATCTACAAGAATCTTAAGACACAGGGCAGCATTCTTGTGAATTTTCAGCCATGTCAATCTGTCCACCACATAGGTCCAGACTGACATATCTCAACAATTTTGGATGGATAACCATTCATGGTCCCCAGAGGGTGACTTTTCCTCTAGCGCCACCATGAGTTTGGCATTTGTAGTTTTGTCTGAAATGCCATGAAATTGTGTACAGACATTAATTTCCCTCTCAAGATGGATTGAAATCACTTTGGTGATGATCTTCTGACTTTTCCCCTAGCGCCAGAATCAGGTCATCATAATTTTAATTGTCCAATACTTTGGATTATGACTTATTACTTGCAAGATACTTAAGACATTCTCAGTCTTAACTGTACTTTCTGTTTAGCGCAAATTAGCATATGTTAGCATATACTAACAAGCTAAATCAAGATGGTGAACATGGTTAACTTTATGCTTAAAGCTGCCGTAATCAATATTTTTATAATAACAATGCATCTTATGATGATGTGGAAACAACATGAAAGGGGCTGCTCATAGTGATGAAACAGATACTAGGGCTGTACAATATATCTTCTTTTTTTTTTTTTATCGTTATTGCAATTTTTTTGAGTTAGTTGAAAGCGTATCGGTAGAAAACTACACTTTAAAATGTCACTTTTGTATTGGTGTTTTAATGTTCAATTCAATGTTCAATGAAATAATGTTGGAAATTATAATTTTTTTGTTTTTTTAAATTCAACATGCCATTTGTTTTATTTTAGCAGAATACTGAAAGCAGGAGAATAGCAGAACCGAGTACACTTTAATATCGGATATCATTAGCGTGATATTTAACAACGTTATCGCATATCTTTCTCATATCGTGCAGCCCTTACAGATACATATAATTATCACCTGGATTTTGTTTACTCTACTAGTAGACACATTCTCGTATTCTCTCAAAGTCTCTTATTATAACTAACAGAAGGGACTCACCAAGGTTTCCAGAACCAAGCTGAGGTTTCTGGGGAGAGACTACCCTAAAGTGTTCAGGATCAAACAGAGCAAAACTAACAGGAGGTACTGCAGGTGTTGGAGCCATGGGAGACCTTGTTACACTGATGGGGACATTAGAGGAAGTCGCGGACATGGATCCAGGCTTATGTTGCTCAGTAAAGGCTTCAGCTTCAGCATGTCTGTAAGAAAGACAATGAAATAAGCCTTTAAAGTGTCACCATTCCCTCCGTGTAAAAGTACAGCATTTATCCGATACAGATATGATACACATATAGGCTGAACATAAGGTAAGACAATCCTTTATTAGTCCCACAGCGGAGAAATTTGGAGTGTTACAGCAGCAAAGGGGACAGTGCAATAACAAGAAGCATCAGTTAAAGAAAAGCAAGATATAATAAGTAGACAGACTGAATGGTTGATTTCACAGTAGTGCACATATTGATATTGTACAGTTATAGTAAACAACAAAGAATAAAAATATAAGAAAAGACCTCACCTTTTATTTTGTAATGATAAAAGGTGATGAATGGAGGAATCATCAGCAGGTATAAGAAATGAGAGAATCTAGTGTTAGAGTAGGAAAGATTCAGGCTTGGCACTCCCTGGGGCTTGTTAGGATGGGGGACAGAGCTAGCTGCTGCACTCTGAGCCAGTCAACATTAACAAAGATGGACGAAGCTTGATGGTTCTGCATTCTGGAGAGTGAATAAGCTGAATGGTAAGCGTTGTTCAAAGAAAACTCTTTCAAGATGTTTTTTTTGTCCATCTGTGTGACTTTCCCACTTCCACCAAAGTGAGTCACGAGTTAATAGTTATTATAAAGATAATTGAGGATACTTACTTTAAACCTTGCTCGATTTTCACAGGTTTGAGCTTCAATTGTCCCCATACTGGATCTGCAGACAAAAGTTGAGTGAATAACTTATGAGAATAAAAGCATGATGGCAAAGCAAAGATGATCACTACTTCATCCATCATCGAAATAACTGTTGAAATCATTCTTCACTTCAAACCAGGGAGAACTTATCGCGTTTACTTTTATTTGACATCTGCTTTAGCAATGATGTGCGCTTCAAAGCAGTACAAGTTTCTGTACACAGTAAACAAAAAAACTCCCTTGACTCTTCTCCCTTGAAACACTAACCTGAACAGCTGATAATGAATGCAGCTACTGGTGTCATTATCTAGTCTCTCAAAACAATGCACTAACTGATCCTCTCCTGCACATCTTTATTAAAAAGACCCAAATTAGTGTAATTAATCTTAATTTCCAAAACAAGTTGAAGTAATGTCCATGGTAAATATGGTGTCCATATTAACAGGCAAAAAAAATGACTTTCCACAATGGGGAGACTTCTATAAAAGATGATAATTTGATGACCATTTCTATTAAAAACTAACATAATTGTGTTTCTGTCTGAAAAGCTACGGAGTGTCAGGATGCCGCAGCCATGCATGCACATCCATCCAAAGAGAATGACAGTTCGACCATGAAGGCTCATTACAAGTGTGAGACAGAAATTAAAGTGTCACTGTGCAACATTGACCTGCCATCATGCTAAATGCACTGGCTGTTTAAATAGGGCAAAGATGACAAAAGGGCTTTGTTTTCTATGAATGCGTTCTGAGACAGACAGAGAGAAGAGGAGGGGTAAGGGGTGGATGTTGGCTAGATGTCAAATAATGGATGAAGAACAACCAAAAGGAATTTAGTAGCGCTTGCCTTTGGCAGTTGTGTGTACAGTTGTTGGCCTTGTGTTGTCTTTGTTGATGGCCTTCAGACATGGCAGTTCCTTATTGTTTGTCTGGCTGGTGGAGGGCTGTCCTGCCCAGTTTCCTGCTGGGCCTTGGCTGCATTTATCTTTTCTCAAACTGCGGCTGTCAGCTGAACTTGGCTTGTCTCCAAACCTGCAGAGAGGGGAAACCCTCACCATCAGCGTTAGTAAGAAAATTCATTACAAAACCATACAGATGTGGGAAAGACTAGAAATATTCAAGTATTGCATGGGAGAATCTATTAATCAAAGTGCAATACTGTAAGTGCAGTATACAAAGTGCAATACTCACAGTCTCTCTGCTGATCGGATGGTGAACAGGAGTTTGTTGTTATTGTTGCAGTTTTCCTCTGCCAATTTCTTTCCAGTGGTTGTTCTGACTCTGCTCTTCTCGTCATCAGGACTCAGTGGGACCTTTGGCCTTCCTAAAACACTTGAGGGCTCTGTGGGCTTCCGGTTACCTGTTGAGGCCTCTGTGACTGGTGCTGCAGCCTGGAAAAAACTCTGCCGGGCCGTCTGCGTCTTATGGGCTGAGGCCATCCAGGACTGGGAAGATGGAGTGGGACTGACTGGCTTTAGGACAATATTCAGTGGGGCTGACAACACAGAAGAAGAGGGGCGTGATGCCGGCTGGGTCTGGCTGGCACTATTTAATCGCCCAGCTGAACTGGCGGGTCCGTTTTTGATCCGAGCTTCGGAGGGGGATGATTTGCAGCTGTTCTGGTGGGCGTTACAGATAAAAGTGTCTGGATTCTTCCCAGGTTTGTAGCCTCCTGAATGAAGCACGCTGGAGCATTCACTGCATCTGGTGGAAGTTTATTAGCATGACATTTTTAATGCAATAACAGTACATGACACAAGGTAAGTATCTGTGAATATAGATTCAAGTCTTACTTGAAACAGCTTCTGTGATAGAGCTTGCCATCCACAAAATGCCTCTGAACCAGATGAACATGGCTCTTGCATGCAGCACATTTGCTATTGAGAGTTCCATTTTTGGAGTTTTCCGCAAGAACTTCCTTCTGTGAAAGAAAACTAAAACTGAGATAATGCTCTATCCAAAAAGGTATTGCACTTACCTTATTAACATTTACCTAACTCACTAAAAAAAAAAAAAAAAAAAAAAATATCCTCCTTGTTCATATATTTGATACATTAAAAAGTAATTGTGTAAGACAACAAAGATGTATTGTAAACAATCATAATTTCCAATGTTTGAGGATGTGTTCTGACACGAGTACTGACCTGAACAGCAGCTCTGGCCAACTTAGGTGAGGTCTGAGCAGCGAGGGTGGAAGGTAAACGATTCTCAATGGCGGTTTTAGGCACAAAGGTTTTGGCAACCACTGGGAGATTTTTCTTCTCTGATGGCTCCTCCTTGGAGCCCTCTGCTGGCCTTTTTACACCTCCCACTGAGGGAAAGAAAAAGAAAAAAACACTATCATCACTACATTATAACACAAGAGAGAAGCAATATACTTCAACTTGAAACTGAAAAAGAAATATGTAAGAAAAAGCCCTGAATTAAAGAAAATATGCATTGTTGCAGCTAAAAAAATATCTACAGTGGCTAAGCAATTTTAAACCAGCCATATTCTCACTGGGAGGCCGTCCTTTGAAGTAGTTGTGGTACTGAGAGACGTAGGTAAGAATGCTCAGCCTGTCTGGGACCCTTAAAGCCACCATGTCTTCTGCATCTAACAAAGCTGGAATTCCCAACTTCTCCTCTGCGACCTGAAAAGCCTTAAGAAAGAAAAAAAAAAATTACAGTTTAACAAAACAGCCCTAGACTCCTGCCAAGACTTCATTTAATGATAGTATATGATGCACCAAGTAAACACATCCAAACAATTTGTCATATAAAAACATGGTATTCACTTCAGTAATGTCAGCTCCTACAATTACAGCATGCGTAAAAATGTCAGACAATACAATCTACTTTAAATAGACTAATAGTATTCTGTGGCTCAGCCCAGAGAGGTTTGGAAAGGGCTGCATAATGAATAGCACACTTCCTGTGAGCTTGTAGGGATAAGAAAGGGGATGGAGGGAGCAGGATAGCAGGGCATTGTTTAGGATCAGCCATGCTCATTAAATTTAAAGCAAAGCCTTACTGAATACCAAGTCTGCTTATATAAAAGAAAAGCACAAAAGATTTGAGGATCGGTTTGGCTCGTCACACACACACACACACACACACACACACACACACAGTTCTTATTAAACAACTCGTAAAATAACCACCTGTAAGAAACATGACACTATTCATGAAATATAGAAGGGTGTGAATTACTGTAACATTCTCATGTTTCAGTACAGGGAGCATCCTCAAACAGTTGATCAAACTAAATTCTGATAAAACACACTATTCTGTGGCCACAAATGTGGTTAAAACTTCTTCTTCTTGCATAACCTCCAAGAAATAAACGATAGTGGCTTCAAGTGAACGGTCATCATGAAGATAGAGTGGCAGAGGATAGCAAGCCTCATTCAAAATGAATAGCCTGGAGAGCCTCTCCCCTGAGCTCAGGTTTGTTGCTGACACTGCCAGGATCATCCAAAACAACAAGGAAGTCGTACAGAGTGCATACTGTAGCACTCTGCAGGGTCTGTAACCCTAAGAGGAAGCTGGTAAAATGGAAGAAGACTAAATAATGGAGAGGTCCCGCTGTGCTGTTTGGGTCATTTGGGGGTTAACAAAATAAATGAGGTCAAGTGGACAGAGGCTGAGTAAAGATTCAGAAACTTTAAATTTGATAGGAGCCTAAAAGTGATAGCGAGATGTACTTTCTACCATGCAGTTTCTGCTGAAACTGTTCTGCTGTTAAAATGTTGAAACAGCTAAATCTGCTGCATAAATGCCAAGTCGAGAACAAACACTGTGTGCATCTCTGGATGCACGGTCATGTGTAAGGGGTTAATGAAGTGGATGTTTAATGCTACATCAAATTTTGCAGCTCGAGTATGAACTCTGTTCCACACAATGCGACAAAAGGTTAAACAACTTGACATCTTACCAGTCTGTTGTTCTCAAACACATCCTCCTCTTTGAGTGAGTCATAGTCTCTGGGAAAAGAGCAATACAATGAAAAGAGAGAGAGAGAGAGAGAGAGAGAGAGAGAGAGAGAGAGAGAGAGAGAAAGTTAGGCGCTGGTGAAAAACATCTAACTTGGACCCTGAGGATTTCAAATTTTAATATAAAAAAAACTAATACAAAATGGTTACATTTTCAAGGCATTGTTTCTTACACATGATAGATCTCCTTAAAAATACAATTTCAAACTTAACAGCAGGCCTGACACCACTAACTAAACTAAAACGACCACTGGAAAATGTGTGTCAAAATTACAAAATAAAATTTCAATATAATCACTTTCAGGTCAATTGTGTACCAAAGACAGTCTTGTAGAAAACTACACTTAAGCAATTTGTCCAGGTTGACTCAGGACTCAACACAAGTAGCCTACTAAACCAAACCCATCCAGAATGTAACCTACATTTAAACCACTTCTTCAAAGTTAAATACTCACATCAGGTCCGGTCTGTACTTGTGTATAAGCGCACAGAAAGCCAATCCGTTCTTGAATGATGTCGTCATGTTGGTGATGGCTACATCTCGGTAGCCGTCACACTGCACTTTACACCACTGCTCCAAAGCCTTGATGGCAGCCATGCTCCCAGCGCGAAAGAGACACTGTGCGCGCAGTAGCCTACAGACAAAAGTGTGTGCAACAGGCTGAGGCTCCAGTGTGGAGGAGTCGGAGGAAAGAGAGATCAAAACAAATTGTGTCTGTTCGGGGTTGAGCCGTGAACTGCAGCGCTGCAGCTGCGTCCTGTTTCCTTCTTTTACCTGAACGACAGACGGAGCTGGGTAGCAGGACAAGCTGCTGCTGTGCGTTTCTCCCTCCACTCATTACACTAATTGACACCGACTTCTGATTCATCATTAACAACAGTTGAATTAAACTCAGCCAGAAAGGTACATAGTTTTTTGGTGCACTTTTTTTTCTTTTTTTTTTTTAAAGTAAACATGCAAACTGAATTAATGTAGAGTTCTGGCAGGTGTCCAAATCAACATAGCAATAACTTTAACTAACCTGCATGCACCTTACCTAATGCACCAATCATTACAGTATGCCATTCTAGTGTACAAAACATTATTGCAGTGTTGGTATTTAGTAGTCTAACCATATAGCCTAGGCTACAAATATGGTTATGTATTTTTTAACTTGACAAAAGCTAAAAACTGATTGTGTTGTCTGATTCAGCATCAGCTCCCAGTGTGGAGGGTAAAATTCCATTTAGCTAGCTGACAATATAAGAATGGGTTTGTCATTCAAGGATGCCACTATGAAATGTTAAAGAGTCCACAGAGAGCCCCCAATATTGAAAACACAACCGTTAAATGTGACCTTTAGGCAAAATGAAGACAGATTTAAATGGTTTATAGTTTTTTGTTTCTGGTCATTAAATCCTTTCATGTAGAGTAGCCATTTCCTTTATTTTATTTTTTTTTAAATGCAAGTTGCAGTATCCAAGTGCTAACAGTCTGACTGAAGGGAACAAATGTAGGCCTATTAACATTTTATTTTGTTTTTTTTAGATTACTTCTGATGAGGCATAGACTTATAGACTTGTAGACTTATTTGATAGAATATAGTTGACTAAAGAGACATTGTTTTGTGAGAAAGGATGTTGCTCTGCTTTTGTAGCCTATCAAATACCATATTAATATAGCCTAAAAAATACATTTTTAATCAAATGCTTCCTAAAATTCATCTTTTTGGGGTCCCAGTAAAGGAGGAAGATGCTGTATGTAATTAAAACACCAGGCTTTCTTTCTCAGCCAGCATATCGGGTTCAGTGTGCAGTATGAGAACAGAACTGAATCTATGACACACATTTTTTCCCCCCAGTCATCTTTGTGTGGGGCCTAATTGGGGCCTAATTGAGGCCAACTATTGTTATTTGTCAGATTCTGCCCTAATTAGCCCATATTATTGTGTCCTACCGAATTTTAGGGAAACCTTGTGACTTGATTTCTCAGCCACTTTCATAAAGTAGAATTATACTTGTAAAGTTTGTCAGAGCTATGTGGCAAAGTTTGAAGTCATTTCATCTAAACAGAAAACAAAATAACTCTAATATTCCAGTGTGCTTCTCTGACAAAGTAGTTTAAACTTAGACTGCAAGACATACATTGTTTATTTGTCACAACAACATGGTCTCCATGAAATGCAGCAGAGTAACACGCCTTCAAAAGTTTCACTATTGTCCCTACAACTAAATAAGAGATGTGTGGCTGAAATGTGTGCATTGGTTGGATTTTGAAAACACATACTGCATGTTGCCTTGTCTGATCTATCGGTCCATCTATCCTGTCTGAGGACATCTTCATGCCCAGAAGGGGGCAGTGTTACACTTCACTGCTAGAGACTGTCTCACCACTAACCCAACCTGTGGTCAAATGCATTAACAATGCATGCAAACAGACATGCTACTATCATTTACATGCAAACATATGTAGCATCCATTACTTCTATTATCTAATATTATTATTATTATTATTAATATTATTATAACTTCTTATAGGTCTATGTTATCAGAAGATCCAACCTTTTATGATGTTGTACTTTGTTTTGACTGAGTAAAGCATGATATAAAATACTGTGTGCAGGTGCAGTAGTTAAAGACACACACATGGGATTATGAAATGCTTCCAGACTCACTGCTGTGAAGTTTAACATGTCTAATGACCAGTATATATTATATGATATGAAAAAAATCATATTGTGATAATGGAAATATTCTGACTTGTTGACGTAATTGCCTGTTCATTTGGCATCTGTTTAGATGTGCACTTTGTTGTACTATTTATATTGTATACATAATCTGAATCTCATTCGGAGTTACTGTTGTTTACAGACTAAAAACAGAGATCTTTTTTTACTGAATATTTGAAGGCAACCTGTTAACGTTAATGCTGACATATAACACTATAGCACTTACTTTGTTGTAATTATATGTTCTTGTAATTAATAATAAAATATTGTTAAGTATTTTGTCATATCATCAAGAATATTAGTATTAAGGATATACCCTGAAATATTGTGATATTTTTTAGGGCCATATCGCCCAGCCCTACTAATAATTTATTCTGATATTGCTCCCAATAATTTTGTCTGCAGTTTTAAGACTGAAAGAAAATGGCTTTCATGACCTGAATTTAGCCAAACAAGTGTTTTTGGTGCTATAGCCAAATCAAGGATGTTTAAAAAAACACCACATTTTGTCACATTTTGTGAATTCACCATTTATTTGCCATACCTATTATGAATTATGATATTATCATTTTGAATGCATTGATCGTTTAACGATTTCAAAACAAGCCCTCAAATATTCATCTTTTTAGATTTACATATCTTCATGGAATCTGTGTCACTATCAATGAAAATGAAAAACAAAGTGTGCTATGTTTTTGATGCATATAGTTTAAAACAAAATAGACATGTACCATCTATAAACAGTAGACTCACTTTTCACGATTTCATTTTTCAGCTATTTCCATTGTTTCCTGTGAGGATGTGTGGCTGCAGGCATCCTGCCTGTCTGTGAAGGTAACCCGAGAGGTCAGATTAGCTGGTCTTAAGTGAAATCATTTAGAAATGATGTAACTGTATCAGATTTCAGCTTCTCCCTGATAGACTGATATGATAAGATGGCAACATTTGTCATTTGTCACTGTTATCTGTTCAAGACTGGCCTGTATACATTCATCCACAGTTGATAACCTCAGTCACATGCATGACGTGTTGAAAACGGCGTTCTGAATATGGAGACATAAACAGCACATGCATGTAAGATAATCAATCAGTTCTAAAAGGACTGAAAATGGGAGGGTACAGAGAGTTTTTACAGTTGTATTAAAAGAACTTTTAAAATTATATTTAAATAAAATTGTCCAGAAAATGTCATCAAAGAGGTTAGTTGGAATATACCATGAAGATAAAATTGAAAATAGTGTGACAAGATAAGTACTTGTTTATCATTTTAATTGGAAAATCATGTAGAAGATGACTATAACATTATATGCTTAGCTAAATAGTGAAGCTCCTCATCCCAGATAGGTTTAGTAAAGTATGTTCCTGCATATTAATAGTTACAGTATTAATAGCTTTTTATTATTATTATCTATACAAACAGGAAGTAGGAAAACTATCCATCATTGTGCATGGCATCATCTTCCTGTGTTTGTGACTGTGTGTCGCCTCCTGACATGTTTACAGTGCTGTGGATCTCGGCCTCGTGCTCTCTGGCTTTGGCCCTCAGCTTGGCGATGCTGCACGAGCGGAGCTCCTCTGAACTTGGCCCCCCCGAGCTTGGCCCCTCCGGCCTCTCCCACTTCCCCGACCTCTGGGTCACAGGCTGCGTGCGCACGCTCAGCGCAGCTCCCGCCGCTTTTGTCCATGGATAGTTCTCTCCTTCCTGCCGTCTCTCCCAGTGCTCGCCGTCAGAACCTTCTGTCTGCTGTTTTAAACTCCTGCTCGCTTTCTCAGACGTTTCATCATTGTCTCTTTTTACATAAGGCCCTGCGAGCTGGCCCTGCAGCTTCAGCTGCCGCCTCATCTTGGCACGGCGGTTTTGAAACCAAACCTGAAAAGTGAAATGAAGGAATACTAAATATAAATGATACGCAAGTATAAATAAATAACCAAATACATTTATAACGTAACAACTTGTAACAGTTTCAAAATGACAAAACATTTCTTTATTTAATTTAAGCTTCAAAGTTGAACAACCTTTATCCACAAACTGAGTTTCAGGTTGTTGAAAAAAATCATTAAAAGGACAAACTTTGGAAAATGTTCATTTCACTTAACTAACTTTGACTGCTGAAGCTTCATATTGGTCTCAGCTGAAATTTGGAAAGCACTTTTGCAAGTACTAAAAAAAATCTCTTACAGTGTAGGCGTGTTATTAAGGAATCTCTTTGCGGCCAGCACGGACAAGTGGCACAAATACAGAAACTAATGACTGTTTCAATATACTTGTGAAATGTGAGTATATTTTAAGGCAGACTTGAAAAAATATGAACATATACTTTAAAGCTTTATTGTATTTATACTGACAGAAATATACATTTTTCAGACAGCATTTCTTTGCTGTAACATGATGCATCTCCCTGGAATTCAGCATCACATTTTTGGTATTGTTGAAAATGTTAACATCATGAATAGAATTAAGAAATGTGTGTGGATTTAAATAATGTTTATCTCTCAGCGCTAGTTGGTACTGATGGACATGCAAAAGAGTTTCTAGGGCTGAAGAGCTTTATTTGCACACTGTACATAAAAATTAATAACAGGGAGTTTAATGAGTATGAAGTTCAGTGTACTACCAATTACCTGTACTCTGGCCTCAATGAGGTCCAGTCTGAGGGCCAGGGCTTCCCTCATGAAGATGTCTGGGTAGTGGGTGGTCTCGAAGGCCTTCTCCAGCTCCTCCAGCTGCCAGCTGCTGTAGTTGGCCCGTGCACGACGCTGCTTCACTGGCCTCTGTTCATCTGGAAAGCACAGCACAAGCACCAATTACACAATCGCCAACGGGTGACAAGGAACTAATGGCTCTAGATTGGATAATTAGCACAGCGATCATTAGGCCCACTTTAACACTGCTTGATAATTGATTGTTAGTTACGAGCTGTTAGTCAATCTTTTGTAAACATTTACACTGCGATCAGATGGTGCTCACTGACTGTCTTAGAGACTGTGGTCACACTGTGCCAGTTTGGCTGTGCACTATCTCCACAAGTCCTGTATTTTCTGCCCCTTTTTGGCCACAACAGCTGTTATTTTGAACTCACCTATGCCCTCTGTGAGTGGCCCCATCCCGATTGCCTGTGTTGCCAGGAGAAAAGCTTCCTTGCAAGGCTCTGGCTGCAGATAATTCCTCAAGGATTCATAGCTGATAAAGGGCCCCGGGATCAGAATCTGAGGTTGAGAGCCCAGTCTGGTTGGGAATGCAGGGAAAAAGTGAGCTGCAGGTGAATGGAAAACTGCAGGCAGGAGAGTAGATACCAATTGCCCTGGGCCAAACATGTCCATGCTGTTAGTAGTCCAATATTAAGTGTCAGTCCACTGAAAAGGGCCAGGCTGACTCCTACAGGGATGCTGACGGAATGGTTAAATGCATCCCAAAGTCCATGAAAATTAGAATAGAAAATAGTGATGGTTGTCCACTAGATGTATCTGTCCAGTTGGTTGGTAAAGCTGCTGCGTGTGGCTGAGAGGCTCAGCAGGTATGCAGGTTGCTTGAAGAGTAAAGGTAATGCTTGAGTAGTGGAGGTGGTCTCACCTTAGTTTTCTGTGCTTCTCCTCCAAATCCTCTCCCCGCCTTTCCCAGTCACATGACCTCCAAACAGACAGCAGGGCTTGGTTTTCAGGACGGAGGTGAAAATGCAACCTGTGATTCATCTCTCAGTGGATTATCAGTATTACTCCATCAGTGTTTGCTGTATTTGTCTTTACTTTTCCAACAGCAATCTGTTTCTCACATTTTAGTGGATGGGTATGTGTCCCCTGGATTTTTCTCTCTCTCTGCCTACCTGGGACAAGTTGCAACATCTTTGGCTTCTGAAATTTCAATCAGTGAGATGGACAGGAGCTCATTGTGTGGAAACTCAGATGTGTATGCATATTTAGACACGTTTGCCTTAAAAGATTTGCACAACTCTTATCTGGTCCGTTTAACAGTTGTCAAATATGATAAGAACAAATTACTGCAAAAGAGCCATAATCAAAACAAAAAATAATCTGTCCTGAGGGCTGAAAATAAGCACAAAAGCAGCAGACCCTGAACAACAGGTTCGAGGAAAAACACACTCCTCCTGACAGCGAAGAGACAACCCTGAAAGCTCATTTGCTGGATGTTTATAATCCCTGCTAGTAACTTTGTGTTTACTCTATTGTTGATTTAATTTTTTTTTTTTTTTCCAAAGTTGGGGTGTTTATTTTCCACACAAGACAGAATGTGCAAAAATGATGATGCCTGTTAACTTAACGAGTAGTGGCAGAGTACACACACAAATCCCTTCTTTACATGAGAGTAGAAATCTACTAATGAAATATTAAACGAGGTAAACCAGGTGGAATGAAAATGTGACCCCTGTGAGAATAACAAACATGTAAATTATTGTGCCTACCTACACTACAGTGGTACAAATGTGCCTTTTGCATGGCATACTTTCAATCCTTATAAGACTTATGATCATACATTCATGTCATCTTTATATTTGAAACTTTGACAACACATAGTCCCAAATTTATGGATTTCTGGAAAAGGTAGCCACCAGCTGCCATATTTGTTTGGGTAAGGAAAAAGAATTGCTACTTGAGAATTGGGTTAAAATTATTTATTTTGCAGCGTGCAGATTTTTTTTGATATAGTCCGATATCTTGTTAAATGGCCTTCTGAGTTTTTGTCTGAATGCAGCATTCACAGTATAGTTGATTCTTCCGTATGACTTTTGGTCGCCTACTACTTGCTACTGCATACTTTCAGCTACGAAAACCACTCACATATCAAAATGTTTAGCTCTTTAAGGACATTTCTGCTTGTATTCTACTTTTTTCTACCATTATACTTTTTTAAATATTAAGCTTTTTTCCTTTTACGTTGAAAGGCAATGGAGCAATCTTCAGATCCTCTTCTGGCTTCTTCTCTAGCACCAGCAATTAGGCACTGCAGACTCTCATCCTGGGTTCGATCCCCAGTAAGGGCTGGGCCATTTCATGTGGAGTTGCATGTTCTTCCAAACTTTATGACATACTATGACTATTTTTGGGACTTTCTTCGACATACTATACTATTACGTTTTATCACTTTTTTCGCCATACTATGCTATGACTACTTTCGACATACTATACTATGACTTTTTTATTACTTTTTTGACATACTATACTATGACTTTTTTCAACATACTATACTATGACTTTATTATCACTTTTTTCTACATAGACTTTTGTAGACATACTATACTGTTACTTTTTATCACTTTTTTCAACACACTATACTGTCTTTTTCATAACTTTTTTGACATACTATACTATGACTATTTTTGACATACCATACTATGACTTTTTTATCACTTTTGACAAACTATACTATAACATTTTTCAACATACTATATTATCACTTTTTTCAACATAATATACTATGACTTTTTATGACTTGATTTTTGACTATTTCTCTACATACTATACTATGACTTTTTTATCTCTTTTTCGACATATACTATGACTTTTTTATCACTTTTTTACATACTATACTATGACTTTTCGACATACTATACTGACTTTTTCATGACTTTTTTTCTAAATACTATACTATGACTATTTTTACATACTATACTATGACTGTTTTATTACTTTTTTCAAAATACTATACTATGACTTTATTTCGACATACTATATAATGACTTTATTATCACTTTTTTCAACACACTATACTATAACTTTATCTCTTTTTTAACATACTTTACAATGATTACTTTGAAATACTATGCTTTGACTTTTTGATGACTTTTTGATATACTATACGATTACTTTTTATCACTTTTTTTTTTACATACTATACTATAACTATTGTTGACATACTATACTATGACTTTTTTATCACTTTTTTGATATACCATACTATGACTTTTTTAACACATTTTTGACATACTGGACTGTTATAGTATGACTTTCTATCACTTTTTCAACATACTATACTATGACTTCATCACTTTTTCGACAAACTATACTTTGACTATTTTTGACCTTTTTTAATAAGACTTTTTTATGACTATTTTTGACATACTACACTATGACCTTTTAATATTTTTCCTCAACACACTATACTATGACTTTTAGACATTCCATACTATGACTTTTTACCACTTTTTTGACATACTATATTATGACTTTTTTCAACATGACTTTCTTATGACTTTTTTAAACATACTATACTATGACTTTTTATCACTTTTTTCGACATGCAATACTATGAGAATTTTCTATACTATTTTTACATACTGCACTTTGACTTTTTTTATCTCATTTTTCAACATACTATACTATGACTATTTTTACATACTATACTATGACTTTTTTATCACTTTTTTCGACATACCATTTTTTTTATTTTTATTGAACAATCAACAGCATGTTTTTAAAACAAAATAACAACACAAAAACACAAACATAGACAAATCAATCACAATTTAACAAAGAACAAAAACAAGGATAAGTTCGAGAAGGAGCAGGCGGAAGCATAATGTTTACAAAATCCTGAACCTACTTTGCAATGTAATATAATTACAAAACCAAAAAGATAGGCATATATGAAATGTTAGGTCATACAATACTTTTCACAATACACAACATACAGCAATACAATTACATTACCATTTATTTCCTATGTTTAGGTCTCTAAACTATCTGCAATACTATCACTTTTTTTAACATTCATTCAAACATTCAACATTGTTTCAACTACACCAACAAGTAGGCAGTACAGACTGTGACCCTAGGTTTGATACCCAGTCCAGGCTGGGCCTTTTTTTGTGGAGTTTTCATGTTCTTCCAGACTTTCTTTGACATACTATACTATGACTATTTATCACTTTTTTCAACATGCTATACCATGACTTTTTCTATCACTTTTTTCAACATATACTATTACTTTTTATCACTTTTTTCGACTTACTATACTAGGACTTTTTAATCACTCTTTGCGACATATACTATGCCCTTTTTCCCATATACTATACTACGACTTTTTTATCACTGTTTCAACATACGACACTATGATTTTTAATGACTTTTTTCTATTACTATACTGACTTTTTTGGCATTTTTTTAATAGGACAGCTCAGATATGAAAGGGGGAATGACATGCAGCAAAGGGTCGCAATTGAACCGGCGGTCGCTGTGGCAATACTATGCTATGACTATTTTCAACATACTATACTATGATTTTTTAATGACTTTTTTTGACTTACTGCACTGACTTTTTTTCGACATAATATACTATGACTTTTTAAGAGGACAGCTCGGATATGAAAGGGGAAATGACATGCAGCAAAGGGCCGCAGGTTGAATTGAACCGACGGCCGCTGCGGCAAGGCCTGAGCCTCTGTATATTGGGCACATGCGCTACCAGGTGAGCTAGTTTTTTTTTTTTATCACTTCTTTTGGAATACTATACTATAACTTTTATCAATATACAATACTATTACTTTTTCATTACTTATTTCAACATACCATACTATGACTTTTTTAACACTTTTTTATGACATACTATGCTATCACTGTTTATTAACATGCTTTATTTTGTTGCACGGTGGCTCAGTGGTTAGTAATGATCCAACTACACCAGCAAGTAAGCAGTTGACTGTAGACTTTAGCCCTTGGTTCGATCCCTAGTCCAGGCTCTTATAAATTCTAATTAGACCCACCCAATACCTCTGTTACCAACTCATTCATTACTCTTTCAGTTACTTCCTCATCCAAATTAAAGCTGGTAATTCAGTTTAGCATCAGCTTTTACATAAACTTTCATACCACCTTGGTATAATTTTCTTTTTTTTTAAGACACTACCCAAGTGCATAGTTCGGCACAGACCGAAAATTTAAATGTAAACTGTTGAACTTGTGAAACTAGAATACCACTTTCTGAAACCAACTGGCGCGAGGTTGCCAGATTGACTTTCACTGTAACAATACACTGAAACAGTATAAAAACATTCACTGTCAGATGTTTGAACTTAGTATTCATGTTTTATCCTGTGTTTGTTATTAACTGATATACTGCAATAATTTGTGGTGATGATGTATTCTTACCATCGTTGTAAAGTATCTAGACAGTAGTCAAAGTGTTAACACTTACAGAATTTTTCCATCTCAGATCAAAGCATACACATCAACACATTAACAGCCAAGACAGGAAGATTATTAACACTTTTTTTTCTATGAGCAAGGCAGCTGTAGCTTACTGTTGATGGATCTCTGATGAGATTATTGCCAGCACTGTCTATGTGAATTAAACACAGGTGTGTCAATTAATCTGAATATACATATCACCTAACAACACATCTAGGAAACTGCTCATCAGCTCAGACGGTGGTGAAAACATTCAGCTGTCAGTGTTGTCACCGCTGAACTGGAGGGCTGAGGCAGCTTTGATCAGCCCGGGACCTCTGCAGCCGGCAGCTGGTCGGAGCCGAGGTGAGTCACAGGATGGTCATTCCTCTGCAAGCAGCGAGGACCGCAACTCCCTCACCTGTGGCCCTTTCATCTGCACCTGTTCAAACACTAAATTAATGCCTTAGTGGAGGCAGTGAAGAGATCAGTATTAGGGTTTGACCAATTTGGATTTCTTTAAAGCTCATGTTGAGACTGAAAGACAATATTTAGTTAAATATATGTTTTTACGTCAAAAGAATTTAAAATATTCCCAATTTCACCCATAATTTGATTCCTGACACAAAACAATTCTGTAACAGCATTAGTAATATCATGGGATACTTAAACTCTCCAGTGAAATTTGACTGGCAAAACATTTTTATAAGGTAGCCGTATCCCGTCTATATAATTAGAAGGTATATTGAATAAAAATAATAATAATTTAGACTCTACATTACTTTAATGTGCAGATCACAATCAATGGCCGATATAACCAGCCGATTAAAAACAACATTTAGCACTTTAGTGCATGTGCGACGGATGGGAACAGACAGACAGAGATTAAAAGAAATCATTTCTTGGGAATGCAAGTTCTGTGGGGAAAAAAAGCAAAATAGATTAAATGTGTCTACTTTGAGCTGTGGCTAAATAAATACTGTGTGTGATGGGACTGACGACTGAATAGCTATCTCCGTTTGTCCCTGGCACACAGGTAGTTAAAGGGATTTCTGATGTGTCTGAAAGTAGACCCCCTTCTCCCAACCCCCCAAACTACTGTTTGTCTATGCCTGGGTCCTTTAATGCCCATTGATCCAGATAATCAGGCACAAAATTGGTGAAAAACCGGTGGGGGAGGTTCTGACAGTAGTTGCTCAAAAGAGCTGCTTGTGGATAATTGAAGGAGGCATTAAGACAACAATAGTAATGGCTTATGCCAGACCTTATTGGTCTCTCAGGTATCTCTAGCTTCCTGGACGACAAGGCAACACTGGAGATTCACAGCTGAAATGGGAATCATCGTATCATTAGCAGACCTTCAACTGCAGGGACAGAATGTGCATTATCCTTGGGTTTAGTAAGCCACCAATGGGATGCCCTTCAGATGGCTTTTGTTTGAAATGGAATTGTTTGAGCTTGCATTCATTTATTGCAAAGTAGAGGGAAAGGGACATCTGAAATCCTCCTCAAATGTGTGTTTTTGGATTTCAGGTAACAATTCTCAATTTGAAAACACTTACATCACCTTAAAATAAAAAAATGTGTTTTGCTTAATGTTGCTTCACTTGGATTTTTGGCAGAATGATGTATGTGCAGACAATAGAAAGCTGTTTTCACATGTATGTGCTGAAGAGGGAACATTTTTCTGTGCTTAAATCTGAGTTTAAGACGTGTGACATCACAACTATAATAATAACTACAATAATCATGGTCCAATATGCAACTTACACAAGTGTTATGTAGAAACTTGAAGACTCCTGTTGAATTATTTATCTTCTGGAATGTTTTACAAAAAAGCACTTTCCCTAAGTTAAAATTTAAATTAAATGATGCAGTCTATTTACCCCCCCCCTCCTTTTTTCTTTTTTTGACAGACATGGCTGAAGTGGATTACCTATCACGCTCTGCCCTCAGTGTGATAAGATACAATCTAACATAATGGAGATCATGAACACTGCACATTATTATTCTTTCTCATCCACAAGAATGGCACTTTAGCTCATAAAGCAAGAGTTCTGCCAAATGTCATGCAAAGATGGATGATTATCGTCAGCTCTACTGTCATGGGAATATATCTATCTGGTGTAATTTGCAGGCTGGAACAGCAATGAGCACAGATAAGATCAATATTTAATGAAAGTGTAAGTGAGGCTTAAGGGTTGTCACTTATGCCTCTGCTGTTAATGACATGTCACATTATCATACTTATCAGATTGGGTCAAACTTAACTGCAATTACTGGCCTCATTTCTTTTTAATTCATTACAAATGTTGAATCATTTCAGTCGTCCAGCTCTGTGCAAACACACCGGGAATGTATTCTTGGACTACTTGCATATGTATTTTAGTGTCAACTGCCTGCACAAACTTCAAACAAAAATCTATTAATCGGAGTGTGGATTGGTATAATTCAATCAGCACACCTAAAATGTGTTTGTTACTTGGAAGAAAAGTGTATTTCATGGCTGAGGAAGCCCCTATGCATGAATCACTCTCCCTGGTAATAGTATCCCACAGTGAGCAGGCTGATTGTTTTAGTCCTGGATCACTGGCCATGGGATAAACCTGAGAGCCCAACCTGCTTTTCATGTCAAAACCTTCAAGGGAAAACGGCCACAATCCAAGAGCAATCACACTTGAGACATCAAAGTGCCAGAGAGAAGAGAGGCGAGAGATGGTCCACATTTTTTCCATGCAAGCCAAGTGCAACTCAAGCGTGGAGGAAAAGGAGATGATCTAAGGTGAGGGTGCCATTGAGAGGAAGACGGAGAGCAGACAGATGTGCATGGGCAGGTAGCAGCACATCGGGGCCCCTCCTGTAGCTGAGAGAGACACCAAGAAGCCTCCGCTGGACGCATTCCTGCTTGCTGCTCATTCACTGTCCACTTTCACATGGGCAGGAAGACCCATTGACAACCATGTGCCTGCACTTTGAAACAATATTTCACAATCTAACATTCTCGTGGCCGGTGCTGAAAAAAGTAATCAGATCCTGTACTCAAGTTAAAGTATGACCGATACAACAATATAAAAATGCTTACTTACAAGTTAAAGTCCTGCATTCTACATTTTATGTATAAAGTGGGAAAAAAATACCAAAGTATTATCAGCAAAATATATTTAAAGCATCAAAAGTGAAAGTCCTTGTTATGCACAAAATGTCCCTTCTGATGCAAAAATGTGTAAGTAGAATTTTACTGTTTTAGGAGGTCAAGGTGGAGCTAACTATATAGTTTTGTAGTACGACTGTACTTGTGTGTAGTTTTAACACTTTTTACTTCTCTTTGCTATTTTTTGTGAAACACTAAATTAGACATTTTTGATTCTTGAACAATAATTAAAATCCATTTGAAAGATTAGAGGGGAAACCTTTGTTGGAACTGCTAGTAACTCGCAGAAATCTGAAACATGACAAAGGACCTAAACTAAATACTGTCTTGAAAATATGTTATATTTTTAAGATTAGCATTTGCTTTTTTATGTAGAATTTTAATCTGAAAAGTAATTAGTATCGAAAGATGTCAAATAAATGTAGTGAAGTAAAAAGTTGAATATTTCCCTCTGAAATTTAGTGGAGTAGAAGTATTAAGTAGCATAAAAATAGAAATACTAGTATAGGAAACTATAAATACCTCAAAACTCTACTTAGGTAAATGTACTAGTTACTTTCCCCCACTGTAGATAACCATATCTAAATAAATATATACTAGATGTTTTATTACCATGAAGCAAAATGTTCAGCATGGACAAATGAGCAGTTAGCTATTAGCAGCTGCATATCAGGGCATCCAGCCTCGTATGATGAATAAAGGCAGAGGTTGTTAACTTGTCAGTGGTCCGTCAGACCATTCAGCAAACGGTTGCCCCCCCCCCTCTCCCTCCCACCACTTCCTCGTTAGCTGTCATTCGTCTCTGTTCCGCCTCACTGCTGCCCAGCCAATAGGATGCTGGCGCCTGACCAAGAGCCCACGCTGCTAAGACTTGTGTTGTAAGTTGATAGATAACCATAAACAGAGCTTTCAGCTAGTTATAGGACACCATACAGGTGCAATTAACACATCAGACAGAGCCAGCAGGTATGAGGCACGATGGGTAGGACATGATTGGGTTTAAAAATGAACAAGTTAATTATAGGAATGGATGTGTGAATACATATTCATTAAAGGGGATTTGGAGACTTCATGAGGGTTCAGAAGACAAAGGAATATATATATATATATATATATATATATATATATATATATATATATATATATATATATATGATGTATTCACGTCTTGGGTTTGAATTCTATACATGACTGTTGTCACAACTCAGCCTATTATATGTGTTGCCCAAATGGATAAAAGAAAGTATGTTCTTGTTTTACACAATAAAACTAACATTTGTACTGCGTAACATTTGAAAAGAAACAGCTGCATTAATGTAGTCAGCCAGCCCGGTTATCTCATTGAATGTCTGTTATTTCTGAATGACAGATTCCACTGACCCACCAGTGTGGGCATGTCTCACCCTCACTGAGGATCCTTAACCATCTTCATGTCCTCCTATGTAACAAAACACCAGCAGCAGTGTGTGCTGTAAAATGGCCTACCCACATCAGGTCTTCAAAGCACCTTTTGGTCTGTGTGATTGAACAATTACCGCCATGGTTAATTTACTATCAATAGGGACAACCACTTTCCTAGGTTACCGGCATGCCCACACGCTATTTAACTTATCCCTATGACTCCATCAAGAGGTTTTCAGATGAAGTCAGTGGCACTGGGCTGAACAACTCACACTTTCATGGCAAAATGGCTTCCATCACAACATGTGCATCACGCTGTTAATTTGTCTGCTACACACCAATGAAGAGCAAGTGTACCTATGACGGCTGATGGTTTTATCAGGATCCAAGAATTATTGGCAATTAAATGAAAGGCTATAAACCTTGCACCATTTATTGTTCTCCGTCCATCTTGTTCAAAGTGCTAAAATCATTCTGAAAGGTAATAATTGGTTATTTGGAAATTTGTGTTACAATTTCAACATTAAACCGCTTTCCAATTAAATAGTGATAAAATGTCTGCATTGAATCCCTGTACTACAGTAGTTAACTGCTGAAATATTTTACGCTATTCACTTTCTATCAGGCAAAGCTGAAGTAAAAATACAAATAAGGCATATTTCAAAAGGTATTTTTATTCAGTTCACATCAAAGTGGCTCATAGATTATGTTCAGGTAACAGTAAGCATTGTGACTTTTAAAAAGTAATGACCAGTTCTTTTGAGTTATTTAAATAATTCACAATTAACATTGTATCCAGGCAAGAACATATTTTGTCATTTTGGCTTCTTATTCTTCTACAAAAAGCTTCTTTTTTTTAATAGTTGTTTATTAAAAACAACTCAATATGATGCATACCGTCAGCTTTTTAATTGTATAATAATGTCAATGTTTCATATTCAAACTATTGAAAATATCAAGCCAAAACTAGTGTGCCATTTTCCAAATACATGTTGAGCTTTGCACTTCATTACAATGTATATTAGTAATTTAATAACTGCAAAAACTCCCACAAAAAAAGTCTGAAAATGTAATAAAAACCTTTAATTTTAATTAAATTAGACTTTTTTTTATAATTATGTTTATTATAATATTTAATAGTTTTCGTATATTCTGTGTTGTCTTTAACCAATTATAATAATATCACCTAATAGTATTCCAATTCTTGTTATCTTTTTAAGTATTTGGTAATGTATCATTATCATCAGTTTAAAAATAACTTAATAACTTAGTAAGTAGTACTAAATGTACCAATTCTGGCTTAATACTTTTTATCATTGAATTGAATTATTACAATAACAGCAATTTTACAGTTTTAATTATTACATTTTCAAATCATTTAGAGGGAATTGTAATGCATTCTTTGAAGTTACTAAATTAACCAGAAGTTATGACATTACTGGTAGCTACCAGCTCACTGGTGGATCCTTTAATCTGTACCATTGAAGAGCCACATAGTTCGTTAATGTGTCATTATCAAATTATAGCAGTGTTTGAACTCAAGGGAAATAAAAAATAAAATAAAATCAGCCCTGGAATGCAGAAAATGAATGACACTATTTTGATTTGGACGTGGAGTTGTACACTTTGTTATGTTGTTGCTTCCATGTGAAGGACTTTCATGGACTCTGAGATCATTGAACTGGTGTCAATTTGTCCGTAGATACCCACTAAAAATGCCTTGTGGAGCAAGATGTCTGCGTGTTCTGTGAAGAAAAGAAAAAAAGCACATGGAGTGTGACTGTGACTAGGACTTTGGGTGCATACTTCTTTAAATCACTTTTTGTTCTACGAAAAAATATAGTGTGGTCATGTGCCGTCATGCTGCTTCTTAAAAGATTACTGTAAACAGAAATTTGACTTAAGAGTATCTTCTTACCTTGACAGAGAAGCACATATTCTGGAAGATTCCTGAGAGCCGTCTGTACCACGTCGAAGTTACCACTGCCCAAACAGTACATGAAAGTTGGCAGGAAGTCTGTTGCCAAGCTGCAGCAGAGAAAACATACACTATTACATAGTGAAAAGTGAATGGTAACAAATGAAAGTATGCAGACAGATAGGCTGAAGATTGATTAATACACAGATAGGTATCACTGCACAATTATTTTTATTTATTTATCTCTACACATTCTCTCTCAGTTCAAGCATGCTTTCTGTAGATGGGCTGTCCCGCAGTGCTGTAAACTTACCAGGGATTATTCTGGATGCAGCGTAGGGCAAGACTAAAGGCCATGTTCCGACACAACTCCTCAGAGGTTGTCATGAGTCTCTGCAGATCATTCTACAAACAGTGACACAAGGTGGTGATTGATGTGTTACACACCGACAGGTAACACCCATGATCTCCTCTTTTTTTTTTTTTTTTTGTTTATGTTGTTTATGACTCACAATGAAGTACTGGATGATCTCTGGACTCCTCCTCGATTTCTCATCCACCTCTGTCAACACTTCCAACACATCTATAGCAGTGTGGGGGGAGGGGCGGGGAGAACAGTGTATTACTCATTATGATACAGGATTTATACATGGGAAATTGCTGCAGCAGTGTTTTTTTTTTTTACCCTCGACTGCCTCTCCTCTAGACATCTTTTTCAGGTACATTGTCATGTCAGCCGCACTCAGTGAAACCGATGCAGATATGTTGACGAGGGGCAGGGAACCAGTGGACAAGTCGTCTGGTAAAGAGCAAAATCAATTAATTAGCAAAATTGTAGTTTACAAGAAATAATGCAACAGTGGCTCTTTAGACTTAATATATAAAATGTCACCATGTATTCTAGACAGAAAGAAAAGGTGATCTATTTTAAGTGTGTTTTATGGGATTTATGTGGGCTAACAACCCCATGAACTCAAAGATCCCCCTGTGCTCACCATCTCTGTCCTCTGGCGTAACCTCTGAAGAAGACCTTTTCACTGGCAACGTGAGTCCAGCCAGCAGAGATTTCAGCTGAACCAGGTCTGGGTTTTCTGCACACAGACACCTGGCAGGAGAAACAGCAAAATAAAATCTCTAACAAAGCCATTGTTGCTGTAAATACGGTAAACTCATTGATGGTTTGCCATTCAATTGTCACAATTGTATCATTCAAAAAGATTCTTTTGCCACAATACACTTACTGCAAGATGTCAGAGTGCTTCTGTAAATAGGGAATGGCGGCCGCTGCATCGTGGGTGATGTACTTCTGTGTGAACTGCAAAAACTTGTTAATGAAGACCAACGGCGAGCGAGTCCTCTGGAAGTTCTACGAGAGGAAAGATGCACAAACACATACGAACATGGTAAAACTGTGATTTGTAGCTCTTTGAAAAAGTGGTTACGTCTGATCTCAGTCCTAAATCCCCCGGTGGAGATTTGACAGTGCCTACCCGAAGGACCTTCATAAAGGACAGAAGGCAGTCTTGAAGCGCCCTCCGGTGGTCGCTGTGGAAAACAAGCGGCTGCAGCAGCTCCAGGATGACGAGCACGTTGCTAAAGAACGTCATGTGGTTTTGCTGCCGAAACTCTTGCATGTTTAGGTGGATGCGACCGTGCAAGAGACCTGCAATCATAGGCAGGTGTCTGGAAAAACAGAAATGAAGAACAGTGTTACAGTCAGTGTTTGTAGACTAACTCCCAAAACACTACTGCATAGAGTACCACCTAGTTGTTGTGTTTTTTTTTTTTTCACCTGAGCAAAAGGACAGGGTGGGACACAGCCAGCTTCCTGCATGCAAGGTTGGCATCAGACACACGGCCCTCAACGGACTTTGAGTCTCCTATATCAGCAAGCAGTGTGACCAGGCGATGCACCAGGACATCAAGCTGGGAAAAATACATAAAATAAGTATATACCATACTGTGAACTATCATGGTGATGTGTTGCAATAATATTCAAACAAAAAAGGATGCCATTTTCTTTCTTTGAGTCATCAAATACAGACAAAATTGTTTTGTTTTTTTATGAACAGAAGAAGATGGGCATCACATCAGATCCCAATTTTCAGCATTATGATTGACCTAAAATGTCACAACAAAACCACTTACATTTAGATTTTAAAAACTATGTGGTCTATGAAACAGACAAGACAATTTTACCTTGCAGCTGCTGCCGTCTGCAGCCCCCCCACTGCTGAAGGTGCCTTCAGGCAGGGTAACGTGCTGGATGACCTCGGGGAAGTGCAGATAGATCTGCAGCAGCAAGTTCTGGCAACGCTTACTCATGCCACTGAAAAGCAATATAAACATTAAAGCTGCGAGCAGCGATGGACGGGCCCTCGCGCCTCTGTGCGCATCGGGGTTACCGGCGGATGCCGCTCCTTGCGACCGTGCATTCGCGCGGCACTCAGATGCCGCAAATTGTCAACGATGAAAGGGGAACTCCCTGCCGAGTTCAACGATAGCTCACACAAGACTCTACATCATACGGTTCATTAGCTGTGAAAAGGGAGTGGCAAAAGCGTAGGGGGCGGGTCAAACCATCACCAATTAAAAAGGAAGTCTGTGCTGAGTTCAATGATACCTCACATAAGACTCTACCTTAAACGGGTCAAAAGTTATGAAAGGGGGCGTGGCCTGAGTAAGTGGGTGTGGTTACATTATAGGGGGCGGCTCAGTATCACATGTAGACCACACATTATAAGCTTCATGTAAATCGGATGATGTTTGTCATATTAGGCGCATTTCCTGTCGCCAGCGGGGGGGTGCTATTACCAAAAGTCAAGTTTGTCCTGTAGGTGTCCTTAGGCCTGGACCCTTGTTAATCGTGAGAAATTTCGGGCAGATACGACAACGTACACTCAAGTTACAACAACTTCTTTGTTCATCGCTAAACACTCAAAATGGCCGCCACGCCACGCCCACACCGTCTGACGAAAAGTTTTTCTTTTAATAACTTTTCATTGTTAAGGTGTTGGGATGGTACAGACCAAGTTTGAAGTCCATCGGATGAAATCTCTAGGAGGAGTTTGTTAAAGTATAGCACCTTGACTTTTAGGCCTACTTCCTGTTGCCACTAGGGGGCGCTATGACTTTAAGTAAATATCGGCCTTGATTTCTCCTCAGGGTTGGACTCTTATGAATCCTGAAAAGTTTCGAGCCAGTTGGACAATGTACACTCGAGTTACACCAATTTCCTGTTTCGGCTGCGAAACGCACAAAATGGCCGCCCCGCCACGGCCACGCCCTATGACGAAACGTTTTTCTTTAAACAACTTTTCATCTTTAACGTCTTAAGATGGACCAGACCGAGTTTGAAGTTGATCGGATGAAATCTCTAGGAGGAGTTCGTTAAAGTATGACATGTGGAAATGGCCAAAATCGCACTAATTTCGAACTTTGAAATCAAAATGGCGGACTTCCTGTTGGGTTTAGGGTATGGCTCTAATGAAGTTTTTTGTACATTTTGGCATGCTACATACGTGTACCAAGTTTCATGAGTCTACGTTAAACGCACTGCAGGGGCTCAATTTTCGTAACTTTCTAGGGGGCGCTAGCGAGCCATTTTTGTGCTCCTATTCCCGAAACCCTTAAAATACGTAAATTTTCACCAGACTTGATGCGACCACCAAATTTGGTGAGTTTTTGAATATGTTAAGCCCCTCAAAAAGCCAATTCATTTGACGGGAAAATAATAATAATAGAAAGAAAGAAACAATAATTCCTTCAGTTTCAATAGGGCCTTCGCCGCTGTCGGCGCTCGGGCCCTAAAACTGGGATGTATACAGTATGCTATGGTTTAGAGACCAGGCCCCAACTACAGGAATGTGCCATTCAACTTTAGGGGAAATACATTTTAGTATTGGTTTAGGACAGTTCAGCTGTCCATTGTAAAGCTAGAAGCTTAGTAACAAAGTAATCAAGACTTTACTCCCTGATGTTATTGAGTTGTGTAGCTTGAAGCTATTTAATTGACAATGACCAATTTTGTGCAGCCATAGAAAGTTTGTCACAGCTTTTAAACTCAAGTGAGCTTCACTCTATAGTTTATAGACTATAAGATAAAAAAAAAAAAATGTTTTACAGAACAATTACCTTGGGTTTTGTCAAATTCACTTTCTCCATCTCCTTCAACGGATTATGAACAGAGCTGATACAAGATCCCAGATTAGAGCAGGATAAAGCATGTTTCTATTGTTTCGGTCTACAAACGACAATAATTAATGTACACTAATACAAACTGGGCACATGAAAGACGTAATTTAATTCTGAGCCATTTGTGTGTTTCATAAAATCCTCTAAGGCTCTTGTCAGGCTCAAATGATGTGCTCTCTACTAACTGAAAAGTTTACTACAGCTATGAATTAAGCAAATTAGAGTAACCTTGACCAAGAGTCCGCCGTTTTTTCAACAGTTGGTGTGTAATCGGAATAAACACCAGCTTAACTGACAGCGAAGTTTCTCAAGAAGAATGCTCAACATACAAGCGTTTATTTAATACAAGGCCAAAACCCTTTACTTTCAACATGTTTTTATCCTGCCATATTTTCACGAGCAACAATTTCTCCAGACAGCTTAGCTGTACTTAAAATACTGTAATTCGGAAGCTTATTTTGCTTGACCTTGGCCAAAGTTTCCTCATTAAAGTGGTTTAATAACCAGAGACATTTTCATGAAAGGAGGGTTTGCCTCCACAAAGAGTTGCACCCTGATCTCTGACAGCTAAGTCAGAGCAGGAATTCACAACACAGGGAAGTTTAGAGCTTCAGCCTTAATCCTCTTGGCTTCATTATAAAACACTGAGCTTTTAAAGAGATCACAGTACAGACGACTTCTGCTGGTTTTAATTTCACACCAATAGACCTAATTATCGAGTTTTCCCTGGTCCACAGCATTGTGGCTGACAGAGGAAGTCTGAAAAGTTAATCTGCACTGAGAGGAAAATCTAGCGATTTACCCCAAGTTTATCAGCACACCATAACAGGAAAAAAGGGACTTTCCATATTTGGGCTAATTAGAAAGAACAATACAATGTGTCGAAATGGATGGGCTGAGCACTTTAGTGAACCTTATACGACAAAAGGTGATAAGCATGTGTCTTCACATATGCAACTTACATACACAACAACCATACACCATACCTGTCCTCCCATTTCTTTGTGCAGTAGATGAGGTACTCTGAGACTTTCTTGATGTTTTCTAGCTCTCCACTGCAGTAGGAGTGAAGGAGGGGCAGCCTGGACTGGATGAGGGAGCAGGAGGCCTGGTCCAAGCTGCTTTTGTCATCGCGGGGTGAGTCGCGACTGTTGAGCTCCGACTCTGACAAGATCAGGTCCACCAGGCTCATGAGCTCCAGAGAACTGAGTCGTAGCACAAACTTCTCCGTTTTCTTCTACACAGACAAAAAAAATAAATAAAATAAAACACACACCTCAGCTTTAGCAGAATGAACCTGGTCTTATCAAAAACGCTGAAAAAAGTGTAACAAGGGATTTTGTATGTGGGCTTTTAGATCTTACTTGAGGAATCTTCTGGTCGCGTCCTTGCCAGATACGTGGGATGTGGCTGCACGCCCACAGGAAATCCAGGGCTGATGATGGGTCAAGTCTGAAAAACGTTACGCAGACACTTAACATAATCTCTCACTATAAGAAACATCATGCTTACTAAAAAAATGTTTTTTTAATGGGTGTACTTGTAGTCTCTGCGCTTGCTGAGAAGAGCACTGATACACTGCAGGATGGTGGACCAGTTTGACTGATGTGTAAGCAAGGCCAAAAGATAAGGTCTGTAGGCAGGGGTTCCTCTTGCCTGAAATAGAGATATAGTAGGAAAGGATGCATCAGGAACGCCAAGCAAATACTTACTCCAGCGTGATAAGACAAGAGAAGTACATTATCTGCAGGCAATGCTTATCTTACCTTGTTGAGGGCAAACAGCAGTTTCTGTTGAAGGTCTGGACACACTGAAGTGACCTCAGGGTCAAGATGCTCCAGCCAATCAACCAGCAGCCCAGAGCTTAGTCCCGACTTTGTCACCTCGGAGCTGCTGGCAAAGGTGAAACTGAAAGGTTACCTCTATGGAGATGTGACTGAACCTCTATTCAATTCCTATAGCCTTAATCAAGACCTCAGAATACAGCTGAGCCAAAGATGCTATGCACAATGTGCTGGTTTATTACAACCTACAAGTCAAACATTTTACTGTTATCAGTGAGTCAAGCTGGAACCTGTCTTGGTGATACAAAATGTTTCACAGTGTAGTAACATGGCTTCTACAGTTAAATCACTCCACTTTTCTAACAATACACAGACAGTATTCTACACAAATACATGTTATCACTGATCTACTTGGACAAGACCTTGCATGTGTCAATGAGCATCTTTCAGTATGTACCTGCCTCACTGGCAGTTATTCTGTGAAGTGTTCAGTGCTTTTCACAGCAAGTGAATCTGTTAAGCCAATGTAAAGCTTCAAAACCAATTAAACATTTTCGAACCAAATCCAATAGCAGTTTCCGAGTACAAGGCCACAGACAGCGGGCGCCGGCGCTTTTTTTGTCACAGGCAGCCGTGTTTGTCATTTAGTCCTGTCAAATATAAATGTTTCTTGCATGACTTGAGAGGGAAATAGAATTGCGATGCTCACTTGTTAGAATCCACTTCCTTTTTCACAGCTCGCTCCTCACTTTCCTGAAGCAGCAAGGAAATCACCGTGGCAACAGGGCCAGCGGTCCCGTTCTGTGTACCAACAGTCATCAACAGAGACAGTAGCTCCTCCAAATACGGCGACCTCACCTCCATCAGCCCTTGTAACACTGGAATATAAGAAAAGACAGCCGCTTAGCTTGGACTGCCATTATGCATCCTTCGGTTCACAATGTCTATCAAACAATTCACTGCAGCTTTTGTCCTCCGTTCAGCTTTTGTTTTGTTATTATTGTAAAAGCCCTTTTTGTTTTCTGTTATATATGCTGCTGTTAAACATCCCAAAATTTTCCCGGAGAGATGCATAGTTTTTAGGGCTGTCAAACGATAATTTTTTTTTAATCACAATTAATTGCTGAATTACTATAGTTAATCGCGATTAATCGCATGTTTTATCACATGATTAAAATTCTATTATTTTGCATTTCAGAACTGTTTTTAAGTACATATTAACAATGGAAAGCAATTCTTACCAGTGTATCTTGATTGGGAATCAAATGAATGCAAAGAAAGTTACATGAACTTGACTTTAAGATTTGTATTAGTTATTAGTTATTTATTTACTGTAAACAAAAGAAGAAAAAAGAAAAAGAAGGGTACACTTTACACTGTTTAACGTTAGCTGTCAGCATTTTAACCGCGTTTAATCCAGCTGTTAGCTAAAGGTGGGCTAACGTTACCTGTTGTCATGTGTAGTGTAAAGTCAGGCACCGAAATGAGGCACCGAAATTTTCGTTCTTATTTGGTCTCGTTAGTACCGTTTAGGTCGGCACGTTTCGGTACCCAACCCTACTTACCAGAGTCGATATAGTATGCAGTAACTTCTAAATAATGTTGATTACTCACTGATGTCCAGTGATCACCGGTTGATGAGACAGCGTTTGCACTTTGGTTTCATCAACAGGTCGGCGAGAAGTATTCTCCAAAATAGTGCTTTGCCTGAACCCACTAGCATCAACCTGAGTCACGTTAACTGTACTATACTTAGCTCGTAGGTGATAGCTCAAGCTTGACGTGCTTCGTGATATTATAATTCGGCTTTACACAATGTGCCTATGGCTTTCGACTCGTCTACTGGAAAATAAAAAGCGCCATTCAGAATTGTGTTGCTGCTGCATTTCTCCATCATGCCTGCAGCCAGCAGCAGGAGGATGTGTTACGAGGAAGTATGACAGCTTGATGATAAGTAAAGGTGTGGCAAAGGGTCAAAATAGTAGCCTGTTAGGCACCACGTGAAGCAGAGTGAAGTGAAAATAAATTAATAAATGTGATTAAAAAAAATGTACGCTCTGCCCTTAATCACAACGCGATTAACGCGTTAATGCTGACAGCCCTAACAGTTTTATTTTTAAGTGTCAAAATGTATTAAAATTATTGTTACAAAATAAATAAATCTCTGTCAATCAGCTAATTATTTGACAAATGTTTAAAACACTAAATGTGATGCTCAGTTCAGACAAATTCAATGCACATTCACATCCACACAATGACTATCATTACCTTTCCCAATGAGCTCTGGTTCTGCATTGCATCTGTCTCCAGCTTTCAGCATTGCAATGATGGCTATCAGAGGCACTTCAATATCTCTGCGATATGCCAAAGCCTCCGCCAGGTGGAGGAAACCTGTACGCACTGCAGGGCAGAAACACTTGTCACCCACTGATGATATACAATGAAATAATCAACATTTGAAAAGATAAAGAGTGGAGGTACTCACCATCATTGTGCCTGTGTTTGTGAGAGTTCTGACCAGCGAAGGTTTTGAGTAGAGTCTTTAGTGGTCCTGCCTCCACAGTTGGGTTGTCTAACCAGATTAACATCTCAACAATGACCTTAAGGAAAAGTGAGGAGAAAGCCATGTCCTGGGACACAAGACGCTGCAAATAACAAGAAAAAAAGTCTTATATTGTAATGTGTTATGACTCAACATGGAATTATGCACCAATTGTCAGCCTGGTAGCCTGGTACCTGGTAGAGGTGAAGTTGGCGCATGAGAGGACAGGACAGGGCATGGCTGTGGTGCATTGATATGACAATAGGCCCTGCGTGAGCAGAGGTGAGCAGGGCCGCAATGGCCTGTAGGAGCCGAAATGCCAGCCCACCCTGCTGAATTTGGCCCTGCTTGGCCCGCATCAGCTCTTTAGCCAGGGCCTGCTGTAAGGCCAGAGAGAGCTGGCTGGGAGGGGGGCCGTGCCAGCGAGGGTCCACTTTAAGGGGGAATATCTGTGAAAGCAAGGGAAACAGAAACATGCCAGTTTGACACAGAAGTGACTTAACAACAGCTTGGAATACATAAAAGGGAATCAACTTTTTTTAGAGGTGAATTTCTTTTGTAATCAACAATTGACATTTAGCCGACAACGAATAGTGTTTTAACCCCATGTTATCCAAAAAGTTCAAATGAAAAGAAAACATCCTACCACAAAGAAATGAGAATAAAACACATAGTAAATCCCACCTGAAGCAACATGCCAGTGAGATCATCATCAGGCCCGACTGCAGGAAGCTGACTGGCTGCTCTCATCTTCACTGAGTTATGGGGCGTTTCCACGGTAACTTTGGCCTTACTTGTTTCAGCAGAATCTGTCAGGAGGGATGTAGTCAGGACATGGACTAATTTAGATTATTTTCATACATTTATAAAAATGCCAGATACTTCACATTTAAAGCACTATGCCATCTAAAAGATTATGTGCAAGTATAAAAAATCTTAATATTGTTAAACACATTTACAATGTTGTGAGTAATAATAATGTTCAATGTGAGTAATCTAAACATTAAATGGAGAAAACTACTTAAATGTCATATAATATAACCTTAAACAGCACATACTCAATCATTTGGAGCCTAAAGTCACCAACCTCTGTGTGGAGGAAGAGAGGAGCTCAGTAATGAATGGAAGGTGTGCCCCCCAGTGGCACCTCGCTCATGCTGCACTTCAACCAGGTGGGCCATGTAATCTATTGCAGGATACATACAAAGTGTGATACATCATAATTATAGACTATAATATCTCAAACCATTTCAAAAGTAGGATATCTGCAGCACTCTTACGCTTGTCCATGATGTTCTGTTCCAGCGTCTGTGTATCATGAGAGACAGCCTGATCCAAGTACTGCAGCAATTTACTCATGCTGGATACAGGAATACCAAAGGACTGTACAAACAGCAGCAGCTGCTGAGGCTCCAGGTCTTGTAAAGCTAAGAAAAACATGTATTGTTCCATTAAAAATTTTAAATGTATTTATTAATTTATTTGACAGGGACCGAGCACATTAATAAACATCAGTATAAAATACAAGCTGTAAACATGCCAGAGTTAGCAAGAATGCTAATCTGTAGTCCCTAGGCATAGAACATAAAAAGTAACAATATATAGATACAAGTATGTGATACACAGGTAGAAGAGGAATGAATACATTGTGCAACATTTCAAGTTACTGTAAAAGTGATCACAATTCTGGTATGCCTTAAGCCATGTGCATAAAACACGTATATTTGAATTTTTTTAATTCGCAAAGTTGAATAAATTATATATTTTTTAAATGTTACAATGATGTAGTGTTTTTTTTTTTTTTTTTTTTTAAATCAAAAACCTTTACGGCTTTCTTGAAAAGTAATTATAATGGTTTAAGTGTTGTTATACCTGTAAGTGACTAGTTAGTGAAATATTTTTGTGTACTATGGCAAGTTGTACCTGCATCAACCAATCGAGACACCTCTGATCGGATCATCCTGAGTTTCAACCAATCAGGCAGCAGAAGGGCCTCTTCTGAGGTGTCAACCAGGAAGGCAGTGGGTAGAGGTTTCTTGTCGGGGAACCAAATGTCCAAAAGAGCGTAGAAATCACTCTCTCCTGTAAAAATGCACAACGGTAAACATGTTCTTACAGGCCCTTTACCATGCAAATATCGAACTGCAAAGTGAACAGGACTACCTTTTGGAGGCCCCAGTGTCAGCAGAATAACCATGGCATGGACTACAAGGATGTGCATCGTAGCAGTCTCTCCTGTGGTCCAACGCAGAAACACCTGGTCCTGGGATTCGGACTGGAGGGGGGGAAGAAAAGTGTTTTATCAGCAGTTTTATCATGCAATTCCCCCCCACACACACTTTTTCTATCCAGGCCTACAGACGTCAAACTTGGATTAATCTTAAATTGCAGATTAAAATTTTTGCAGTTGCAGCCTCAAAGCATATTTCTTCAGATTGGTTCCTGTTGTATTTCTTTTTTTCCCCCTCGCACTCCGTATCAAGATCATTCAATGATCACAGGACAAGTGTCAGGTCACTAGGCCTGAAGATTTTAGGGGATTTTATGGAACTTGCAGAATATTCTTAAATGTGTCACGTACTTTGAGCCAGTGAGAGGATCAATACAAAGTAGGCCATGATGTAAGTGCTCACCCAGCTGTAAAGATCCTCGCCCTCTTTGGTCTTCCGCATTCTCTTGATGTATGTAGAGAAGATGGTGAGGAAAGCACTGAGCACAGCATCAGACTCAGGTCTGCAGGAATGCTTGGAGAACAGGCTGTTCATGATGGTAGAACGCTCAACGATCAGCCGGGCAACGTCCTATAGGGAGTGATTGAGGATCTGATTAATGTCAGCACGGTATTTCCTTTAGGATTTTATTTTCAGCAACAGGGGGTAAAGGTTTAGGGTTAACAGAAAGTTTGCTGGTCCCGGACCACATCGACGCCGGATCAGCTAACTGAAGGTCCGTCTGCGGAGCTCCGTCTGTTCTCTTCCCGCCACAGTAGTCTCCTAGTGGCAGGGAGTGAGGCAGAGGGACCCCAGGGTGTGCTAGCTAACTAATTCTTTTATCATTTGTGGTCTGATAAACAGTACATTCATCAAATTCATTGCCCCATATTGCTATTTTCCAAACTACTGAAGCAGTCATATTTCACAGGACCCACGTGACCACGGTTTCCAATGGGAACACAGCCATCAAGGATTTCATCCCTGTTTGTCACTCTGGCTGAGTAGAAAAAGGCTGTACTTACGCTGTTGTTTATTTGGTTGTCATGACTTATCCCCACAGTGGAGAGAAAGCGGACGGCCGTTCGTTTGAGTTCAGTGGAGCGGACAGCTCCGCAGAGTCGTGTAATTGCAACTTCATGACATTTCATAAACTTCTGAAGCAGCGGCGGCAAAATGTATATACGGGAAACACTGGCACTGCTCAATGAAAACAAAACAGATTCAAGAAAAGAATGTAATGTAATGAATTTAAACAACTCGCCGTAGTTACCAGGGCCAGATCATTATGAGAAGACTGCTCCTCCACTGGTGCATGCTGGGATAGGTAGATGAGATAGGCACTGATCGTCTGTGGATCTGTCTCCATGTGAATAGCCTTCAAGAAAGCAGATAGACAAGACACCCATCAAACTCCTTGTCAGTAATCCTTCTAAAAAGTTTCCATTTATTTCCAGCTATAGTTTACTGTGGAGTCAGACACTGACCTGCTGCAGAGCAGTGGATGTCATGCCCCTGACGCTGTCAAACAAGGGGAGCTTTGGGAGATCTTGTAGCAGCCACTGGTACCCTGGCAGGAGTTCGGCATCTGCAGAGTCTTCTTCCATGGGCTGATCCCGCTCATCTCCGTCTTTCAAGCCTCCTTCAGTCAGCACCAATGACAAACCCTACACGCAAATATATAATGTAAATGGAGTTATGTTTAAACAGTAACGCAGTGCTACTAGAAATGTTTTTTTTTTTCCCGCTTCCAATATGGTACCTTCATGGCTAGGACCCTCGATGCCACCTGAGAAGAGCTGAGACGACGCAGAAAGTAGTCCAGCACTTCACATGTTGTCTGTTCGTCAGCCTTAGGACCTAACAAAAGATCCTGGAGCCGTTCAAGTAGCTGCCTTTGCTTTTGCTGTCTCTAACAGGAAGGAGATAATAATTCAGGATTAGTCAAGAATCATAAGATGCACTTAAGTATAAATAAGCTCAGGTATACATTTAGCATGTTACTTTGAGCCCAAAGACTAATAAAAACCAGACATTATGAAAAATAAAAAAAAAACAATGTAAAAACAGGACAGTAAGGTAGTTGCTGCCTGCCAACAGTAAGGTATGTTGGTATAATCAACATACTTGTCTCTTCTTGGCTTTCTGCTCTTTGCTCTCTCCCTCTTCGTCATCCTCTATTGGCAGACTGTCATCCGCAGCATCATGCAATAGGAATTCACACAAGCACTGCACTGGAAGCACATCCAGGGACCCCTCACTGGACTGGACCAAATCAGCCAACCACGGCATGGACTGAGAGGAAGCCTGTGAAGGATTGAAAATGTACTACAGTTATAGGACGCACACCGAAGACAAAAGCCTTTAGAATAATGTTATTTCTCCTCTTTAAGTCAGGCTTAAATTGTTGAAGTTCAGCTTTGATGGAAAAGCAAGTTTACTAAACTAAAGATCTTGGATTCTAACCCAAAGCTGGTCCAGTACAGCACCAAGCTAATATCTGTTACACATGATGTGCTGGTTGAGACAAAATACCCATTTTGAAGATAACATAGCTGTCAACTACATCTGCTAAGTTTTTAGTGAGTCAGACATACGTTTTGCCATTTTGAGGAAGGTTTATTTTGTTCTATGAGCAGTAGAAAGGTGTTTCCATATGTATTGGGCCATTGTGTAGTAGTGTGTCCATGGCCATTACCTGTCTCTGGATGATGTTGAGGAGGAAGTCTGGGTTGCGGCTGCGGCAGAGGAGATGTCCGAGACGCAGAGACTGGTTGAGGGTTTTCACCTGCTCCTGGATCTGAGGAGGAGGTCGACGAGGAGGACCCCTGAACACAAACAAAAACCATGAGTCCTTCTTCCTGTCACACAGCTGTAAAAACACTTTCATCAAGTCTTTAAGAGTGCTAATAGAGATTAATACAGGACTTCTTACAATATAGACTGACAAGGATTTTCTAGTGGTAATAGCTGGATTGAACTGTCTGCTGTATAAAAAGTAGGCACGTGTTCGCTTACTGTCCTCCCTCCAATCTAAAGAAAGTGGAGGTTGTGTGTCACTTTATAACAGAGGCATTTTCTTTGAGAATGCAGTCTACAAGTTACAAGGTGCATAAGGTAATTCCTCTTGGTCTCTTACTGTGGATCCAGACTGGTGAGCTGAGACAACAGCAAGCTGTTGCTCTCTGTGATGGTCTGTTTGGTGGAGGCTGCTGCCAAGTGGCTCTCAAAGGCCAGGATCTCTTGTTTCTCTCGCTGGGAGATCTGCAGCTCCCTGTTGATCATCTCAGTCTTTGTGTCCTCGTCTGCAATGGTGCATGGAGGGTAGGTGCAGTTGCTATGGAAGCATAGAAAGAGGTGTGTTAGCTGTTCAGCTTTGTTATCCTGGAACAGTTCTAGTCTAAATGATAACTTTTAACCTACTTTGTCATAACCATCTCCATGAGCATTTTCAGAGTAGGATAGCCATCCCAGGCAGCCAAACCTAAAAGGAAAAAAATGATAGACAATATATTGTTAAAGAATATTTAATAGCTTAAAAAGTAGCTACTCGTATGTATGCAACATAGAAAACGGAGTGCTGTACCTATTTTCTGAGGATTAAACGCAGCCACCACAAGCAGCAGCAGCCATGCCTTCCAATACAGTGTGGATATTGCCAAATTTGGCGGTTGGTACCTTAAACATTAAGAGTAATTTGTTATTTTACACTGTAAACTGTATGACCTGAAAGTGTTTGTTTGACAGATGACGGCTGTAGGCACCCTGCAGGCAGCTGAATGTTCTCTGGGTGGTGGTATGTACACAGATTCAGCACTGCATCAATGAGTTGGATCCTCTCCACTTTCAGGACCTCCAGGTCTGTTTAAAAAGAAACCATCGGTCATCTCTATGGATTCAAACTGACATGTCGAGAATCGTGCCAAGAAGTATTCAAACAATTACAATGAATACCATATTTCCTTTGTTCATACTTTCCTAACATGCATCTTTTCTGACTTGTGAGGATAAGATGTGAATAAGGAGTTGACCCCTTGAAAAACTTAAGTTGGCTGCTCGTTAAACTGAGACACGTTTACCAAATGTCCAAATAGTCTGCCAGAGAGAAATATACAAAGCTTTAACTGTGATCATAAACAGTTACAGCCTAAGTGGATCATGACCTACCATCAGACTGAACTCCAGCAGCCCTCTTAACCAGGTGATCTGCGAGCTCCATGGCATCTGCTGGGCCCAGGGGCAAATCACGTGACAACCCAATCACCAGAATGCGCATCAGTGTGTCCTCCAACAGAGGCACCTCGGAGCAGAGGCGAAGGAAGAAACTGAGGAACAATAAATAACACAGCTTTGTAAGGTGACAGTGCTAGATATTGTCAGGAAATCAAACATGCTTAGTTTGAATAATGGAAGAAAACTCACTTTCTGTCACTCTCTGGAGGCCAGTTGTCCCACTTGTAATATGTCTCAGGTTGCTCTGTGAACAGCACTTTGTGAAGGCTGCGTGCGGACAACAAGATAATTAATTTACAAAGTAGCTGAAAACATGATTAGCTTGTGCAGTTTGAACAATAAAACACATCAGATACACGCAGTTACCAACCAGTGAACGTAGTCTTTTGCGCCAACTTTGCTGATGGTAGGAACCACGGTGTGAAGCCACCACACAGCATCTCTCTGGATGGCAGCTATCTGATTCTGAAACGACCTCAGGCCCTCCAGATCTAAAACAAACAAAAAAACAGACATATGTTTAAGGCAAAAGTAATCATGCGTAATATTGTTAATAAATACATCATTAGTACAAATACACAGCACTCACTCTTATTGTCTCCTTTGTCCCACGCAATGCCTGCTTCTTTGACCTGAGCGGTGATGCCCAACATCATGGAGACAGTCAGTAAATCTGTAACCTGGATGACGAAACGCTCCTATGGGAGAGACAAAGATAAACCGTTGTAAATACGTGAAGATAAAAGCTGAAATGACTAAAGGATTTTCACACAGATACATACTTTGAACTCCATGTCCACATAGCTGGTCTCCTTTCTCTCCTGCATCAAACCAAAGCAGAAGGACTGGAAGTTAATCTCGTGCTTGGTCTGTTTGATGATCTCTCTCAGCAGGGCTCTGGAGGCACGGAGGTAATCATCCTTGTTGGTTAGCAGGTCCTGGAACACCATCGCCAAGAACTACAGACACAATGGAAGACAGGGAGAATTTTGTGAGAAAATGATAGAATTTAAACGCAGATACTTAGGACAGATTAAAATAGTGAAATAATCTCCAAACTACTATTTATTTAAACAATTCAAAAGTATGTAGTTTCACCTTTGGAGCCTGTTCTGGGCTGTGCTGCAGCACTGTGTGGAGGACTTGCATGTTGTTAGGATTCCTGGCATTGGACAGCTCATTGAAGATCACCAGCTTCACCGTAGTGCCCAGGTTGTCTCGGTTAGCGTTGAGCAGCTCCCTGGAGAATCACGGCCAAAGCATCAGTTAGTGGAAGTCTCCGCGTATAACAACTAGTAAGAAGTCAAACCAAAAAGAGCCTCCACAGACCTGACACACAGCATGTATTGGTTGAGGAGGACTTTAGGTTTGAGTCGGATCTTGATCAGGTTGGAGATCACCTCCATGTCATCCGATCCCTGGGTGTTGCAGTTCATACACAAAGACATGAGGAGGTCTTGAGCTGGTCGAGTCAGCTGTGCGCACACAAAGACAAAGAGAGTGAGTTTATCAACATCTTCATATTCATTATTTTACATACACAAAAGCTGTGAAAATATTAGATATTAATTAATATTGCAGTATATTGTTGCATCTCTTGCATTTAACAATCAATACACTGGTAGCAATATTTCAAGAGAATGCATCACAATATTGATATCAATGTATTGACTTCATCGTGCTTTTTTTCCATTTATTTTTTGCCATTATAAGCTACCTTTTAACTTTCATTATAAAGATATTCTGACAAATTCACCCTGCAATTCACTCCCCAAATGCAGTATTTTACTCCAGGTTGACAGATAATACTACTAACACAATGAGATACTGGGAAATTGAAATTCACAAGTGGTTTATTCCAGGATAAATGTTAATCACCTTTGGGTTCTGGAGCCACATCTCCAGCCTCTGCACAGCCATGAGCCGTGCCTCTTTGTAGCCACACGTGGCCGTGAGCAGACGCAGCAGGTTTCGGGACACGTTGTCCATCGGCTGCCTGCGGTTCAACTGATCCCTGAGGACGTCGAGCACATAGTCCTCCACGCTCTCTGCCAGGTCTTCATACCTACAGTACACCAGAGGGTGAGACAAAAGACTAAATGGTCCAGAACTCAGTACATTTTTATAAATAACTTAACTGTTATAACTTAATGAAAAACTACTGTATCGAAAACTTAAGCGTGGTGTCTGTTGGACTGTAGACTGTAGCATCCCTCACATCTATATGGGTAGTTGTCATACCTCGGCATAATCTGCCCTTCATCCTCAGGGCTGAGTTTCTCCTCAGCTATCAGCAATTCAGTCTGGCTGTCATCCTCATCGGGGGTTGAGGGATGAGGGCTGCTACCTAAAAACAAAAACATAAAAAACCCAAAAGCAGCATAAATACTCAGCGCATGTTTCCTGCATCAGCAATCCTAACACCCAACAAGCCAGTGTGTTTTTCTCAATGTAACTGTACCTGCACTGAGATCTCCACCAGAGCGGCCAGTGTCAGCCTGCAGCAGCATACTCTTAGGGGGCATCTTTGTCCCAAAAGCAGTCTGGATGTTGTCAACAAAATTCTTACAGTGAGAACTGTCCACCCAGATTCTTTCTCCAAGAGAGTCCTCAATGTACACCTGAAAATACATTTTGGATTGATTATCTGAAAGAGTTCCTTCATGGCTAAAATAAAACATTATTAAAAAAGAAAATAAAACAGTTTTGAGTTTTAGGAGATTCTCACTTTTACAAAGATCTCAGGCCAGTTCTCGTCGTCCTCGTAGGCTGCCATCAGCAGATTGCAAGCAAGAACAGACACAAGACTGTTCCCCTTTGCTTTAAAGTTGATGGAAGCATCCCGACGCAGGAGGCTGCACAAGGCCTTGTGACAAGAGTGAGACAGGTGGAAAAAAATCAACTTCCAACATCTGTGAGGGGAAATACCTTTGCAAGGCTAACACAAAGTCAAAGAGAAATCTTACCTCAATAATTCCTTCAGTAGCAAAAACGTTGGGCCTGATTTTGGCCAGGAACATGAGACTGAGGTACAGTGTTATGTCAGGCTTGGCTCGGTTCAGCTTGAGTTGTTTCACTGCTCCACACAGCAGTCCCTCAATGCGGTCATCATTTCCTTCAGACTCTGCAGCTTCAATCTCATCCAGCAGCACTGCAGGTGACACTACAATAAAAAAAAAAAAAAAAAAAGAGGAGTTTTAACTTTCCTTGTAACTATGGCAGTGTAAAATATACAATATACATTTTGTAGCCATTTCTATGTTAGCTTTTTCAAGTTTGAAAACAAAGCAATTGGTCTACCTTCAATAGGTATCACCGATGGCTCCTTTATTGAGGGTGATATCGCCCTCTTGTCCACAGCTGCGACATCAGCGAGTCGTCCCAGAGCACTGACTGGAGGGGTGGTGGATAGTTTGGGCCGCTTGGTGAGGCTGGACAGACCCGATGAGGAGGGCAGAGTGGAGGAAGTCTCTCTCTTACGGTCAGCAGGTAACACGGTGGATGCTGGCTTCAGCAAGACAGCGGGGGCTTTGGGCTCTCCACCCTGGCTCTTTGATCCCAGAGCAATGAAATCTCCTGGTGGAGGGTGACCTGGGAGAAACAGACGTCAGAGAAGATTGTAATTTCCCTCTGCGCTGTTTACCATCGTAAACATAAGATGAGCAAACTAACACTAACGTTAGATTGCAATGGGTTGGCTTTATAGTACCTGATGGTTTTGCAGCACTGGGGCGCCTAAGAGTTGTAGGCTTTGGACGATTCATCTTGACTAACAGGCGCAAGTCAAATCCACAGCAGGTTAATTGGGTGTCATTACTTAGCTTGGTGTATTCTGCGTGTGAGAAAAAAACACGGCGAAACCCAAGCACACGTAAAACACACAAGTTCAGTAACGTAACGTTAAGTCTGCATGCTGTTAATTACATCTATATTAACAGTAACAAACTGGACAAAACCTGCTAGGCTAACGACAACAAATGGCTGTTAGCAACTTTAGCTAACTTGACGGTGTCAAGCGCAGCACTGACAGTGATCTAGCATTAGCTAATTGACCTGCACATTTAAGTTAAAAGTGGCTCACGTAGTTATTCGGTCTCATGGAACTGATCGTGGTTATCCTAAACGGTGCACTTTAAACAAAAATGAACGTAAGGCGACTCAAAAGCTATCACACAATCTGAGCCATGACGGCTCCTTCTTCTTCTGTGTATCAATGTTGTTCGTTAACAAACATAAAGTGCATAACGCCGCCTAGTGCCTGGAAGTGGCATTGATGACAGTATCCATTACTTCTACTTGAGCGGTTTTTCTGCTTGTCACGGCGTGTATCTGTTTTACTTTGAAATTGTTCAACGGAATTTTCATTATGCCATAATGTCTAACTTGATAAAAGAGTAGTACTGTGTTGTAGTTAGTCACTGTGACCACCAGAGAGTAGGAAACTCATCATTTCGTTAGCCATGCAGAGCCAGCCTCAAGGCAGAAACAAAAGGGTAAGGTGGTCACAGGTCACGTGTAACTGTATTCCTGTGTTATGCTCATCCTCGATGTATTATAAGAACGGCTATGCTAAATCAGAGACGGTTATCTTTGGCTAATGAAACAATAGACGGATGTGTAATCATGTACTATGATCACTGGAGGACATTGTGTGCTGTACTGTGTAGGTGTATGGCGCAAATTAGAAGATGCGTGTGCCCTCTGGAGGTTGCAGTGGGTAAGGTTAGACAAAATGGCATACTACACTTCCGGTAAAAACGTTCAACGTAAAACATTGTTGTAGTTACGCACTGTGACCAATAGAGGGGACTAAAGACTCGTTTTTATTTTATTTGACTATGCACAGCGTGTAGACTATAACAGTCTATGGTATGTGGTATCAACAAAAATCTCATCATACTAGGTTATATAACTACATAATGTAAAAAGTATTTAAAAATACATAATTTTATAGAATATTACTTTTGAATTTTGTATATGCATGTGTACAAAGCAAATACCAAATAATTGTCCAGCAGATGTCATCATTTTGACTTTATTACCTACTTAACAACAATGAATCTTTGTGTCAGCAGATATTTTACCATCTCACAATCATCATCACAGTTGTATCTGCATATTCAGATTGGCCTTTCTGCATGAACACTTACATTACCTGATCAATATAAAGACTTTGATAGGACATCCATCCTATCTCTGCTATCCTTCTCTCTGATAATAATTCTCACATCCGTCATCCTGACAATTAGTGGAAAGAATATAGCTTAACAGTATTTTAATCTTTATAGTATCTTAGTAAATATACGCTATATGCACAGATTCCAATCCATGAGATGTGCTATGTTCATAAATCATCAAATAAGTTTTGGGAGTATTATGAATTAAAACAGAGCCAAAGACTTACATCTAAACCGACAATGATAAAATAATAGCATTCTGTGAGGGCTTTATTAAAGATAACACAATAAGAGCAACTATATCATAACTTTCCACATTTCAATACAGATAACACAACAGAATAAAACGCCATAAAACAACACAACACAGCAGCCACAAGTAGTACACTAGTATATCTGAAAGGAAACAAAATTTTAAGTCATCAAGAAAGTTTTAAATCTAAATACTATGTGATGTTGGTGATGAGTCACACATTAAAGCAATGTAGATGCGAGAAATTACACCATGCAAATTTTCATCCCAACAGCTGTTTTAATTCTTTTAAAATGGCCATGCCTCAAAGAGAACAAAGTCTGAGCATCAGAGCTTTAACGCCCTTAATAATGTCCATATTTAGTCGCACCCATGGTCATTGTCAGTTTATTTTTTCATTCCTTAAACATTACTAAGCACTATTCTCACTTGCTGTCCTCAAAATCCCAAACTTTTGTTTTGATAAACAAATAGTTTTCAGCTTTAAGAGAATCTTATAGAACTAGTCTTCAAACAGTCCACCAGGGCACGCTGCTGCAGCCTCCACTACTACTGACTTCACTATGTTCGTTTTCATGCAGCTCTAACCTGCCAGCCGGTTACATAAAGTGTTTTCATATGAAACACATTTTGGTGAATTCAGTGGAATGTCCAGTCAATGTTCCAAATTAAATCTTGTGTCATTAGGGAAGTCTACAAATCTGCAAAAACAGTCCATTTACTTCTGAAATTACGAATGGTCCAAACTGTGCCAGAGGCAGCTGTCCAATGTCTCACCCAGCTACTCATGAACGTTGTGAAAACACTCAAAGGAAGAAAATGTGATTAATAAGTTAATGTTTTTATCCAGGGTGATTTTTTTTTTGGCTTACTGATAGTGCTATTACGTCAGTTTTAAAAAACTGTCTGGTCAATATCAGCCTTTTACTCACTAATAATTTGGAGCATTTGGAAGAAGAAAAATCATCCCCCTAAAACAGGGGGCCTCTTTGTGCCAGATCACATTTCTGAGTTCAACAGTCTGAGTCACAAAGGAGCAAGATTAGTGACTCAATGTTACTTCCTGTAATTTAAAACTGCCTGTAAGAACTCAGACCCCACAGCATGTCGATCTATCGAAACCCCCCACAGGTCTGCCGCACATGGTCCGCTGTTTTTATTTTGTTGTAATGGGTCAGGTCATCTGTGTACACTGTTGCCCACATGGACACTAGTCTATATCCACGATGTTCCACTTCCGGGATTACTCCGTTGCCGCAAAAACTCCGCCAGATTTCACTCATTTAGGCCAGATATCTGGCCTAAATGACCTTCCCGAGGCTATTTCGCAGAGGCGCCGGTGTTCTGTACGGTGCATAGCGCCGCCCAAGACGATTGTGATTGGTTTAAAGAAATGCCAATGAACCAGAGCACATTTTTCTCCCATCCCAGAATGCTGTGCGGACCAGCCAGACCCTCCTCCGCAGCGCTGTGGAGGAAGGTCTGGCAATGCGAGACTACATGGACACTAATTGGGTGGTATGGTGTATACTGAGCTACTTGATGTTCAACAAGAATATCAGTGGTGGCTCTGCAGTTTGTTGTTCTATACGTTTCTGTCCTTTATCCCGTATTATCTCATTTAATCTCAGCTCATCTCTAATCCAATGTAGTGGAATCTTCTAATCTCACCCAAAGTAATATAATCTATTATAATGTATTGTAATGTAATCTTATCTCATCAGAAGCAGAAGAGAACTGTGTCTCCAAATGATGCTTGTGTTTAACTGGTTACAGGAAGCCAACACAAAGGAAATGGTGTGTTGTTTGTGGTCAACACAAAGGTGACACAAACTAACCAGAACACAAAGCCTGTTCCTCATCTGACAACGTTTATTTGCATTTTAATTCAAACACACTCCAGTGCAGCTGAAAGAATCAGGCCATGACCATCTCTAGTAAGTAATTGATTCCATATGGGATCAAGTGGAGGAGCTCGATCTGTTGAGTCACTAACCGTAAAATAGGACATAACATAACATAACCATACACCAATCTTGATATCTGGACACAAAGTCAAGTTAACAGTGATTATTTGTCAGGAGTAAGTCTGTTTTGCTGAAAGTATGATTTGTATTATGACTCATTAATGTCAATATGCAATGTTTTTTGTCTGACGTCAATGCTTTGGAAAAACTGTAAAAGTTCAGAGAGACATCTGTACAGTATGTGTGCAAAGTGTTTATTCATTTTGGCACACTAGCCACATCGTAACATTTCTCATTGGTTTACTTGCTAGTCACACTTTATCTAAAGATCAAAATTACATCATGCATCCGAGATGTGTGTGCTTTTAATGTTTAAGTGTCTCTGCTTTTGTCTCTCCAGTGGCTAAACACCACCATTCAGACAGAAACCATCATGGAACAAAGCAGATTCAACAATGAAGCTAATTTTGGCCTGAAATGGGCAATTAAAAAAGCTCAAAGTCTTACACCATGAGCCAGACAATGACTGTCTACATGTGGCAAATGGAGCATTGCCGTTTATTATGATGGGGGTTTTCTGTCCATGTATACTTTCTTAAGATCTTATTTGACAGTATAGGCTCCAGTAATTGCTAAATTTGATAGTAGATGGGGCTCTTCATAAAACTAACCAGATTCCACATCTAATTTCATCATTTCTGCCCCACTGGCTCCACTTTTACCTTTACCATGCAGGTTTTGCAATCTAAGCTGTATTTCAAATGTGTTTTAAAAATACCATAAGTTACAGTATACCCTGCAAAAACGTGGGTATTTCACAAGATACTTTTAGTTTTTTTAAATGTGCTCCTAGTCATGTTGGTCCAGTCAGCAGAAAAAGAAGAAAAACATGTGAAAGTGCATTTTCCTCCTCCTCTTTATCCTTGTTTAAACTGTGTGGCCAACAGAGTTTATAGTGTAAACACACAGCATCTGTTTTTTCGCAGACACTATAGTCTGAGCAACCTCAAAGCTGAGGTATTGTCATATTGGATAAATGAACAGGGAAACCCATAAGAGTGCAGCAGCCCTTAAAAGGCTACTGACTTACATATTTACATTCAGTACTTAATTACCCAGAATAACCTGTGACGTTACCGACAGCAGTGCAGTTAAAATAGAGAAATCCTGTGACTGCCGGGCTACTACGCCACATACTTTCCTCAGGAAAGGAATGCTGCTGCTCCCAAGTCAGACAGAGAGAGGAGGTCGCTGTTTTCTCTCAGTTAATGCACATTTTTGAATACCTTGTTGTTAAGATCTGACCATAAATGAGTCTATTGGAGGGGGAGGGGGAGGGGGGTCAGTAGATGAGAGTTTATGACTTACTTTTGATGATACATAGTTTTCTATGAGTATTCTTGGATTAATATCAGAGCTGACTTTGTAAAGTAAGCAAAAGCAGTGGCCAGCAGTATCTACCTTCTATTTATGGCCTCCCCCAGCACCCCCTTCCCAGACTGACGTCAGCAGAAAGTTATTTTCATGAATGGAGGGGGCGGTCACGAGGAATCGGTGACGTGAGTGCTTGCGGAAGCAGAGCGTGGAATGTTGGTACATTGTTGTTGTTTTGTAGTTGATTTAGTACGAGGATACACCGCTGCTGTCTGCTGGACGCTTTATACCAATTGTGTCAAGTTACTTCGCCGCCTGTAACGGAAACCTACTCCGACAGTTTTTTACGCATCACGGTCCACAGATATCTGCGTCCACAGAGGTGAGCTTGTGTACTTTTTTTTTTTGGGGAAAGATGTTTTGACATCCCTTTCTAAATTGCCGAAGTTGTCACTGTGATATATTGACTCATGCAGACAGGATTATGTTGGCCACGCGCGCCCATCACGTAGGATAACGTTTTGATCCCGCTTATGAAAGTTGATGTGGATTTAGTAGATTGTTTCGCGTCGCGTCGACACGTGTTGTGTTAAAGTAACAAAACACAATGCCCCAAAAGTGGCTCAGAGGTTGTCGCGTGAAATAAGTGGGGGGAAATAAAAACTTAAACAAACAAATATATATATATATATATATATATATATATATATATATATATATATATATATATATATAATAATAATAATAATTTCGAATAACTGCTTATCCTATTTTGTTTTTAATTTTCTTTATTTGCCGATTTTCAATCATTTGAATTAGGCTGGTCATTTTTTTAATTAAGTTAATTGGATGCATTGTCTCAGTGAGTGAAATCTGCCTACATTACTTACTTTTACAAAAAAATATAATAACACTATAACGAGCACAGAAAATGTCTATTCAGCGCATTTAAATAAAAAGATTATAGAAATCACAATGTTTTGTCTAAGTACAGTCATGTTAATGTCACGGTTCAATGCTGTTAAAGTTACTGTTAAATCGCCCATATATGTTTATTACTGAGCGCAAAAGAACCATTATAATGAGTTATTATAAGATAAAAGACATTTTTGCTTGTTTATTTATAGCCTACTTTCTGTCACTCGAATGATTTTTTGGGGGGGGAAATGGAAGTTAGTAAACTCACTGACTGTCCCGTTTAAACGAATTCATATCCCCTTTAATTCTGGCACGGTTCATTTCAACGCGGGATTTAATTCGGCTTCTATAATGCAAAAATACCAGCCTACTTTTGACATTGGAAACAACACGTGGTCTGCATTTTAGCCATGTGGGACAAAGGGCACGAAGTGAAGTTAGACCACCAGGGCTGACTGGCCAACACACAATAAATCACTCTGGAAGAAGAAAATACTTTATGTTATCCTTCTGTTGAGCTATCATTTCTGGTCTACATAAATCTTTATGACTTGGGTAAAGATAAGGAAACCGTGTCTTAAAGGTACATTTGATTTTTTTGATAATTACCTAACAACACCATTTTACCTCAGAAATAATAATGCTTTACTACAGTTTAGTGTGTGTTTGTTTTATTGTATAACTAAGATGTGTGACATTTTAAGGCCATTGTGATAAATATATGGAAAATATTTGTCTTTGAGTAACTTGTTTCACTTAGATGGTCACAAATGTGTATCTGAGAGGCGTTTGTGATTCACTGTTGTTTCTGGTGGGTGCACAGACAAACAGTGGGAGCGGTGCACTCCTCTGTCATGAGGTGAACATGTGGTTCAATCACCAAAGTCATGATGTCTTCTTTGGATGGAGAAGTAAGTGGCTGACTCATTTTACCACCCGAATAGTCCGTGATAGTGACAAGGCACAGCTGGTGAAATTCCCCTGAAAACACAGGATACAGTGTGATTGTCATCAGATATATAGGAGATCTCTTTTTGCCAGTCAGTAGTGATGGATGAAAGCGTAGCAGAATTCAAAACGTTTTTGTGGTGTGGACTGTTGTGAAAGTGAAATAGCTGTGGTTTGTGATGCTGTGACTCACAGGGAACACGTTGGTCATGATGTGTTTTGCTTGTATTACTGGGAAAAAAAAGATGTTGAGTTTTGATTATTGACGTTGGAAGCCAGTGGTTTTATTCACAGCTGAACATGCCAAACAGAGTGTAGGCAGGCAATAACAGATGCATGTCTTTACAGGCCTGCGGTGTATCGGTCCGAAGTGAGTCCCTGACAGTTGTATAGTGTCTCAGGCTGCTAACTCTGCCACCCACAGGGATTAGCATTCTGCCTTCTGCTGCTTTTCTGTCAGTGAGCAAATCTCAACCGGCTGCTTTCACCTCATTATGGTGGGAGGTGTGGCAAGTGTCAAGATTACTCATTTATTTATTTTGTTGGATTGTGGTGTTATTAGGGATTTCTTCTTGGTTCTTCTCCATGGGACTGACATGCTGATTCAATTGTTGATCTTTTTCCTTGGCAACTTCCTGATCCCACCGTGACTCAAATTGCATGTTGGCAGATGCACAAACCAACGCTTTACAGTTCCACCGCATTCAGAATGTATGCTATGCCGTCACCTCTTCTCTGTCCTGGTGTCTCAGCTGGCTGTTCTGAAGGAGAAGCACTGACATATGGATAATTTGTAAACATTAATATTTTCTTCTTCTTCTTATTATTATTATTATTATTAGTAGTAGTAGTAGTAGTAGTAGTAGTATTCACACATTGGTTTCAGGTAGTAAAAAGTGGGATGGGTATGTATTGTTTTTTTTTTGCATTCTTGACATTTCTTTGAATCCCAGCATCCCTGGTTGGGAGAGTATCTTTGCTCAGCTATTCTGAGAGTTCTTCTCCCTTTCCGCACAAAAGTTGCCAGCCATTTCCAAGGTTCTCTGTACTGTTCCTTCCTCCCTGCGAAACAACGGGATTTTCCAGGAAACGTCAGATCGGGAGGGTGTGATTCCCTGCCGCTGGTCGAGGCTTTTACCAGTAAACAGCATGACTCACTGCTCAGCTATGCTCTTCATTTCCTTCACATATCCCACCAAATGTGCTGCGCTGGAGAAAGAGCGCACCAGTCTGTAGGGAAACCTCTCCGCCTCCCTGAGAAAAATGCAAGAAAAGCAAGAGCTTTTTCAGAGGAGTGTATCAGGCTGTCAAGGGCAGCAACAAGTCTGCTTTGTGCTTAACCTACTCCCAAATTAAAACAAAAAGAGAAGATAAACAAACAAAGAGTCCAGACAAGCCGACTCTGCATTTATCACTGGTAGTATGAGCGCATACTTTGATATGCTGTTTATTTTAGGAAAAGGCTGGGCCCCACAGTTACCTAAAGACTTGAACTTGACCAGTTGCCTGACTTTGAAAATATAAACATTTGGCATCAGTGAACAAATGGTACATGTGTTTATTAAACTGACCTGGTCTGAAAAGGTCCATATTTGACATGAATTTGCTCTTTAAAAGCTGTTTAACTCGGGCTGATTTGCATGCATGTAAAAATGAGTATTTGCCTAGTTTTTTTAGGCATTCTAAAAAAAAAAATAGTTTTGAAAGGGTCAGTTTATCTTCAAAGCAATGTGTACACCCAAAGAACAAAGTAGCAGGTTTACCAGCAAACATTCTGCTTTCCACATCAAATAAGACATGCTTAACACACAACCATAGCCATGAAATGTGTGTATAGTGTTCGTAACCAACAGTTAGGTCAGGAGTTACTCTCACGTCATCCCCTGGCTCTAATCTGCATTTTTGTGCACTCTCATAATTTAGTGATAACATTATCGCTGAGTAAATAGTACATTTTTGGTTATTATTCATCAGACAATTATCTTGAGGAATGAAATATTTTCTTTTGAATGAGAACGTTTAGGAAAGTAAAATGAAAGATAGAATGTATAGAGGACTCCTGACTTCCACACGTGCACACAGGGTGCCTTTGATATGATTGGGCAAGTGAATGATGGGAGACGCTTCTAGATTCCAGACATTTTGTGAATTTTGCAGACGTTGTTTTACAAGTAGGATTTGAACCCCACCCCATATCTGAGTGCATCACAAGACATATTCAGACTGAATGTTCTGCCTGTGTTGGGCATGTAAAGGTTTGCACATGTGTGTTGATTCCACAGGAATGTGGTTTTGTTCTTTACCCGCCATCTGTGGCTTTTCCTTGAGGTATTTTCCCAGACTCCTTTTCTTACTGTTATGAAAAAAAACTAATACGTGTTGTTTTGACTATAGCGAGAAGATTTGTTGTGAAATATGCCTGTCTCGTATGAGTGGCAAAATCATAAAGAGTGGATTTGGATGTGTAATGTAATTGCTGTTTTTCCTCTGAGGAAACTTTGGCATCTTGATCAGGAAAACATTGTCTCTCTGCGAGTTGCAAAAACATAAGCACATGCCTAAAGAATTTCAGGGAAACAACCTGGCCTCTGGGTTCAAGCTGGAGGTCTTTTGTTTGAAGAGAGAGAGGCCCCACACGACTTTTTCATGATCTTTGCAAGGAATATACCCAGGGACCCCCTCTGATGCAATACCACTTAAATTAGGCAGTTCGGGCCAACTTGCTGTCAAGGAACGTTGTATTTTAGCTCTTCATCTCTATTTGATGCTTCTGAAATCTCAATTATGCAATGTTTTGCAATGTGTTTTGCTAAATGAATAAAGGACACCAGAGAGAGCAGCAGATGTTCCCTAAATGTCTAAACATGAGTTTATGTGGCTCTGGGTTTAGCCGTTTGGTTGGTACATATTTGAGGTTCATCTGCTTGTGACAAAAACATGAAACACATTCTGTTGAATTTAAGTGATTATAAGGACAATGACTAATGTTCAGGTTACGTCAAAGACAAGAGTGACAAAGTTGTTTTTCATGCCCACTGCACTATTACTTGCAATCAGCAACTGCATACCAACTGTTTCAAAGTCCTGTATTAGCAATATAGCCATATTATGTGAAAATGTGTAAACATCCCAAAAAGAGCAGCCACACCCAGAGTATTTTCTCCCATTGAAGCTGCAGGCTAACTGCAGACTGCAAGAGAATATTTGCCCTCTTGCTGAGGTATCACTTATCGCATGCAGACTTAAATTGTTTAGTTAGCAGAAATTTGTGCCAGCACTGTGGGCTAAATATATCCGCCAGAGTTAAATAAGGGCATAGAGCAGCTCAGGAAAGCCCAGTGTAAGAGGAACCAACCAACGAGAGACAGGCCTAAACCGATCGACTACATTGTCTCACAGCAAAAATACATCAGTGACTATAAAGGAAAGTATTTCTCTGTGACACTCTATCTCCAGGAATTTTCCACATGCGTATCTACCGCCCTGTAAAGTTCAGCATAACTGTTAATGTCATGCTGATGTGATGGTCTGTTTTAATGTGCAATGAGGAGGCAGAGTGGTGGCCGTGCCCCTGTAGACAACAAAACATCAGATTAGGGGAATAAAATATCATTCATCACATTGGTCTGGATTTAAGGGATGTAAGACAAATCGAGGATGTTTGTACACAGGACGCCTTTTGAGTTATCAGCACTTCTAATGTACTATGAATAGGCTGTGGTGTGGTTATGAATGAGTTGTTTACCCTTTTGGTGACCATGTGACTCACACTCCCACGCCCATTTGCAGGGCGTTTCCATGGCAGCAGTCGAGCATGGAACAGTGCACTCGTAGTCAGGCTGGTCTGCAGGTCCTGAAATGGAGCCTTGGGGTATGTGTGCCTCTCACAGGATTACAGCTCAGCGCTCTCGCTTTTTTTGGCCATGGAAGCAGTCTGGATACGATGTGCCTCACTGTAATGAGTACAGAGAGGCTTTTTTAAAAAACTGTCCCAGCCTAGATCCAGAGCTTCAATTCAAAGTTGTATGGAGAGAGGGAAAGAGGTTGCCTGTTTCTAATCTTGCTTGGTCTAGTGAACTACATTGTTAGTGCCCTCCTCCTCTAACAAGTAAATATAGGCACTTTCCAGGGGTTGTATTTAATGAGGTCATGCTGCCCTCTGCTGGCATCTGTGGCGCTAACATTAATATTGACACATGACGCAATCCTGGAATGTTGTGTCTTTAAAGTGAATTTGTGGGGTGAGGAGTGCCAATATTATGTTGTACTCCATATCTGCAATGTATACAAATATGCATTAGTAGCTAAAGTATTCAGATATTCCAAATCCAAGTAAGAGTAAGCCTACATAGGTATTGTCAGCAAAAATGTTGTTTAATACAATTACTTATGCAGAAAAATAACCCATCAGTGCTATATTACATATATTACCTGATAATTACTGATGCATCATTTTAATGTTGTAACTGGACAAAATGGAGATCCTCTAAACTACATTATTAACTTTTGGCAGGTTCATCTTTAACAATGCATCATAGTTTAACACTAATCATATGTTGTCTGTAAAATGTTCATCTGTGAAGTCCAAAAAATGTAGAAGATTGAATAGTGCAATCATATTCTCTTAAATGTCCTGAAGAGGTATACAGTAATATAAAATGGAAATAGCCTACTTAATCTAACCAGTATTTCTAAATTGTTAATAAAGTAGTCCTTGAATAATACTTTTTTACTTTCTACCACTGATAATGTTGTGTTTCATTTAAGTTACGCTATTTTTTTTCTTTTCACTCCTCAGTGTGTCTTCTGTGAGATTCTGGCCAGTTGTCTGCATGCAGGGAATGACGACTCATTTTAAGACGAGCAAAGCTTTAAAGGTAAGTGTGAGAAGTTGAAGAACAGCACCATGTCTTAATATTAAAAAGATCCACATTTCTCAATCCACTGCTTATGTCCTGCAGGTCAAGAAGGAGGTGGGTGAGAATGCCCCGGCGGTCAGCGACGATGAGTTGGTGGCCATGTCCGTGCGGGAGCTCAACCAGCACCTGCGTGGGCTGACCAAGGATGATGTTGCGAAGTTGAAGCAGCGGCGACGGACCCTGAAAAACCGGGGCTACGCTGCCAGCTGCCGCATCAAACGTGTCACCCAGAAGGAGGAGCTGGAGAGACAAAAGACAGAGCTGCAGCATGAGGTAGACAAGCTGGCCCGCGAGAATGCTAGCATGAGGTTGGAGCTGGATGCCCTGCGAGCCAAGTATGAGGCCCTGCAATGTTTTGCCCGGTCTGTGACCCGCGGGCCCCTCTCTCCAGGCAAGGTGGCCACCACCAGCGTCATCACCATTGTCAAGTCCGCCAACCGCAACAACTCCAGCCCGTCCCCGTTCTCAACTCTCTCCTAGTGTTGACAGGACTGGGCTCTCCTTCTGCCTGGTCCTTCCCGGTTCCAACCCAGCCTGAACCCACGAATCCTGTTCTGAAAGGACCCTCAGTAGTAAGACTGAGGGATGGAATACGATGGCAAGCTCTATGTGATGTTATGCTGCATTCACAACTCTGTCTCCCTATTTCTGTCTCTCTTACACAATCTACATTGTCTGTGCACTGTGCAACCCACCATCCCCCCAGCACTGGCAGGGTACTGGGCCTCGGTGACCCTTCTTCCATGACTGTTAGCAGAGATTTGCTTTTTACTCCAGTGTAAAAAAGTATTTGACATGCCTTAATGTGGCAGCATTGGCCTGGGACTGCTCTTATGCTATGGAGCATAAAACTTGAGATTTAAATAGTACATATGTGACAGTAAAGCTATTTGCAAAGCCTATGCCAAATCCCACTTTCTGTATGTAGAAGTGTCTCAATGTAAATTGAGCCTTTGAAGCTTTTCCCTTCAAATGATCAATACAAGTTCTTATAGAATACTAACATGTAGTTTGACACAAAGACGAGGATGTGTTGTTCCAGCCTTGAGATTAGGTGGACGCCCCATTAAAGCCAATTACCAGAGGGCTCCAACCAGTTGCCTTTAGGAGCAGCCAAACAGATGTTTTCACTGATTAGTTCGTCTTCTCTTTTGGAATATTCTAAGCCGTGAAATCACCTGTTGTAGTGTTTGTTTGGAGTTTAAACCTGCCTACACATGGCTCTCTATGGCCCATTTGGAGAGCACTGCATTATATAGTTTGATAACTGACCAGTGTTCAGCTAAAGGCCTCTACTCGTGATGCGCTATTGTTCATATTTCTGTCTTGGTTATGCAGTTTTACTCGGTGGTCATACCAAATAGCTGTTTTAGTATTTAGGGAAAGTAATGCCAGAGAACAGCAGTCAGTACACGCCAGTAAAGGCTTTCATACTCCTGATGGTCTAATTTTGTTTTGAAGTAACATTTATTTACTTGTTTTAAAAGTTTAAAACTCAATCATTAGGCCAGATTTTGTTTGCAAGTCTTTGCTAGACTATATCGACTCCACTTTTAAAATATTATTACAATATGGCTATTTGTGCCTTTTTTCGCCTACTGGCAACCGCACAAAGATAAAAAAAAAATTAATAATAAAAAAAAAAACATTTCTCACATATACGTCAGGTAAATCAGCTTTTAAAGAATTTAATTTGCTGTCATTAGGGCTCATCCATGGAAGGCTTGAACTGTGCTAGTAGTTTGTTGAGAAATTGCTGGTTTTGTCAGTGGGGCTGAAAAGTGTATAGTTAGCTCTGTTGTATAAGGTGTTCAACAGGTGCTGCAATGTGATTGTTGGTATCTTAATGGCCCTTTGACTAGAAAAAGTATTCATCTAATATTTTAAAATGCAAAGGAGGTGAATACTTGTTTTCCACAGATTGAAAATTATATTTGGTTGAACGGGTAGATTTGGGAAGAGTAAAATGTAGAGTTGGAAAGTGATCTTTAGGCCAGATTTATTTGGATTCAAAAGATCGGATATTGTCCAGAGTCTATCATTATATAGCACTTAAAATACTACTTTTAAGATGCAGTATAAAAAAAAAACTTACATAGGCAACTGATTCAAGAATTGGAGAAGATTACAGAAGGTATTCTTGCATTACTGATGTTATTTGGGCTTAATTACATGATGATTAAATGTGGTGTGACCACCTACTGTAAGGTTAAGCCTAATGCAACTAATGATGGTATGCTCTCTGATATGTATGCCACAGCACTTACTGGGTGATGTTTTGCCTCTTTACTTTATACGCCACTCTTTCGTAAGTAATCCATATTGGATATAGTGATAATGAGAGCGGTCCTTACAAGTGAAATGCAATTCAACTTACTTCCTGTATATTACAGACTAACGAAATGATAAAGCTCCCACTGCCTCAGTTGTCACTTTACATTCAGAACTCCGTCCAAATAGAAATCATTCCTACTGCTGGGTCATGAGAAGTGCTGCTGCTGGTGTTGGTAACTCTAAAACAGTAGCTATTAACTTTGCTTTTGACACACTCTTTTACAAGAGAACTCCTGACGCCCATCTCTAAAAACAGTGGTGTCATGACAACTAAATGCATTAAACACCTTGCTCCTATTGTACTTTTTCAGATATTTAAATATGAAATTCACTTGAAATCAAGTTGTTCTTACCGATGATCCATTCCTAATTTGGAGTGAAGTCAATAGAGATTGTTCATGTCAGGATTTTCTCTTGGCTAAGAGGACATGACCGTTTTCCCCCTGTTCCATAGCTGCAAAGAACAGTATGGGGAACTTTGCTGCTGTACAACCTGCTGTGATTTTTAAGCAGGGGCAATGCTGTGTTCTTATGTATTTTCACTTTGTTTCTATGTTGATACATCATATGTTCTCTTTCTGATACTTAGTTTTATATATACACCGTATATAAATATATATTACATATTTTTCTATATTTATGTCTTTTACTATCCTGGAAGTGGTGTGATTATGTAATCATTCTTAATCAGTCAAATTATGTTAATGCCGACCTTTTTCTGATAGTTGTATTCACATTTACAATGAGAAAACTATTCATTCATAACTTAAGTCTTCTTTGTTAGTATTTATACCCAATGAATAACTATTCTCAGCACATTTACTATTATTGGACCGACCATGACTAGGGTTACATACAGGCTGCAGCTAATTATCTGTAACAGTCAAGAGTTAACAGTTTAATACGGGAAATTACATTCTAACTGCAGGTTCTCACCATTAGTAAAGAGCACATGCATCTTTCATTTTACTTGATTGACTTCAGAACTTATAAATCTGTTATATTGTTAAACAACACGTTTAAATGTAATTAAGTGAAATGTATGCCAAATATTTACGTTTGCAAACTGATGATCTCAAATATTTAAAACGTACATAATTCAACACAAGAGCACAGTGGTCTGATGTGATTAGTTAAAAAATAAAAGCCTAATATTGACCAAATGTTTAATACTTGGTTGGGCCTTTCGGGCTCCATTAGTTTAAGAAGAAATGAGAATATTTTATTCAGAAAAAAAAGAATAAAGTATTTGCCGGAAAATAATTTCAAAGCTGCTAAAGACTGTCCACCCAGACCTCTTTATGTTTAAGATCTGTTTTAAGCCTGAGTCAAGATTGAGTCAGAGGATTAATGATAGATATGTTTACATGTCATTTTTCAGCAAGTTATTTGCTGAAAGACAGTACAGCTTGAGGCATTTTCTGACTAGCATTACAGTGACCTCTTGTGGTAAAGTTTCAAAACGAAATGCTGTAAAATGAGGTATTGTTTAATTTGAGCACATTATTGTAATTGGTTTGGAGGTTCATGCTTTAAGGCAGTACACATTTTAAAATACTCTGAAAATGTTCAGATAATCTAAAAAGTATACACTTCCGTACCGGGCCATAATAGACAACCCTCTTTCCAGGTGAATCAAATACTTTTGTTAAATCCAGTGTGAACCAGCACAGATCCTACAAGCTCTAAAATACATGTTGCTCTTAGGCTAATGACAAGCAAATGTTTTCCAGACAATCATTTACATTTTCTACAAGCCACTTTGTTTTGCTAAAATAAAAGCACACCTGCAAATAATTTTAGGGAGTTTTATACAGAAAAGTTTAAGGCTGAAAAAAGGTATAAACATTACCTACCATGTTTCTTTCTTCCTACAGTTGAAGCGACTGCAGCTTGTTACAGTACCAAGGAGCTGTAATGGAACAGTTTAAGATATTAGTGGTAATTTTACATTTTTATATGAACCATAACAATGCAAATGTATGTATGGAAATAAGGTTTCTTGTATATCTTGACTAGCTATTCAAATTTTAATTTAAAAATACTTCCTGAAAACATGGATTTGATTAAATAAGCTGCCACACACAAGCTCTGCCAGTCCTACAAGCTACAGTATTTAACTTTAGACATGTAGAAAGTCAAGTTTTAGTATTGTTTGTAGGTTGAAGAGGTTTTGACTAATACATTTAAAAAAAAAGCTCCATAATAGAAGGAATGGAGCATGTATACAGTATGGATGATAGGGTTGTGGGTGAAATACATTAAGTTCATTCAACAGCAGCTGTTTCTAGGTTAAGTTTGTAGAGATTAAAAGGAGTTCCTTGTTCTGGTCTCGTAACAAAATGTTGAGGACAGTAATAAGGCAGCATAAACTGAGTATGTACCCATCACAACTTGTCATAAGTCTGCGCATATATATTTTGTATTTATTTCATTAAATGGTTTAATTTTATTAAAAAGCATCTAAATTATTTTTTTATTTTACATTCATTTATGTAAATTTCTCAATGAACTACCCTCATGTACAAATAAAGTATTTGTTTCTGCTCTCTTTTAAAGTATGGTAAATTATTCCTATAAATAAGTCTGCTGTGTCTGTTTTTGTACCTTCAAATAAAGCTTTTTCCTCAATGAGAAGTGCAGATTCACTCAGTTCAAGTTACACAAGTAAAAACAATTGTTTAATTTTGACCAAGTGCCACACAGGACAAAGACACACAATTCAACCATTTCTTATATTTTCAAATATTACTTTGTACCCAACTGTACATTAATGTCTGCTTTCCCAGAAAGACCGCTATAATTGGCACAAGAGGGTATGGAAATTAAAATGTATGACTTAATATATGCTACAGAATTGGTCTCCAATAACTAACGTACTTAGAAAGCTACTAAGTCTCTCCTATGTCACATAAACACATAACATTTCTAGAGAAAAACAAAGTGGGAGAAGAAACTACAAAGTCTCTTAAAGCACAGATTTGTTTGAGTTTCTCTTTTCCCCCCACACAGAATTTGGTTTGGTCCAACTATGCCTGAACTACACACATCAAATAGATACAAATTTCATAATCCAAAAGAGTTTCTTTACACAAATACATATTAAACACCACAATTTATACCCATCAAATTATGTGCATATTTCATAATCTGTGGTACATGAAATTATAATTTACATAATGATGTGAAAACGTCAAACACTGGCTCTTCCAAAAGCATATATAATAGTGTAGAAACTGCAAAAAGACTAATTGTTAGCATTGGTTGAACAGCTGTCTAGTTGCACTGAATTAAACTCTAGCATGCTGGGAAAAATAACGACAATAATACAACTCCCACTTTGTAGGAGACAGGTTTATCCAATTTGTCCATGCTACGGTATATACAAAGCATTGCGAAGTGCAATAGTCTGCAATGTAAAAGTGCCTGCTCCAAAACGAATGTGTTTCTGAATTTCTTTTTCCATTTGTCAGGAAACCATACAGAGGAATGCTCAGCAAATACTTCAAACAAGCAGATGCGAGAGACGGTCCATTAAGTGTCATTCCCAGCCATCGCTGGCTTCCCCGTTTCCCTCCTGGAGTTCCATAATAATCGTCTCCTCTTTGAAACTGACATGAATCAGAGGGAATGCACTTCAGACGGCCAGAGAGTGAGCACTGATATAACTAACAAAACAGAATCAGGGACACTGCAGCTTGAGTTAAAGAAAATGCATAGCTCCAGATGTCTCCAATACAGTGAAGGTGACTTCCATGTCATTTCCTGTGATTATTACTGCTGAGATGAAGACAGATCAGTTCTCTGGTCATTGAACTATCACTTTTATAAAACTATTAATTCATCCTCCTCTTGGTGCTTAAATTATTCATTAAAAAAAATAGGACAAAAGCAAGCAGTCCATCGTAAATACTGGGATAATGAAAATTAAACAGCTGGATACAATCCAGCTTTGTGCAATATGTGATACAGCTGTTTCCCCAGGGGGTTAGAGATAGGGGTGGCAAGGACACAAACACCTGGATCTTGCTGTAAACATGCCTAGAACTCATCATCAGAGGTAATCAGCATGATTTTGTCAGACTTGCGGGAGCTCTTGTTGCCAGTGGCCACTTTTCCGTTGGTGCTGGGCTGGACCACCTCCTGTGTGGACTGCTGAGTGTACTGCTGGTAGGCTGGGGAGAAGTTGTGGATGGCATCCTGTACCATGTCTCCTGGGTTTATGGTCTCCTTCAGACCGCTGGAGATGCTGTGCATAGGAGGGATGTTTTCTGTAGGAACAACATAGGAACAAGGACATTAAGAAATGAACGATGAAACAATCACTCATGAGACTTCAATGTTACAGATTCAAAAAAATAGTTTGACAGCAACTTCCTGGAATCTCCTCTGGTTGCCTGGCAACTGCTTGCTTACGAAATTTGTACGGGAGGCTACTCAAAGTTTTATGGGGTTGCACGGTAAACATTTGTGCAAAAAAATTATCAATCTCTTTCTTGCTTACTCCCAATGGGAACTAGATAGAGGGCGGTTCTTGTGCATACTATGAAATAGAATCCTGCTCCACTGCACACTTTCATTATGTTTGTACAGTGGACATGCAAAGTTAACTGAGAAGATGAAACCTCATGTTTATGCTTCATTTGGCTGAACGTCAATGCCGTTTGTATTATGCACTCAGCGCTTCATTAGACACTGTTTTCTCACTCTCTAAACAACCTAATTAAGCCTTAAAGTTGATCTCCTACATAGGAGATATTAGCTCATATGTAGGACACACCATCTTGTACGTAGGAGATAACATCTTCTACTTAAGTACATAAAAAAATAAATCACTAAATTCTTTCGTCATGGCTTTTTCCACAGGCTGCAGTCTATAAATGGACCGCATATAATTCAGTCACAAACACCTTCTCCACTGATGGTCTCTTGGCACCCAGCTGTGAGCCAGGTTGAATTTACCTTAGAACTGAAAAGGGAGTTTAAGGCAAAAAAGAGCAGGAGACATTTCAGGTTCACTGACAGTGCTGCCCGGATTGGCTTATGGAGGTGGCAAAGAGAAGGGCAAGGTGGGGTGGGTTGGGGGTTACAGGGCAGTTAGGCACAGTCTGCTGAGTTTCTACTTACTGCTGGCCTGTTCCACAGGGCTGAAGCAGAGGAACGTTAAATCTCTGCAATCACACTTCAACACCTTGGGTGTGCAGCAGCAGTGTTAATGTTTGGGCCAAAAAGTTCAGTTGTAGGAGTGGACCTCTCTTGGACCCTCAACAAATCTACTGATCAAGAAGGCTCACCAGTGTCTCTTCTTTCTGAGGAGACTCAAGAAGGTCCACCCGTCTCCTCAGATCCTGGTGAACTTCTACCGCTGCACCATCGAGAGAATATTCCTCACCAACTGTGTCAGTTTGGTATGGCAACTGCTCTGCCCATGACCGGAAAGTACTGCAGAGGGTGGTGAAAACTGCCCAACACACAACCGGTTCCTCACTCCCCTCCATCGAGGCTATACATAGTCATATTCTACTGCTCTTCATACTATTTATCCTGCACATACTTATTTTTACTACTCTTATGTTACCACACTGCACATAGTTGTACATACTGTACACATCTGTCTATATGGTTCATTCAGAATATCCATATTTATTTTGTTTTTCTTAGTATGGCACTGGTGGACATCTTCCGATTTTGAAGGGAAATAAGCTTGAGGGGTTTTTCATCTGCTGCACTAAGTTTCCTTGGTCGACCACTGCGTCTACGATCCTCAACGTTCCCTGACTTTTTGCAAGTGTACCTATAAGAATTGATGCTTTTTTGAAGGCAAAGGGTAGTAACACCAAATATTGATGTGGTTTAGATGTTTTTTTGGTCGCTCACTTTGCATTTTGTAAATTGATAAAAATTAACCATCTTTTATATTTTTTAAAGCATTCTTAGTTTACACATTTTTTTTTTTTTTTTTTTTTCACACCTGCCTAAGACTTTTGCACAGTACTGTACGTCATATGCGCATATGCAACAAAAGGGGAGGCCGACAACTATCTGCTTATATTTAGCATTAGCATCGCCAGCCAACTCCTTCACCACTAACGGAGCGAGCTGGAAAAAGCAATCTTTTCCCAAACTCCGTGAGGAGGAGGGCCACAACATCATAGCCACCAACACAACTCAGAAAATATTGTTCTTGCTCTGGCTTTAACTTCTGGATATTCAGCAGCGTTGCCACAACGGACCGAATGGCTTCGCTCGCATCTTTCTAGCACATGTCCTCAACGTCATTGTTCTCAGCCACTCCCTCTCTTCACTGATTGGACCGCCAAATATTTGGCCGGAGAAAACCCAAGAATATACCGCAAACCCAAAATTGAGCGGAAGTACGTAGGAGGGCGGAGCCAGGCTAATGCACCACCTGTCTTTACTTGAATATCACATTGCACTTTTCTGCTTTTTTGCACTTCTGGTTGGACGCAAACTGCCTTTCGTTGTCTTTGTACTTGTACTCTGCACAATGACAATAAAGTTGAATCTAATCTAATGACTGAAGCAATACAACAAAACAAATGTAATTATCAGCTGTCAAACACGGAGCAACACCATTATTATTATACTTCAACTGGACAGCAAGATGAATAATGTATTTCCTTTCATATGGGCAGAATAATGGTTAATTTCATTCCATTTCCATCTTATAATAAAAAAAATATATATAATCAAGTCATATCAAGTTGATACAAAAGTGTTTGTTTTCATCATCACTTCTGCATGTTAAGCAGCTCATTGGAAAAGAGGTTTTCCTATAGCAGGAAAGAAAATGGCATTATGATTGATATCGGCATGAAAGGGTTTTCCCATGGCTTCCATTTGTCTTTTACTTGCAAGCAGCACTGACGTCAAAGAGGTGCGCCTCCCTCCCTGCTAGCTACTCTCTTCCTCTACATTGTTTTTCCTTTGAGCCACGAGTAATAATGTGTGCCCTTTGGCCGATGAAAGCATAGACAGTAAAATGTATGGACAAAGCGATGCCGTAGATTTCCACAGAGACCAGTAAAGGCTATTAGAAGCACTTTTCCGGTGATGGCTGAGCGTCACTGCACAGTCTCAAACTGAGCTTGACGACGTAGATGTGACGTGAGTAACCTGCCTGAAAGTTGTAAGTCTTCTGGTAGCTGTGCGTAGGTATACGCAAGGAGATAGCAATAATTAGCCTGTGCCGAGGTTAACTAAAATGCTAGTTAACATTAGTAATTAAACTTAAACAGCTAATGCAAGTCAAAACTGCCTGCGAGTTTCTCCTGTACTATACGTAATTTGTCTACAATGCCACAGAAAGTCGCGTGGTTATGACACAATCATTAGCCTATTTTTACAAAAACGTCTGCTACGGAGAGATAACGTGAGATACAAGGTAATGGAACCTTTTATACATTGTCGTGTTTCTTTAGAAATAAACAATGGACAAAGACTCTTTAAACGCTTCAGATTTATAGTTATTCGCTGTCAAAGTGACGCCAAAATGAATGGCAGTCAATGGAATGCTAACGGCGGGTGATTGCTTGTTAGCATCAAAATGTCTCCGCAGGAGGTACGCTTTGCGGATGCTCCCTTAAGCCCTTGGATTAAAGCCCCTCCTGAAATCTAACCTGACTTAGTGTGTCATTGATCATGACAGCATTACATTTAATTCAAGTACAAATTTGTAAATATGTAGACATTCCAGCTTGTGTATCAGTTAAAATAGAGGGATTAAATGTGAAATCTAACTTTAAGTCAGTCTGACCGGAATGAAAACTGACTTGCTGCAAACGGCATGGAGCAATGCAATTACAGTTACTGCAAAAACTTTCAAGCCTGTGACAGTCCTTATTCTATGGTGGAGAATGGCAATAATCCTCAGAACATGTCAACATATTTTCAAGGGGAAGGCAAGCATTAATGATGTACAGACTACAGCACTCACCTGGCACTTCATTTTTTTTCTCCTGGTAAACTGTGCAGGTGAAGGCATATCGGAGGGCTATAGCAGCAAAGAACATTTCGATGCAGATGATAAAGTTCTGCCAGCCTGCTGCCACGGTTCCGGCGCCAACCTCTTGTCCATCTATGAAGAGCGCATTGGGTAAGACACCGCAGCGCTCTAGGATGGCGAGGACCATTCCTACAAAGCAGCAACATCTTCATCAGCAATTTCTACTTTTATGTACTGGTTTCGATACAGAAAAAGTATAGGGGTTAACGTACCTTGCCAGAAGGATAAGAAGATGACAGATTTGATTGTGAGGAATTTTAGCACGGGTTCATACGGTCTGAGCAGGTCACTTGTTGCAAAGAAGAAGAGGAAGAGAGCATAGAGAGCCAGGCTGACTGAGAAGTTGTAGATGATTGTGATATATAGGTATCCTCCATTTATGCTGCACAGAAACAGTAAGAAAAGCCCCATCATTACAAATTTGGTAAATTTACAACCATGACATTTTTCCATCTGTGCTCATATGACAAGCCTGCATACAGAAACTTTCCTAAATGTTTTGACAGTGACAAATTTATCTAGGTTTTGAATCCATTTATTACTTTGGGCTGAATGAAAAAGACTTGCAGCTTACGTACAGGTTTTAATATCAAGATGCATTTGATAAACAGGCAACCTTATAGACTATAAGACTTTTATTTCATTGTCAGACTGCCTTTCCACCCTCTTTGCATTCTAGAGAGCCTCTCTGAGGCCTCAGCTGTGACTACACTAATTACTTCCATCCAGTATACATTGCATGGTTGGCTGAAATTTCATAAGTAAACAATCTGTATATCTTCATCTTGCTACAGAGCTTAAAGAAAGACATGAAAAAAAAAAATGTATGCCAGCTAATTTAGCAGTTAAAAAATATGGGGAAATAAGCAGGAAGAATTTAAATCATATCTATCTTTTAGCTCAACATTAAGAGGGTAATGATTGAGGCTGATCGAAAACGTCTGTCTCAAGCCCTTGTTGAGCTTTGTCACAGCTGAATCTAAAGAAAGACACTGAGCTGAGAGGCAGAGAAGAGCATCTGAAAATAAGTCTGGCAGAGTTTATGTGCTGTCGATTTTATAGCTTTGGATTACACGCTAAAGACAGTTTTATTGAATGTATTAACCTCTCCATATTCTGTTGAGACCCTTATATTCTCATCTGGTACGATTAAAATACTCGAAAATTAAGTTAGTCTGTCTGCAATTTACCCCCATCTTTGTATCACATCCAAAGAGAAAGTATGAAATGAAACAATTCATCTCCCATTATAACAAAGTGCTTCACTGAGTGAATCATACAATAAGAATTAAGGGTCTTCATTCTAGAACACTTGCGTGTGGAAAACCTAAAAGAAATATATTTTATTTATTCCATATATCAAAAAACCCTTGAATTATTCTTTGCAATACCAACAATACCCAAAAGAATGTGATTATGGCACACTCACCGGAAAGTTTGAACCCAGCACTTCCAGCCAGAAATGAAACCCATTACTTCTAAACATCTTCATCGTGCCAACTGTGGTGATAATTGTCCCCATTGCAAAATATTTCCATGTGCACATAAACAGCAAACAAGCCTCCTGGCAATGACATGGAATGTATAAGATACACAAAGAATGAAATGGAAAGAGAGGTGCTGCTCACTTAAAATCTCCATCATGATATTTGCCAAAGGCCTGCAGGATGATGGTGATGACTGCCATGATGGGTTTGACAACACAGAACTGGAGAGTCGCCTGGAGAACACATTACAATTGACAATAAGACACCCAAACAAGCAAGGACACTACGAAGGAGGAGGATGAAGGACGTCAGAATCAGTTGTACATCTAATTACCTGGGGAAAAAAAAAATCTGAAAATGACATACAAAAAAAACAAAGTGTTCATTAGCGCTTATGGGTTGACTAGTCCTAGAAAAGGTCTGGCACAAAACCCTCATAAAACAGCAAATAGCCCTTTTTAAACTTCAGTTTTTAGTAGATGTGAAACAAACAAAATATAACCTGTTAATTAGGTGCTGGTAGGTGGAGCTAAGCTAGTTGCCCCCCCCCTTTACAGTCTTTGTGCTAAGCTAAGCTAACTGGTGGTAGCCTGACATTTAGCGAACAGACATGAGTGGTATCAATCTTCTCATCCAACTCCCAGCAAGGAAGCAAATAATATATGTTTCCTAAAATGTCAAACTATTGACTTAAAATACCTTAATTAAAAAAAGGTCATAAAATGCACCCCTTGTTAAAATTGTCTTTCCTTCAGTTCTAGAAAGTAAACCATCTGATACTAATGTCTCTATGCTGATGTGGATAGGGACTGGCTGGATGGGGGATGTACACCTGCATGCAATGTAAGACTGGAGGACAGGTGTCCTCGGTGTTGTGTACTGAAGCCTGAACCAACCAATTCGACAGAGGCTGCTCTAAACTCCCATCACCGTGTCGGGACTTGAAAGGCAACAGACCACGAGTGCTCAACTTTAATAGCCAGACGGAGGAATTTTACAACGGCAAGAGTCGGGCTTGACAAAATGACATCAATAATCATTTGGATTACGGATTTGCTTTGAGAGTGACAATCTGGCACTAGAAGAGGGATAGGGAAAGCAAAGCCTGTCAGTACTAAAAGCTTCAAAGTTTAGTTTTTATTGAACTTTCACCATTATCACAGGTTAATAAAGACAAATGTCATTAACAACACTGAATCCACGATCAACCACGGTTCCTGCTTCAAATTAAGTTATTAACTCCATCCATGCATACCGACTCTTTACACACCTAGTATTATAAATTGGTGCATCAAAGAGTTATGTGAATTTAAGAGAACGTGCACCTGTTTTATTCAGCACATTGGACTTTTCCCATTTTTGTTAGCAACCTGCCATCCTTTTCCATTACAATACTAAATAACGTCTCATAGAGAACTCACAGCTTGAACTGACCTGAGGCATTTTCTTTGTTATAATTTGTACCGCTTCAGAGTTCACCACAATAGTTCACTTGTGGCAACTATCGACAGAACTGCTTTTAAAATTTCTCCTGAGTCCTACTAAACTCTCTACTCTCTCTACTTTGTGTATTACAATACAGACAGGCAAAGGTAACCTTCTTAATTGAACAGCTTAATTAAGATATCTTTGTATCGGACAACAAGACCGTTGTTTGTATGGTCATGTTGCCTTACACTCTTCTCCCAGCCTCTGTGCTGCCGTCTATGCTTGAATCTTTAATTTCTGCAAGGAAACTCTCAAAGGCTTTAATAAAACCTCTGCATTATTTTCGATTTTTATATCAACTGCTTATGTATTCTTGCCGCTGTTCTTACCTTTAGGGAAAAACAAATTAAAGAAAACAACACCTGTACTAAATAATGAATGTAGAAAAGCCAGGATGTATTAAGGGTCTTGTGCTGGTGTAAAGCCAGGTGTAGCACGAACGCAGCCGCAATGCACAGTCATCAGATGGCATTCTATTTTCCCACATGGCCCTAAACAGCTCCTGGGGTCCACAGGATTCCACCTTTACCTAGTTTCAGGGAAATAAGACCCTAAAATTTTCCTACAATATAATAAAGGACTTAAACTCAAATGTCAGAACTGTTTGGGATGCAAGAGCAGCTTATCCTCTAACCTTATCTCTAAGAACCACAATTACTCTAGGCTGCTTTTCCATATCAGTGATTCAATTATTAACTCCTCTTCTTATCACACACTGAAGCTTCCCCAAAATGTGCAAAGAATTTTTAGCCCTGCCCCCAAAAACATGGATTAAGGCCTTTCACATCCACATCGCTCTGCCAGGGTACTATCCGTTAGATTTTGTATTTGACTTTGATGAGCTGTTGCAGATAATTCACCTTAAAGTTTTCTCTCAAAGACGAACATGCTGGTGTTTTCTCCAAGTGACAACCCTATGTGATCAATATAATTGAGGGCTTTAGTAATCTAGTTAGAATAAATTAATATGTCCGACAGCAAGTTATCATTAATTTGGATCCAGTTAGTCACTCGCTTCTTGGGAGTTGACCTGCAAAACAGCATTTGATCATTTCTGAAGCGTTCAATATATTGATTTCTAAAATTGTCTGTTCAATAAATGTTAATGATGCTGACCCATTTTAAAAGCAGAATACGTTAGTGATAAGTCCTTGCTCTAGGCCGACACTTTCTCTGCACTGACACTCAGCAAAACTTGTGTTTCAACACATAACAATAATAATAATAATAATAATAATAATAATAATAATAATAATAATAGCTGAGTTTACAAAGTGATTTGACAGACAAAGCAAGGCAAAAGAAGGATATCTAGAGGTCAATAAAACAGAGTTAAACAGTAAGGCCAAACAATAACAAGACACAATTTGGGTAAATAAAAAACTAGACAAAGAACACAAAACATTGTTTAACACTCTTTTGAAAATTGACTTCGCTGATCTTAATTGTCCTCTCACAAAAAAAATATCCTTTATATGAAAGATTCTTTTGAGATATGCCAACAGAGAAAACGTACACAGTCTTCTTTTTAAAAACACCTCACATAGGATTCCAGTAAAGGCACATTGAGTGTTTATCACTTGCCGCTTGTTTAAAAAAGTTAATTTCCTCATGTATTTTGTTTTGAAGACACTCAGCCTTAGGCTGGGAGCTTGTGCAGCATCCCAAGACACTCAGAGGGAGCGCTGGTCTGACAGCTCATATCATCACTCTGTGGTTATTATCAAGCAGTTTTCACCTGGCCTCAATTGCTTTCGTTTCCCCTGTTTTTTTTTTTTTTTTTTCAGTGGATGCTATTCTCTGAAAAGCACACAGCCAATTATAACAACTGTCATTTTTAAGCAGTCTGGAGATCTCGGTAGAATGGTAATTTACAGAGCAGTATCTTTTGTTGATGCATTCTTATTTTCAATGTTTGCAAATGTATTTCAGTGGTCAAAAGGAGCATCTCAAGAGCGGAGCTAAGGGAACGATTGAAGCTCACCTGTTTGCAGAACCTTAAAAAGCCAATAGAGTAGCTCATTCCACCAAGGCAGCAGGTACCATACAGACAACTTGACCTGTGTAGACAACCATCATATATTTAGCATCACATAACAGAAGCAAGTTAAAGTATGTATTGAGTGACATGTATGATAGAAACACATGCACAATGTAATACAGCCATATAATACACTAGCTTGCTTAGTGTTTATTGACATTAGAGCTAATAATGACATTTTTGGTTAATTGATTAGTCAATTGACAGAACAATTTTCATTATCCATTAAAATAGAGTAATTCTTTAAAACAAAAATGCCAGACATTTGCTTCTTCCAGCTTCTCCAGCTGGAAAGAATATTTGCAGTTTTGTTCTCGGTTTTACTGTATGTAACCGTAAAATGAATATCTTTGGGTTTTGGACTGTTTGTTGGACAAAACAATTACATCATGTGATATTGGGTTTTGGGACACTGTGATGGCCATTTTATAAACAAAACAACTAATCGATCAATCAAGAAAATAGAAAGATCAGTTGATAATAAAAATAAATGTGTTTGCAGCCCTAGTTGACATTGCTGCTTTAGTTGGTTGTATGTTAACTCATTTCTATGGTACATTTTCTGTGGTGCTGTATTTGCATGCAATATAATGAAAGATGTTGCTAATATTGTTACCGTATTATTTACTTATATGTCGGAGTAAAAATATGGAGAAAAAAAAAAAAAAAAATTGTATAGGGTTAGAAAGTCAAAATTGGCACTGACAATTAAGAAAATGTTTTACTAATTGAGACTATATTGTTCATGCAAATCTGCCTACATGACAAAATCCCAATCGGGAGTTATTTCGAGCAATACAAAAACTAATCATGTGAACTAAAAACAAGCTGCTTACACATATTGCGTGCAGTTATTAGGGGTGTGACAAGACACTCTGCTCACAAGACAAGACGATACACGTGATTGGGTTTACAAGAACGAGATTTTAACACTATTTTAAGGAAAACTTCAATTGAAAAGTCACAAAATGAAAAATGAGCACTGTGAAAAGGCTTTTCCACAAACTCAAATGACTGAATTCGCTCCTTTACAACTAACCTATTCAGACCTAATAACTGCGGCATTTTGATCGGGAATCCAAAATGCTGCCACACAAACAAGAAGTTAAAAGTGGAGGGTAGGGTTGGGTACCGTTCACATTTTTATCGGTACAAATACCTGAAAAATCAGTGCCGGTCCCAAACGGTACCTTTTTCCAGTACTTTCCGTCAGTAGCAAGAGAAAATGTATTTCAGTTGTAAAAATAATTCCAAACCTATAGTGCTCAGCATAAGTGAATACACCCATGCTAAAGTTGACTAAAAAGAGGAATATTTTGGAATTAATGCCTTAATTAAAAAAAAAAAAAAAAAAAAAAAAAAAAAAAAAAAAATCCAAACTTTAAGGACACCAATTTTCTTTGTGAATGATTGTAAATAAATAAATGTTGTTCCTTAAAAATACGGGGCGCATAAGTGAGTACACCCTCCATGTTAAATTCCCATAGAGGCAGGCAGATTTTCTATTTGTAAAGGCCAGTTATTTCATGGATCCAGGATACTATGCATCCTGATGCAGTTCCCTTGGCCTTTGGGATTAAAATAGCCCCACATCATCACATACCCTTCACTATACCTAGAGATTGGCATGGGATACTTTCCATAAGGTCATCTCTCAATGCAAATCAAACCAGCTATTAGGCTAACTGAAATGAAACCATGCCAATCTCTTTGTAGCAGCTGTATTATAAGACAGTGCCATAGAGAAATTGAACACGTAAAACATTTAGTCTGTGCTGAGATATTTGGGCGCCAGCAATATCTTTGTTTACCTTAAAGGTTCAGCTAAATTTAACGCCTCCAGCAGGAGTTTAAATACACCTTCAGGAAGACCGGAAGTTGGGAGAGTTTGGACGGCACGACCCAATAACACATCGTGGTTAAACTGTACTGCCTGCTTAATTCTCTCCTCAATTGGGAATTCATTAAATGCTCCTGTGTAAGTCATTAAAAGTCTCCCGAACGCTCTTCACGTATGTGAAATGAGAACACTCTCCCCTCCCAAACCCGTATTTGAATCTTATTCTATTTTAGCCGGTTTTATTTTCATGACCGTTTTTAATTGCTCTTTAATGTTTTAAGTGAAGAAAACTACTTTAAATTGCCTGGTTGCTGAAATGTGCAATAGAAATAAAGCCTGTCAGCCTGTCCGTCTGTCACCAGGGCATGGAGAACACTATTGTGCCTGTCTGTCTCGGCATGTTAACTGCAGTGTGATTTTGCCATTATATTATATTATATTGCAGCAAACGCTGTCTGGGTTAAGTTTTGAAAACTGTAACCACACTTGCAACCGCTTTACCAGCATTGCCGTGACTCAGTCCCTTAAACAAGCTGCCGAGGCGCCCTAGTCTCGCTCCATCTGCACTGCAGCTCTGTGCGCGTGTCAGAGCTGAGCTTTAGGGGGTGGGGAGGCAAATGGAATAAATAAACTGGTGAGAACAACGGACTCTATACAACAACAGCTCACAATCAAGATGCTCTGTAGCTGCATCAGACTAAGGTGCTGCTGTTCAGGGCGCTTTGGTGCTTTTTATGCTCCCAACCATCAGACTTTACAAAGATTAGCAATATTTAATTACTGGCCCATGTCTACACATCTAGTTATTTTAATTTGCCTGTCTTTTTCTTATTTGTGGACAGGGTACTGATGCCCAAAACACTCAAACGCATCGTCATTACTTGCAAATGAGCATGGATATTCAGTCAAATTGAATTTGAGAAACAAATCGGGATTTTCCTGCAGAGTGAAAGTAGTCCAAGTATTTGTTGCTCTCTGTGTTGATTCCCACAGAACCTGTGTGCATCTGAGTTGTTTTATTTAAGCAGTTTGCACTTTATTAATGGGAACATGACATATTACACTGAATATGTATGTACAATATTAATTAGAATAGGCTTGATGTGCCACGAAAATGCTGTGATCACTTTCTAACATGCTAACACAACTAGATTGTTAGTATGGTAATGGCCTATATACAAACTATGCGATCTAGTAATTATTCTGCCATGCTGCTGATTAAAATCATACTCAACTTGAACTTTAACCCATAACAATATTAACATTCACAATATTGGATGTCTATGGAAATCCTAAAAAAAAACATGTAACAGCAAGCAGTGCAGTTATATTTTCTAAAACAAGATGTAGAATGTATGCCTCAACTCCAGTGGCTGGTGTTGAGCTACGCCATCATTTATCAGGGATCCACTGTCTTAAGAACCTGCCAAAGAGCTGCTGCCCTGTGGCTGAGTCAGCCATAAAACAGAGCCCGTCTTAGGCTGGTCAAAAGTGTCATAGATTAACAGCAATTTATTACGTGCTCTTTCACGGTGTTATCAAACTAAATGCTAATTCAAGGGCAGCAAGATGTACCTTGCACCATTTGGGATTGTAAACATGAAGACAAAACAATATCATAGTTGACCCCAGTCGAGTTTAAGAGAAGTGAATTCTATCAACTTAAATCATTTTAAAAATATTTTACAAATCTTCAAACCAGTACCAAACCAAAATGTATGCCACAACTGAATGGAGAATTGGAATGAGAGCACTCACTGGATGGGCTTCCCTCGGATCTCTGACATGATTGCACTCTCTCCTCCCAGATACTCAAAGGCCAGGCTCAGGAAATTGTAAATGACAAATGCTGTAACAGAAGAGAGAGAGTTACATCTTTAAACCCTGAACCATGCATGGCATGATTTTAACTGTGGAGTAATTTCTCATCAGCTTCAAGTATAACTTCATTTAAAAAGGTCAAATCATTTAAGGGGAGAAAACGTCCACATGATAAAAAAAAATAATTAGTCCTACATTTTGGAACAATAACTGTTTCAGTCTTTCCATTAAGAAGCTTCCAATGGTTCAGTGTCTTGGAAATCCCTTCTTAATCCTTTCTTGCTATTTAAGGAGGGATTAAATGAAGCTAATGCAGATGGTGTCGTCAAGAGAAGGTTCATTATGTTTTAGCCGTAGCCACTGGTGGTATTCCTCCCTGCTTTCTGATGCCCTGCACTATCAATTACTACTTAATAAAGTTGTTGTTTTTTTTCCTTTTGCTAACACTGAAACCAGTGCACAAAGAAAGATGCTCCTGAAATTACTCCACCTAGAAAACACCTCAAATAATGAGGTCTATCTACATGAGAACAATGACTGGTGTGTAAAACTAGTTTGGGGAGTTCCCTCGTCTTTCGTTTTTTGGCAGCCATGTAAAATATCAGGGTAGGGAACAACGCTGACTGTCCATAAAGGACGTTATCATGCAGATAAATTAAACTTTCACAAACCTTCGTAGCAGTCTCGAACAGAATCAAAGTAGACATAGTACTGGTCGTTGCTAATAAAGAGCAGGCTGAGCCAAGAATCAAAGGCATAAACTGGCACGATAAACAGGATGCGGATGATGTAGCGCTGCTCATTGGGGACAGTGTAGGATCGAAGGTGTGTATAGATCTACAATGAAAATACATAAAACAAAGCATATGAAAAACATTAGTAAACATTGGTGAGCATTTTTACAGACTCAATAGAATAGAGTGGTCAAATAACTAGGAAACTGAAGTTCTGAGTGGCATTTCAGAAAGCAGGTTTAGTGAAAACTCTGAGTTTGTTAACCCTGAGATGAGGGAAACTCTGGGTCAGAGTCAGTTACTATGGTAACTGAGCCTGTGAACCTAACCTGGTCGGGAGCAGGTTTTCTTCGAGAAACCTCGAGTTTCTCTCAGTCTCCTCCCTCTGACACAGCGCTCTTTCATTTCCTCATTCATTCAGTCTGTATCAGGCGCATTTTAGCGCAGTTTGTTATCGGCATGAATAACAAAAAAGAAAAAAAAAGTTTTTTTTAACCATGTTAGGCAGACTATAAAACGTTTTATTCCTCAAAATATGGCATTTCCTTTTGTCAATAATCCCGTTTATGAAGAAGCTGCTTTACTTCGCAGGGTGTTATATGTCGGGAGATGATATTGAAACCCCAACATTTAAATGTTTAGATAACTTCCTATTTGAGCAGTATCGTTTTTCTTCCCAGTCGAGGCTACATAACCTTATCATCCTCATCACTAATATCATCCATCTAGGCTCTTACATCCCAGCAGATTATTGTGTCGCATTACGTTTTTTTGCAAACAGCATTTGCCTTTAGCCTACAACATTGGTGATGCGGAGTATAAAGCCACTGTAGCAAAGCGCCGTCAGAAGAGTGTGACTCGATCGCAAACGTGTTTTAAAAAAGGAGTTCCACAGTATTGCAGGTGAATGATGTAAACCCCATGAAATAAGATTATAAATTACAATTCTGTTAATGATGGGGCTGCAGCCTCAGAATGGCAGAAGGAGTAGTACTTTTTTATCCGCAGCGTTGCACCTAAATGAAATAGATTATAGGTTCAATACCATTTCACCAATAATATTAGGCTATACTTATGATTAAATATGATATACAATATATTGGAATATACACATTTACTCTAGCAGCAATTTTCTCCCACGCAAATTCTCTTTTGCAGCAGCTGCGGTTTTTTTTTTTTAAACTCGCTGTTTGTGCGCTTGAGTATTTCTGCCGACCCGTTTGTTTGTGGTTGTTACCATGGTGAATCGTAGAATCATGGCTCCATTCATGCTGCCTTTGTTGTGGTGGTGCACGTGCATGAACCTACTCTGAGTTGATTGAACCAACTCATATAAACTGTTCTGAAACCGAAAACTCAGAGTTTCCCATCTCAGGGTAAATCATATAAAATACACTCAGAGTTTGTTAAACCTTCTATCTGACATACCACCCTGCTCATGGACGTATGAAGTAGCCTACAATGTTTTCCTGTAGCACTAACTGAAGCACGTGAGGAGGTTTGTGGTGCGAGTAGCTCAATATGCGCTTTACCTAGATATTAATTATAGCCTTTTGATCTTGCGCTGACTGCTCTGTCCATGTAAAGATGTGTCACTATGAAACACTACAGCAGGATTGACTAGAATAAAGACAGATCACCCAACTCCCATTTTTAAAATCACCTACCAAAACATTACAGGTTTAAACTTATTGGCCACACCTTATATTGTGCAGCTTTAACGTTAGATACAGAAGCGGACAATATGATCACTAAACAAACTTTTTTTTTTTTACTGAGCTGATAAAAAAGGTCTTAGGCTTTACTTTTTAAAAACACACAACTGCAAAATGCCCCCATAAAAAAGGTAATATGGTGCAGCTGCCAACATTTATTGGAATACACACAACATATGGCCGATGATCTGATTATCATTCTTTACGGTGACATTTAGTTTTATATACAAGGCTTAGTTTTTAGACATGGCAGAACTAACACCTGATAGAACCATTTATTTATTTATTTTTTTAAACACGTGAGCCTCATCCAAATGATGAATTACATTTTAAAAACCTGAAAGGTGAGGTAAGTGTTAGCTTATCCGTTCTGATCTCAAGTAAATACAGCACTTTATGATCTGTACGTCAGTAAAGGAAGACATGTTTCAACAGTGTAATTAAGGCACAGTTAAACTGCCCTTCTCAGGTAATACTGGCAGATGACCGCAGATTGGCTAATCTCAACAATGTTAACAAATCAAAAACAAACCTGTTTAGGATCTCCACATAGGATCTCCTAAAAAAATAGCATATTTATTAGGAAAATCTGTCAAATTGTTTTTCCAGTATTATTGGGCCTCAGCCGATGACTGCAGTCATGCAGAAAGAGCTCCAAAAAACAAAACAAAAAAAACAATAGCGTTTATTACAGTCTTAAGCAGGGCTCTCCCTTAACTAAAAAAAAGAGAGATGGAGCAGGGACCCCCTATTACATATATTGTATAAAATGAAGTTTCATAATAAACTGGGCCTACAATAATGTGTAGGGCAGCCTAAAGCCTGTATACCTTTTTGCATAGGATACTAAGCTATTAAAATGGCCTACTAATTGTTGGCATGATTTTATAAATCATGTTTAAATGTTAAAACCATACATGTGGCAAAGTGAACCCTTAGGATGAACTGTATGTGGATGGCCTGAGTGACTACCTTATGGGACAGTTAACAGTGGAGAGTTTGTATATGTTGGATTCATCTTTTAAAAAAATTTATAATTTTGAGGCCCCCCTGCACTGACTGAGGACCCCCTAGGGGTCCAGACCTCCTTTTGAAGATCCCTGGTCTAAAGCATATAAGGTAATATTATTGTGATGCCACAAACGTGGCAATCATTTTCAAGTGATGGCTTAAAAAAACGTATTACATACTGATTATCAAAATAGTGGCCGATTACTTGTCTGTCCATCCACTAATCAATTCATCGTGGCAGCTCTAGAGTAGTTTCACTCATTCTTGGGCTCACTTGCTGAATAATATTTTGACATTATTTTGTACGATTTTAAAAATGTACCATCAGTGGGTCTGAATCTTTTTAATTCTAAAAACCTCCATATGTAGGAGCAAGCTAAACAACAACATCCAGTGTCTCACTCTGCTTGACAATTCAGCTTGATTAAATGCCCATTAGAGGCTGCACATTAAAGCCTGATTACTGTGAGGGTGGGGGTGTGATGCATTTGGCCATCTCAAAGCCGACTGTGGACGGATGTCCTCCATTTGCTTGAAAAGCCAGAATAGACTACGTCCTACTTGACTCCATAACGCTAATGCATAGGTGTATGCTGAATAATGGCTTCAAGCCCAAGTAGCCCAAGCAGAGGAATCACATTTTTTAAAACATATATAACCTAGAAGTGACTGTACATATTGTCATCAGATAAGAGGGACATGTGCAAAGTATGACGCAGCTACAGCACATCATAAGCGTAGTCTGCTGCTCCTAATCCCAAATGCTTCACGTTGCAAAGGGACCAAAAAGCCAACCAAGAAAAGTGAGCCACGCTCTGCTGATTACCAGCCCGAAAAGCATTGCAGACTTTACAGCATGGAGGATCTAAGGTCATTGGTGTTCTGTGTTTAGTATTCAGAATGTGAGTTTAGGAGTCTATAGCAATCCTTGAGAGCCAAGTCAGATGAAACACCACCAGCATTGCAACAATAGTCCTGCAGACCATTTCATTCTCCCTGTGTGACACAAGGGATGCCTGTTGCAAACCTGCTCCAATCTCCCTGCGGTACACTTGCTAGTATTCATTTGTTCAATTAAAATGTCTTCTCGCAAGTGTTTGGTAAAGCAAGTACTATTAAAATTAAAAAGATAGAAACCAATTTGCTGGATATTGACTCACAAATCCCTAAACAATACTCACAGGATGCTTTTTTTGTTATTTGAGGTGGTAACAAAGCTTAGAAAAAAAAGGTATCCAAAACAATAACAACTCTTTAATTAATTAAACTAAAAAACAGATACTATGACTATATGCGTGTTAACGTTTATATGATCCAGGAGTATGCTTCTGGCCTGAGGATGTCGGATGGATGCATATTCAATACAAGGGTTATACAACTGACTAAAACTAGGAACTATTACAGCTGCGCAACATTAAACCCACAGCGAACAAGAAAACAACACCCTCATCCTTAATAACGCTGTAAATGTTATCTCAATATCAATTGATTTCCCTGCTGATAATACACTGCACCCCACCGCATTCTCTCCAAATGATGAAATCATAATGATAAGCTATCATGTGTGCACAGTGGTTAACTCACATACACACAAGAGGAAACACTCATTTACAGCGGTATTGAAAAGGTTTCTGGATAAAAGGTGGCCTGTATTACACACACACACACACACACACACACACACACACACACACACACACACACACACACACACACACACACACACCATTTTAATCTGATAGTCTAGTAAGTAAAACATCTCCACAATTCAGATAGACAGTGTGATCACAAAGTAGAAAGAACAATATCTACCTGAAACAAGGTTTGTGTAAAGTACAATTATGAAAATAAATTAATAAGCACCTGGTGTAAGGTTAGACACGGACTATACAACACTATGCTGTAAGCTAATAATCCTTAGATATAAGACTTTGTTTCTGTCCTCTGGCAAGGGAGGTGCAATGAGTCACTCTGCAACCATCCCTGATTACACATTTACACCACTGAGGCTGTATTCACTAGTGTTATGGTGTGCAGTGATTTTCTTCAAGCATGGGTATTTAGAAATATTCCTGTCTAGGACTTTTTCTAAATGACACAGACTCACCTGGTGGCATGTTAGGAGCAAGGCGGACCAGACGAATATCCCTGAGAGACCCTGAGCAGCCAATGTGTTTAAGAACATCTGGTCTTCTATGATTGACCCGTTGCTTGTTCGAATAATAGTCATATTGGAGAGGTCTGACTTGTCTGGGAGAATTGGTGTAGCCAGGTGAACAATAGAATTATTTTCGGTTGATGAATCCATGCCTTCAAAAGAAGTGTTCATCTGAAACAGATGGAAAAAAAAAAAAAAAAAAAACAAGGCTTTCAGGTACAACATAAGAACATCCCCCCTGTGGGTTTGACAGAATATTTGCCCAATTATTTCATGCCGCCTGCTGTGAACGCAACATCTCTTGTATTGTTATTATACTAAGTTAAAACAATAAATTCATTAGAAAATATACTACTGTTGAGGAAAGAGAAAGACTGACCTATTTAAATGATCACTATCTTAAAATACACCGTCTTCACAGTCAACAAACAGCTCACCTTGTCCCGAGGACGGTGGGAGCAGCTTTATCCCGTTTAGATTGTACTGTCCACAATGCCAACGACCTAATTTACTGCCATTTGCTAAAGGCCCGTCGACTCAATCACCGACGGGTTCAACAGACTGGACTTCCTTGTTTGAAACAGGTGTCTTACCGAGGTCGAAGTCCACACAGTCAGCGAGTAGCCTAAAAACTCAAACAAAACTTATAACAAAAAAACGTAGTGTGGTAGCCTGAAGCGTTTACTCTGTGAAACACGTGGAAAAAGTCAGATTTTCAGTGTAAACGACGGGAATCTGAATTTATCCTTGAGCGGAGAGTCGGAGGAGCAGCAGAGATAAACAGGTTGGACACGCACGGGCACAGGTGAACGGGTCACGTGTCCACAACTCGTCATCACGTTGCCTACAGTATGTCTGGAATTATTACGTTTTTATTTTTTGGACTCGAATAAAACTACATATGGTGTATAACCATGTGTAAAACTAATCATAAGTGTAAAAATGAATATAACATTGAATTCGTTGTACTACTTCACTACAACTAACTTATTTGTCATATGTGGTAAATTCTATATACAATAACTAAAGTTTAAATTTAAACATAATGAAGACTCTCAAACGTAACACTAAAAAAAGTAATAAAACTGTCAAACTGTACAGTACACTCTTATATTATTTAAGTTTATTTATCCCAATTATATTTATTTGTATTTACTTTTTTTCTGTATGATTATGTTGAGCAAGACTGCATTGTTTGTAAATGTAAACGCTTTTTCAATAGATTGAAAAAAAAAGGTTTTAGCCTAAGACTTATATTAAAATATTGCATATCTACTATTTGTATTGCCATTTATTTGCATAAATGGGCTACTGCAATCCAATACAATCAACCACAAACTCAGAAATAATAGAAAATCAAGCATAACGTTGAATAAAATCCTCAACACAGAATAAATAGTATATGTAGGTTATACTATATCCATGCTTTAAAAGCTGGATGTTACAAGAACAAGTAATACATAAAATCAACTTTACAAAGTTAGGGCCCATATCATAACCAATAACACAAATAATTCCAAATGACCACATATTATAAATCCATTTATTACACTTTAAACAATTAAAGCCATATTCATCACAGCCAATGGATGTGAAATAATAGTGCAACTCACTGCTTAGTGTTTTTTTTCATGATCTGCAGAAAAACACTGCTAGCACAGAATGCTTTGCTTTTAAATGTGTTAAAAAATTACTTTAAATGACTCTTTAACTGCATTTTCACCAAAGTAACACAGCTGTAATTGACAGAGCTGATTAGAAAAAGCATAGGAGCTGATGACAGGAGTTACACTTGTTTTAGAAGGGAGCTGTTTTATTTCTTAATTATCTTCATACAAAAATAAATTCAAACAAATTCAACCAAACAAAAAAGGTAAGGTTAATACATTAAACTGAAGCTATTGCACATTCTTCAGTTTTTGAGGAGCAGTGGCTTGCAGAAAGCACCAGATACAATCTAAATTGTTTTTCAGAAGACATTATTTACTGTTTCAACTAATCAAAAAGATCAGAGTGAATGCAAATTTTATTTAAACATTTTTGTCTCACAGCACAAGCCTTTTTTTTTTTTTAAATCACAGATTGGCATTTAGAAAATACTCAAAATATTTCAGTTTAAAAATACACAGGAGAAAAATGTGACATTGGGAGCATCTTTACGCCTGTATTATCCCAAGCCTTTAAGCTTCATGTCCATTATGTTGACCCTCTACCAGACTTGACAACTTTTTATGATCTCTTTCATTTGTTTTATTGAATCTATGGAGGAATCCTTAAGCGCCAGTCCCAGTAAGACAGGCCTGTTGCCGGCTTCTTTCGACACAAAAGTTGCCAGGTTTTTGGCACAAACGTGCGTCAGTGGCTGAAAATAGAAATACAAATCAAGTGTGAGATAATTACACACAAAAATGCTGCGATGTAACACATTAATGTCAGAAGAAAATGAAATGAAAATTAATGACTTCTACAATCCTTGCATGTGCAAAGGTCTGTAAACCTCATTACTCAAATGAAGAAACTATGCATGTAGCACTTTTCTCACACACCTACGTATCAATAATCTTTTCTACACACAAACCAGTTTTCACCTTTTATAAACTTTTTTTTTTTAACTGTCCAGCAAATTGTCTTCCCATATCTTACAACACGGTTTTATAGATATCTATTCACTTTTCAAATAATTTTAGTGTAAACAAGTTGGGCAGAAAAAAAAAGACCTTTCTAATTACATTCTGTGCTGCTGCCATTGAATATGTCGTAAAAAGTCTTGCCTCTACTGCCATGCAGCATTACTGATTGGGCTATAGTCCAAACACACCATGAGAAAAGAGATTTATTTTTGTGAAGTTTTCCCAAAGTAAGCAGTGTTTTCATGTCTTATTATATCACTTTATTCTATTTTAATGAATCCCCTAATGTGGTTGGTAGCAGGTTATCTGGCTGCTGTGTAATCCGTAAACTTGACAATAACAGAGATGAAGACTCGGCTGTTGGCATAATTCTTAATTACATAATAGTATTCAATCATGATCCTTCCTTCGTTCTGTGTGACGATGCTTCAACACTGCATCCCTCCCTGACTCTAAAACCCCACATTTTACAAGAAAGTATTGTCTTATTTAAAATGACCAGAAGAGTGGAAAAAAAACAATCATAATTCAGTTCTCTATTGATGATACGTGTCTGGCATTGCATGTCAATTAGAAAATGACATGCTAATGCAGAGCCAAAATAAGTTTTCTTGTGCAAACATTAGACCACTGAACTCTGCTTGCACACATCTAATTTCTTTCCAATAACTACAGCATTTCAGAACCAAACTTATCTTGCAACAAGTCAGTCTTGTGTCCTGTGAACATGTCCATAACACACAGCGTACCTCGTCTTTGCCCAGCAGTACTTTGGTGGAGAATGTTGGGGTGCTGATATCATTAGATCTGGAGTCAGGTGTGACAGATATCAATGTCCCCATTTTACCATACTGAGTGAGAACTATGAATATGTAATTGCTGAACTCTGTACAGACGACCTGTGTTGAAATTCCATTGACTTCTTTCTCTGTCTGTCTCGATCTGATGACGGGCTCAGTAGAAGACATTTTGGTAATCCTGTGGAAGAAAATAGCAGTTACAATTTCCTAGAGCTGAAGGTGACAAACAAAATCCCCAAATGTATCATCATATCAGTTTACTATCATATATGACAAAGACAATTATTAAAACCACACATGAGAGAAGGTGGTACAGTAAATGTTTGGTATTTTTGCTTTTAAAATAACGGTCGCAAAATCATTAACATTACTGTCATCACACTAAAGATTAGTCATAACATTTAATTGGTATAAGTTTGTCATATCGCCTAACGAGCATAAGTGCAAAGGAAATGCCTCTCCAGTTAGATAACTAACTAAGATTAATAGTGAGTCCTCTATGTAACGTTAGCGTCCTTCAGATAAGTCTAGTGTGCATTTTCAGATTTTAAATAACGCTACATTAAGTTCCCTTTACTCATAAAACCTCTCACTTATTTGCAAAAACGTGGAAATAATCTTCAAAGATGAATAACGTACTATTCAAACAAGTTATATTGGGATATTCAGACTCTGATACAGCACATTGTTAGGTGCTAACATTAAGTAATGTTAACGTTCAGAGAGCAAACGACAGAAGTATTGGATAATTGAGTGTCCTCGCTAAAATCCACATCCCACCACATGCAGAGACATTTTAAGATCGATTATAGTGTTACTTTTCAGCGGGGTCGAGAAAGAAAAGCTCCGCATAGGGTATGTGTTGTTCGGCTACAGGGAAGTAGCTAGCTAGCTTACTGTTTATTGACATGCAGAGGCTAACATGCAGTTAGCTAAACAGCTAACGTTACTGTTAGCTTCAGTTGTACTCTTCACAGTTGACATTACAATGAACAGATTTTTCAGCGTCTGTGTAAAATAAAAAATCCTTACCCTGTTTCTTTGTTTGTGCACAGAGTAAAAGCTTCTGCACGGAGACACTTGACTTTCAGCAACTTCAGTAGGACTCATTCGCCAAAAACAAACGTGCTTCGTTTGGTTGAGCGTATGCTATCACTGCGTGATGACGTAGGCAGAAGTCACGCCTGACTTCCGACATAAAACCAAATGGGTCAATAATTTTTTTTATCATGAAAAGGTGAAACCAGACATTTGGGGTTTTATGTGTCACCATAATTGGCAAATAATTTGATTCTGGTTCAGATTATTACAAGATAAAATAGACTTTCATAACGTTACACTATGTTAGGATCCAGCAACTGCAGCCCCCATGAGGCTTCTCTGAAGGCAAGGCTGTTGAATAAAATCGTTTTTGATAGATAGGCTATTACTGTTTTGATTAATTTAACAGATCTGCTAGGCTACATGATTTGGCAATTATTATTTATAGTTCTATGCAAAGGCTTTAATAATGTGGAACATCATATAGCATGTCTAATTGAATGAAAAACCATACATAACCAACATAGGCTACTAAATGATACTGAAGTATTTTCTATTCCTTTTTTTATATATTTTAAATAAAAGCTAATACATGATGATATGTATTGTGTCCACTTGTTACTTGTTGGCCTTCCAAAATCATACAACTGTTACCATTAATATTTTCATTAGGATCTATTTTGAAATTTCTGCACAAAAAATAAATCTTCAAATCCACAAGGAACTGCAACAGAGTGGGTAAAAAGTGTCTCAGAACAAAAGATAGCATTATAGTCTGTGGTAAGTTAAATAAACAGCGAAATTGTCCCTTAAGGGATAAGCTATTTGTTGATAATCTTTTTATAGTTGTTTTTTGTCCTGGCCATTGGCCTCACATTAAACCTTCCTTGCAGGATCACTACCACTTCACCCACAGTAATAAAATAGATTAGGGTTGGAATTTTCTGTTTTTGCCTGAGGTTTGCCAGAGACTTGAAGATTAACAGACTTAAGTGCACTTTGTGTTTCTCTTTGTTTTTCTAAAAAATAATATTCAAGGTTCCAGCATTGTTCACAGTGCATAATTATACTCAATCTGCATAGTGATTTTCCCAGAAATGACTGATGTAGTGAGGATGATTGAACTGAACTTATCAGGAGTGACTTTCTTTAGGTTTAAAAATTAAGCCGATCCTCCGCCCTGGTACATTTCAATCAATATTAAGTAACAAAACCATCTCTTCCAAAGCAAGAAACCACAGAGGCAAGATATTTTAATTAACTGTCAATGGAGCTTTAATTTAAGGAGCAGTTAAAGTCCTGCTTTTCATTTTTATTCTTATTTATTTATTTTTGCAGGGAGAGATGTAAATATTGGCACTATGACATAAGTGGTGCAAAGACCTTTATGATTGAAAAATTAAATGGAAGTATTTATTTTTTTAGCATGTGTGAAGAAAATCAACTGAAAACCAGTTTTCAGTCCAGCAATGGTGGTATTGACCTGCTATTTGAACTGCATTCAAATGCTACAGACTTTGCAAGGACAGTTTAGTATAGGACATTTCCATTTTGGCTACAAATTGGCAACTACATCTGTCACATCTGCAACAGTCCAGGAGAGGTTAGCAGTGGAGGAACTGTTAGTAAAAGTGCTTGCATTACATTTTTTTTCAGGTGGATGTGAGGCTCCACTGAAGTATGCGAGTGCTGCATCAGGCTGATCCAAAAGGAGCCATCCCCATGAACATGACACACTCACAATGTCAAATAGAGCCGGCTCAGCGGAATTGTTATGCACTCTGAGTAAGCAGCAGTAGGTATGAAATTGGTTGGACCGCTCCCTATACTCTCTGGCTGACCGTCTGTGTCCTTGACTGATGATTTTGATCTAAACACAATTGTAATGCAAATATCAATATACAATATTTCAGTTCATGTTCATGTGAACGAGCAATGCACAAAAATGTTTTTGAAAGGCAATTATGACAATGATTACATGCCTTACCATGAATATGCATTTCCCATCACATGAGACATGTTATTTAGTCTATGTAGATATTTCCACATACAAATAGACAAAGATTAACCCAGACCCTTGACATTTTTTTTGACATCATAATTTAAAACACACCAAAACAGCTACATGACATATTTGTGTTCTATATTGTGTTCATATCAGTTTAAGTCTAATGTCCTCATGGCCCTTGTTATTCATTAACATCAGCTATATGGCATGCAAACACAGACGTGTTGTGAAGCTGTTTCTAACATGTTGTATACTGTTTTCTTTCCTTCATTTTCCATCTAATTGCTTTTGGTTGAACATTGCCAAATTCTCAAATGTCATCTGATGTTCAGGAACAGGAAGGAGAAAAATAGCTAATGCCAGGTTTATCCAGTGGGTCACAAGTAGGTTTTTAATTATATAAAATGTGTAATGAGTTTCATATTACACATTCCATGTAATATTTCTTTGTGAATTACTAAGCACTTGTTTTGCATGAATTACAGTAGACTCACACTAATGGTTACAGTGGCTGTTTCAGGGGTTCAAGAGTCCTTGACCTTTTTCCAGGAATACTGAGGAGTAGTTCAATCCATTATGATTCATATGAAGATATTAGTAGGGAAACTAAGGCCTCTAAAAGTTGAGATACACCTAAAACAAAGCACAACCATGTTCCTTCATAACTTTAATATGTCTATTTTTTTAAATGGATGGTTGTAAAAATATTTTACTGCAAAAAAATGTATTTGGTTGATGTTTGGATCCTCCCCAAAACCGAAAATAGTGAAAGGGTCAGCCTTATCACGTGTCTCAGAAAATAATTATCAGAATGTCACCAAATGTGTACTGGATGTTCACAGACAGTCATTACATACAATAAAACAAATATCAATATATCTGTCCATCTTTAACATTTATACACTTAAATTGTATAGGGAATTACCGCCCTCAACCGAAAGGCCCTACAGAGGATGGTTAAACTACTCAGCATATCCCCAGGACGGAGCTGCTATCCATAGAGGACCTCTACACCCAGCAGTGCAGGAAGAAGGCCAACAGGGTATATCACCCCCGTACCACCAGGCTCAGGGACAGCTTCATCCCAAAGGCTACAAGACTTTTTACCCTAACCTTTTCCAAATCATCTGACATGTTTACAATAGTAGCCTTGAAGCTACAGTAAATGCACATGCAGGAGGGCCTTGATATCAAAATCTTTGCATATCAAAGGGCAGGGCAGGTTTTGAATTTTAGTTGTCGGCTATGTAAATAGATTTGTACTCATCATGTACTTTGGATGTCAGACATGTCAAATTTAGGAACACAATGCACTTTTAAACAGTTTTTTTTAGGACATCCTTAAGATATTATGTTTCATGAGCTTTCTTTGGGCTATAAACATTCTACAAATGCCAGCTGTATCCCAAAAGTTAGGCGTTGGCATCACACAGAGACAAAGAAATGTTGACTGTCACACTTTTCCAAAAGAGTTGACGGTGCTTCAGGGTTCTCAATTTTACAAAGACATCAAATCTAAGTGTTTGTATGACTAGTCAAGCATTTTATTTGTCGGTCTGTCTGTCTCACATACAGACCCTCTGTGTCAAAATGTCATCCCCTATGAGAATATCTTATATGCTGTATGAGGCAGCTCCCATCACCACCCTGCATTTCATCTTCACATTCAAATTTGCTCCATTTGTTTGTTAATCAAGTCTCTTTGCTATGCACTGAATACATATCATGCAGGCTCATTTTTGTCTCTTTACACCTTTTGAATAATAACTATCTCAATATTAGGCCATCAGTGATAACATTAGCCAAGTGGATTTGAAACATTTTCCTCACACCTGCTTTGTTAAATTAGAGAAGCTCATAGAGGTGGATGAGGGGAAAAGGGCACCTTCATGCCTCAGTATATTCCATAGTCACACATTCTCACGTTCACACAGACATACACACATACTACATACACACAGACAATTATTACCCTTGTGGCCACTAGAGTGCTGTGCTGTATTACAGATAGAGCTCAAAAGCGTCTTTACCATGACATTTGAAAGTTGCAATCACGCCACAGGGGATTAACCCCTGGGATTAGTTTCCATTAATTGTTTATAAAATACAGACAAAGACAAGGGTAAAAAAAAACTACATTTTCAGGGCATTTGTTTGAAAGTCGCAATAGACTGGGATTTACCTTTTCTGCCCACAGACCACCCAATAACAGTAGTTTTGGGTTGGCTTAATGATTTCTTTTGAGTTTGGTAGTCAGTTTTTTTGTTTAAGATCCCACCACTGCTACCTTCATCAAACAAACTGAAATCAGAATAAGCCCAAAAAGCACACAACAAAGCCGTATCATTCCAGCATATTGCACCATGAAAGAGGTTACTAATTTCTTATGTTTCACAAACCATATTAAGGCACCATGTTTCTATATCTCTTTCTTTGTCTGCTGGCTTGAATGAGTTGTGACTGACAGAAGGCAGATCCAAATATGTTGGAGAGGAAAACAGAAATCAGAGAAGCAACAAAGACGCATCTCACCCTGTCTCATCTCTGCTCTTCACAGTGTTCCAGAAATGCACACATTAAATCATGACTGGAACATCTTTTAGACAGTAAAGGTTTTTGGCTTCATGTTTGAATGCTTTGTGAATTGACTCCAGGCTTCTCAAACCATATCACACAAAAGTAGAGACATAAGAACAAGACAATAATTCCATGTAACTAATTATATAATAAAATGTATCATGGCTGATTGAAGTGCCTTTGCAATGTTAATGTCCATCTGTAGCATGCAAAAGTCAAAGAAATGTCTATTTGAAAATCATTTGCTCTACTTGCTTTATGGCAGTGGACAAACCATTAGCCAGCTTGTAAAAACGTCTCCCAAAGCTGATGCAGAGGCAGCCATTAATACCTCAAGGTGTAATAAAGTTAATACTTTGGAAGAAACCAACATAGCATGCTGAGGTAACCTTTAATCCAATTAGGCTACCTGTCAAATAACATAACTTCCAGCTAAAAGCTATCGCACCAGCAATATCTGTTACTAAATACGTGTTGTGTCTCGTCAAGGTATGTTAATTTTATTCTTGTTCATGTTTAGTCCTTTGTTGTCATGAGCACTTTATGTTAAGTTAAAGTCACTCATGTCTAGTCTCATTGTGCACTTCCTGTTTTATTTTGTATTCACCTTTTCCCTCTTGTTTCAGACCCTGACTTCCTCCCTTTGTGTGAATTTCCCGCCATTGTGATTGTCTACCCCTCCCCTGATTGGTTTCACCCGTTTTCCCCTACCTCATGTATAAATAGTCCTTGTCTTCCTTTGTCTTGTTGCCAGTTCATCTTGTTCAGTCTGTACGATGGTCTCGTCAAACGTCCCAGCCAAGATTTTAACCCTTGTGTTGTCCTTTGGGTCCCGGTGACCCGAAGGACAAAACAAGGGTTAATGTTATCAGGTTTTGATTGAAGTTCTGTGATAATTGTTTGATCCTCCATGTGACTGTTTTTCTTTGTTTGGACTTTGATCCTCATTGTGAGTGTTGTTCACTACTGCTTTTGAGTCGTGCATTTGATGCCACCAGTTTTGTGTCCGAGGTCGTTACAACATGTTGGACTGATATACTTTGACAGGGACAGTGCATATCCAAAGGGCTGTTTTCACATGCAGTCCCTGGCCAGATACAGTTACAATAGACTCCCTGAAAGTAAAATAACAAAACAAGGAAAGGTTAAGATAAAACACAATTATTGAAATAGCAGCAACTCGTGGTAAAACATTAATAAAATTGGCATGTTAAATAATGACTGAATAATGACGTTAATGATCATACAGCTACAGAAGCAGTTTAAAAGAACTGCTTAAACCTTAACTAGAAAGGACGGGAAGGGATCTATATGTATGTGTAAGCATCACATTCATAGTAATTTAATTGTCCAATGTGTCTATGGTCTTTATTACATAGCTTTGTGGTGTAATTAGTAATGCAGATGTGGAAATGGCTAGTAAAAAACAAAACGGACCCTGTTGGGGGAAAAAAAATGTTGATTTGATGTTTCAAAAAAGAATGTATAGGCCAACACAATAATTACTAATCATATATCTTTGTAGATTACAGCTCAGCTTTCAATACAATCATTCTGAACATTCTCATTACCAAACTGGTCACTCTCGGCCTCCCCCCTCTCACATGTGCCTGCATAAGAGGACTTTCTCAGCCCCCACCTCTCCTCCACTCGCACACTGAGCACCGGCTCCCCACAGGGCGGTGTGCTGAGCCCCCTCCTGTACTGTCTCTACACCCACGACTGCAGTCCGGCCCACAACAACCACCTCCTCTTCAAGTTTGCTGATGACACCACAGTGTCCGGACTCATCCCAAAGGGAGACGAGGCAGCCTACAGAGAGGAGGTCCTGAACTTGGCAGGCTGGTGTTCAGAGAACAACCTGGCTCTGAACACCAAGAAAACCAAGGAGATCATTGTCAACTTCAGGAAGAACAGCACCGACCTAGCACCCCTGTACATCAGCAGCGAGTGTGTGGAGAGGGTCTACACCTTCCGGTTTCTCGGCGTCCTTATCTCCGCTGACATCTCAGCGGTCCCCAAGAAGGCTCAACAGCAGCTACACTTCCTGAGGGTCCTCAAGAAGCACAACCTGGACTCCAACCTGCTGCCGACCTTCTACCCCTCGTCCATCGAGAGCCTGCTGACGTACTGTATCACAGTAGGCCTATGGTACAGCAGCTGCAGCGTGGCAGACAGGGAGAGGCTTCAGAGAGTAGTAAAGGCAGCACAGAAGATCATTGGCTGCCCTCTCCCCTCCCTGATGGACATTTCCACCTCCCGCTGCCTAGAGCAGAAAACATCACCAAGGACAGATCTGTTTGACCTGTTGCTCTCAGGGAGGCGCTACAGGTGCATCAGAACAAGGACTAACCGATTAAAGAACAGTTTTTCCGAAAGCCAAAACCACTTTGAACTCACATGCACTGACTTCACAGTCTAACCCCCCAACCCCCGGACTTTCTTCTATCCACCTGTGGATCTACTGTGCAAGATTTAATATTAAATACTTTCGATAATATTGAATATGAAGGACACAGGGACAACTCAGACTTCCGACTTAATTACTTTTATTTTGCTTTGTCAGTTGATTGGTCTGTTCAGTAAGTTAGGTTGTAAACCTTTAAAGACAGAGAACAAAAGTTACCATTTTAATTAAACATTTTAATTAAACATTTTTAATGAACTTAAATGAGTCTAAACATTTAATTAAACATTCTAAATAACTTAAATGAATTAACCACTTAAGCCTTTTAACTTGGAATAAAGAAAAGATAATTTCATGGATTTCCAAATTTGTTAGCAAAGTTTTAACATTTAACTGAATTTTAAATTTTTTTAACTTTGGACTATCCTTTTGTATCCTATACTTTTACTTTCTCAAACTGAAATATTTTAGCACAAACCCATTTACCACAAAATCAATGAAGTCAATGCTGCAATGTGTTCCTTAACCAATCTACACAGCAGTTAAACATAACTCAAACATAGTAAGCAGTATTTCAAACACCGTGAAAGTAAATAAAACATTTCACTGGCCATTGGCGTCTTTGGACCGAACCTATGAGTGAACTTGGAGCGTCTTCTCTCTGAAGTTTGTTTGTCTGAATGACCGAGAACCTCCATGTCTTCGCAGGTGCTCCAAATCAGTGACGATAACTGATCAGGTGACAAGCAGCCAGCTTGCTGCTGGTGCACTCTGGGAAGTGTAGTTCTTTGAGATTCATTCCTGAGAACAACAAATACTGTGCAATTTCATTAATGTGCAATATCTGTATACTGTGCAATATCATTACTCCACACTGTATATCACACTGTATATAAAACCATACTTATCTTTTTATTTTTTATATATGTATATAGCGTCTTAAAACTGTGCACTACTTATTTTATTCCATGTTGTTACATTTCTTTTACGTACGTTGGCACTGGAAAAAGGAGTTGCTTTTAATCTTGTTATACATGTGTATAGTGACTATAGTATATATAGTATACTATATAGTATACATAGTATATACTATAGTATAGTTCTATTCTAGTCTATTCAGTGTAAACATTTTTCAAGCTCTCCATTTCCATGCAGTTAACATTAGTATAACTATTTGTCTGAATAAATTTGTGAAATATCCATACCAAAAGGAAGGGTAAAATATATCCATACACCTGAGTGGAGGTGGGAACAACATTATTACTTGCCTCATGTTGAAAGTGAAACGTAGTCCTTTGGTTGCAAAATGCAATATGTTCTATGAGCAGTACCTTTAGATCTCAGTATTCCCGATCAGCAATGGCTGTATGCTTTGCTTGTCTGTGTTTGTTTATTACACTTAAAAACATCCTTGTTAGTCTCCTCTGCAACCTTTATATAGAGTGGAAAAACCCTATCTTCACCTTTTCAGCAAGAATATGTAAATACTTAGCAGGAAAGAAGACTTGCTTTAAACAAATTGTTCTCATCCCAGAGGTACTTAAGATATTAAGTGCTTCACATTTTTATTGTTCTCACACATTAAGCGGCAGTATTTGGTCCTCCATCTTGTATTTGTGATCATTAATCATTACTAACAACCTCCATTAGGTCCTAACTTAGTTTATCTATGTCCATGCATGTTTCTGTGCAGACTGAGAGCCAGACTTGGCCAATTAGGAAAATATAATAGTTAATACAAGATGGAATTAATGTCATCAGAGTCAGGAGATATTGATGGGTTTCACCAACACCGTCTAAATAGTTGAGCATATTTGGTTGATGAGTTCATTAACGGTAATCAGTTTCAACTGCTTCTTGACACGTGCATGTAAATGAAACATAAGTAGCGTGCCCTTTAGTGTTGTTTAAATTTTCACACAAATGTATCACCTGATTAATTCAAATAACGTTGTTAATTTGTGCCACTGATTATCTGCCTGGTCTGTGATGCAGCACCTCATTAGACCAGCACGGCCAGAAGGCATTCATAGCAGTCTTGCACTCTTATACTGTATATTTCAAACTAATATTGATATTCAGCAGCATGATGTGCAGAATATAATTCCTAATTGAATTATTAAATGTACGCTGAAACATATTTGAAACTTCAGTACACTTTATGGATGAAAATGGTTTAGCTGTGAAGAAAAATACAGGTTATTAAAAAGTACATCCAACGTATTTTCACAGATGATAGGCCTAATGGGGAAGGGTTATTTTTTCCTTGAAGCCTCAGGAACTGGACTCAAATGGCATCCATTTGTTTTCTACACTCTCCCTGAGTATTTACTCCACACCTTCAAACTCCAGTGATAACAGGACACTCAAGGCCTCCTGGACAAACAGTATGCAAACAATAGAGTACATCTGTCTGTGGTTGAAAAAAAAAAAAAAACTGCTTGTGAGAATGTGTACACTGCTGCAAACTCTCCACAACTTGCATCGGGAGGAGGGTGGGGGTGGGGCTAAGTCAGAAGTAGAAAATATCGACTAGAAATTTTGATTTAACAACATAATGGTTAAGTATTTTATTTAAAGGATTGTTGGGTGACAGTGGCTATAAAACGTGTGGAGCGTCTATCTAATAAAGCGAGACGTATCTGTATGTATGTAAGTGTGTCCGTGTTTGGGGGCGTGTTTGGGGGGAAGGTAACCTGCGTCACACACAGACACCACATGCACAACACTGAATGTACCAAACTAACTTTTCTTCACTTTCCTGGAACATCGCGACTGTTGTATGGAATAAGGTTGACAAAGAAATGTATTACTATCAGTGTTGTGAATAACGTGGTACAAAGTAACGCGTTACTGTAATTCCATTACTTTTAGCGATAACGAGCATGTAAATAAATATTTTTTTCATCAAGTAACGCAATTACAATTACTGAAATTTAAATAAATTTGTTACTCGCGTTACTCTCTTTGGTGAAAAATTAACCCTTGCAGACAAGAAGACAGATAGGCCTACTTTAGCTGCTTCTGATCTAACGTCGCAGGACCTTATGGTGGCGCAGTGATACACCAATCGAACAATGAGCATTAAACCACAGCATGGCCGATAGTGCAGATAGAATGAGCTTTCTCTCCTGGAAGTATGGACATTGTAAAATGATAACGAAGGAGGCAGTTTATCATTTAGTCTTCTTTACTCTGAACGCCCTATACAAGTAACAAGTGAGCACACATTTTGGGTGCTACCGTATATATATCACAGTATATGTGCAGGCACATTTTAACTACCGTATATATCACAGGATATGCACAGGCGCATTCTAACTACCGTATATGACAGAAATTACTTTTTGCTCGTAGAAATTAAAGACAAAAATGTAATGGTGAGTTGTCAATTATGTGCAGGTGTAAAGAACCTTTCCACATCTAAGATTAGTAATTCAAATCTTATGAAGCACCTGTTGAAGCAACATGCTTCGACAAAGCTATTAGCGAAAGACCCCAGCCCTACGGATGCTGAAGGCGCCACTCAATGCAAAGGCCAAAGCTAGACTTTACACAGACTGCAGTGCAGCCAATAAGCCAGGCAGAGCTGAATAAATTGATTGCTGTGTATACTTTAGGCCAATCACTTTTATTTCATTCAGCCTTATGTGGTAAAAAACAGCACTGTTCAATGACAGTTATTTCGTTTCAAGTATTAAAAGGGACTTTTGTTTTACTGCTTGATTTGAAGGCCTGTTGCCCTGTTGATTACAATAAATACAGTAGGTCTAAAATTTATGTTTATTTTGTTTGACTGTTTAGTACTGTTCATATTTGCATTTAAAAAGCAGACATAAAAGTAACTTAAAAGTTACTTTCCCTAGTAACTAATTACTTTTGATATACAGTAATTGGTAAAGTAATTCAATTACCTTTAAAAGAACTAACTAGTAACTGTAACTAATTACTAATCTTCAGTAACTTGCCCATCACTGATTGCAATTACTCCTCTGACACTCAAATGTATAATTCACTGTGGTTAATTCACTTAACACCCAGTAAACAGAACAAAAAAAGCAGAATCATGCAGGTCAATTAAGTAGATAATACAAGCATGAGTTGAACCTCAAAACAATCAATGAATAAAACAATACTCGTGGCTTCTGTGAGAATGGGGCCTTTTAATTTTCCTGCTCAGATCAGCCTCTACAGCACTCAGTTTTCCAGCCTCAGTTAGGCTTGTCTGTGGAGCTCTGGTGTCTTTGTGCATGATGGAAGAGCAACTGAGGAAGGTTTTGTCAGCAGATAAAGAAACCTTTTAATCACAGATGTGGTCTCAATAGAGAGCCATTGCAGCAGGTTCATAACATTTGGGTCGCTGCAGGACCTCATTTAATATTCTTAAATGAAAAACGTTTGTGAATATATTTTTGGCTGAGCAAGGGAAATTAAATCTGTAATCTACAAGCAGTCTCAACAAGCATTCTTCATTTTTGCACGGACCTCCTTTTTAGTGCTTGGTTCCCATTTTTGTAGTTGTGGTGGGTGTTTCAGTGCTGCTGTTGTGTGTCATTTTGCATGATTTATCACCAATGAGATGACTGCTAACACACACTGAGAATGGTGTCAGGACTTGACTTAAAAAGAAATGCTGAAGAAAAATGAACCGAAATAGGCTTACTTCTTCAATATGTGACATTTATGCTAATTTGAAATGAAGATCCTCATTTTGAAATACCAGCCTTTATTACGCCTTTCACATTTTGCCCACCATGGTAGATTTCAGTAGCAGTATTCATCTCAAATTTGGCTGGTGTTTGTTGTTTGATGAAAACATGTCCATTTGGGTATTGTTTTTCATGAGACATAATGGGCACAATATTTTACAGTGACATGGCAATGTCTTTGTAGGCAGACCACCCTAAATTCATTCATCAATCTGGGTCTCTGTGTTTGATGACTGGGTGGCTTTTTGTGAAGACTGAGTGCAGGTATAGTGGCAGGTCTGTGATTCTGCCTTGGCATTATTTAGAACAGCAGGAGGCACACAGATACATTAAACACACCTGAGAAAAGGTCACAGAGAAAAATGGAGAACAGCGGCTAATTGCCTGTCCATCACATTACTAGTCTTTGTTACCGCAATATGTTACCCAGTCTGCCACATGCCGAGAACTTTGACTGTGTTACATTAATCTGGCCTGGGTGTTTTCCACTTGTCAACAAATTCTTTGTTTTACCTCCTCAGGGAAATTAGGAATACTAGAAGGAACATTTTTATTGTTTTTTTATTTATTGTTTTTATTCTGGTGTGTCAGAGCCTTTAAAGAGACAGGCACTCCAACAGAGGATAAATACAGCAGCCATGGGCAGTATGTGTGTAAATGCGGGGTTTTTTTTCATTAAAGCATATAAACAAAATACAAGTATTTTCCTGAAAATGAGTAAATAGCTCTCCTTTACATTAAAGCAGTCCTCAGTTATTTGTCTAAAAAATAACTTAATAGCTTAACCAGGTTATGTGATGTGCTTCATGTACTCATTACACAACAAACAAATACTTGGACCACTACAAATTAACTTTTAATATTCAGCAATTCACATTATAGACACCACTGACACATACACGGTCAAGCCATTTACTAGGTTTCAATCTAGTCTTGTTTTTAATTCCCCCCCAGGGCTCCACTCAATCAACAACATGGCAGGATCAATTCAGAGCCATCATTCACAAAGGCATCAGAGCATTGCATGTGTGCGTATGTGTGTTTTGAAGGTGTAAAGAGTGAGAGGGTAGTGCCTGATGAAGTCAGAGAGGTGCGTACCTCTGGGGTGTTTGCTTTGGTTTACAATCTTTTTTGAAAAGACTCCCAGCAAAGCCTCAAATGTTAAAGGCTGTGTTTCTGCAAGTGTAGCCAGTGTCCAGGGCTCGTCAGGCACAAAGAGCAAAATTATGCCAGTTTAATGTGCTCACTGAAGAGAAACATTGTGTTTGACTTTGGCTGTCCTTATCTGCCCCTTGGTAGTATCCTTCTCACATTCTAATTTGCTTTCCAGTTTCCACTGAAAGGCATATTTGTTATTAAATTATTCAAATGAATACTGCCACAGTATAAGAAATAAACTTAAAGAGAATGGTTAAGATTCCACTTCAGGCAATAATGGTTGCTCGCTATTTTCTAAAAAGGAAAATAATTTAAATCAATAGCCCTCAATCCATGAAGGAGACAAAAAAGCAATCCAATCCATTCTGTTGTCATGTGGATATTTTTGCACTCAACAGGCACTGATGAGTTAAAACTTTAAACCCCACATGGAGAACATTTACCTCAGTAAATCAGTGTTTAATTAGAGTTGACAGAATTACATACACAGTGTGGGGAAACTAAGATAATGCTATTCGTATTGTATTTTACACGTTTCTACTTCGTAATTTATTATTGTATTGGTTCCTGGGTACAATTTTGGGTGAAATGGGCAGTTTTTGCTACCAACACAAATTGGCCAACAAACCAAAAAGACACTGGGCAGTCAAGAAGAACAGCGAGTAGGCGTTCAGGCCGAAAGCAACCCTGCTTTAAAACAACGCAACGGTCTGCATTGGTGGGAAGTGTTGTTTGAGGTACTGGTCAGACAAGAAATATGATCCAGGAAGTCCAGTCTTAAAAGCTTCTCAGACTCCAAAACACTGCTCAACGATCATGAGTCAACGTTAGAAATATGGCATTGACATCACAAAGTACTGGTAATCCACCGGATCGTTGTGTCGCGACAAAAATTGAGCCAGATTCAACAATGTAAGGTCAAATGGATGGACAATGGTAAAGTGGATTCAAAGTTTCAGTTCACAGTGGTGGCTGGCACATAGAGGGCGCCAAGGCGCTGCCCCTCCTGCTATACATCATAATTTACACATTTTTATTAATTCATTTTATTTATAGATAATTTTCCTTCCATAATCAAAATTGAGCGTTCAATGAGTAGCTTGCCATGCATTTTCTGCTAAAAAATTATCTGAAAGCTACGACTGCAATGCAAATAGATACTTTCCTTTGTGGAGGTTGCTGGCAACTGAACTACCGAGCCAAGGAAAGCCTGGTCTCGCAAATTTAGGGCAATCAAGCTGAACGTCCAACACCACATACACACTCATTAATAGGTTGCACACGCAGCTTGCTTCTATGTGATGAAGAGATAGGACTCGGGGCGTAGATCCTCTCCACCTAAATCTTGCCTGTAGTGTTTTGATGGGAGAGTGACAGCCTTCGCATGAACGTGAACTGAATCGAGAGTTGAGGCAAACACAACATCGAGCCGACACCAGAGGCCTGTACTACGAAGCACGATTTGGCGTTAACGAGGTAACTTTAGATTCAACCCAGGGTTTTGTGTATGACGACGGTGGATCACTTGTTACCGGGTTAAATCGCCATGGTAATTTATGCTGAACACCTAACCTGGTCAGGATATGTTGGAGATTAGAGATCAACTGGTGTTAAAGCACCGCCTCCTGACCAGTCAATACTTGATTGATAATGGCATCACCGTTCTTAGAAGATCAGGTGGAGCTTGGTGCGCGGACAGAGAGAGGTGCGCTCAGAAAAGTCAAAACGTTTAGAGGCCGATAACCCCGTTAACATTCACTGATGGGTATTTTTACGAAAAATATATATTTTCAGCGGAGGGAATTACATATAGGCTATTTGTCGGCTTCTTGTGTTGCCAATGCTTTGGCAACACATGCTTTGGTTTACTACTGCCAGGGTTGCATCTGATAAAACGGCAGTTTATGGAAAGCAAAAGTGTAATTACGGTCAGATCTTGTGCCTGGGGAAGTGATATTGATAAGCATTGTGATTTACGCATAACAGCGTTTTGCCTGTAAAACCGTGTCTGTGTTCTTCATATTTTTCTAGAATTATAGTTTGCTCTTCTTATGTAAAATATGCGGCTCTGTAGATGTTTGCGATTGGTCATGCTGTGCAAACACTGCCTCTTTTATGTGAACGCGCGCGTTGCTGGATTGGGAAAGCCTGGGTTGATTGAACTAGTTGTTAACCACCGTCGTGACACAGGTTATGAACCCACATGGAAAATGCCATGAAATTGGTCATGTTTGCTTAATTAAATATTGCAAGTAGACATCTGAAAGAAAAAAAAAAAGAGTTTAGTTATGTTCTGTTCAGTTCAGTAACAAAATTTGTCAGTCATTATCTTATCTTTGTGGTTATAGGGAAAATATGAGCTGTTCTTTCTGTGTACATTTATTAGGCCTATATTGACACACAATTGTCTCAGTGTTACAGGTTATATGTTTGTATCAGCAGAAAGTCTGCTATATCTTTGGCATAACCACCACTGAAATACATTCCTCCAGCCACCATTGAGTTTTAATACATCTTTCTTCTTTGAAACTACACTGATGCAGATTGTAACTGACACAATTCCAAGCTAAACTTTAAAAAGGAATCTTTCAATGAGGTCAGTGTTTCATACCAAAAGAATACAGTTTGAGTGGAGTGTCATAGGATTTTATCCCTTTGACCATTTGGAATACCAGACATTCCTTCATAAGAGGTACTGACTCATTACATTTGGTTCACAAACGTTTGGCCTGACACTAGCAGCTGGGTTGGGCCAACTGAGTGAATTTCAGTCCTTTTGTAAGAAATTACATGACAGACGTTATCATGATATACTTCACTTCAGGCTTTTGAACAGTTACCTGTTGCTGGCACTCAGATTTGTGAAGTTAGCTAGTGCAGTGAGCCAAAAACATGAAAGAGCAACAACAAAGCAGACATTTTGACAAGTTACTGCAACATCTGTGCTGTGCAAAAAGAGCTTATTTTAGCCAGACTGATGAAACAATCCTGAAGAAGCTTTGGATCTGCATTGTGAAAAAGTTAAAGACTTCACCCCAGTCCACAGAGTGTGGAAGTTATAGGATGGTGGTGTTACACCTTCAAATGTATTTTGTTTTACAAATCTGTATTTTAATTACCTATTACATTACCCTAATTGCAATAATGTAAGTAAAAGTAAAACATTTAAATAATGTAAGGCTTCTTACATAACAATTTTGTTTACATTTTAATTATCCTAATGTATTTATCACTTGTTTTTCCTAATCAGAAAGTTTTTAATGGCTTTTTATAATAATAATAATAATAATAATAATAATAATAATAATAATAATAATAATAATAATAATAATAACAATACATTTTATTTGGAGGTGCCTTTCAAAACACCTGAAGTCACCTTACATTACAATGGCATTGCCTCTTCTCTGTACTTCTTTGTGGTTTTGTTTTTGTTGGTCTTTGTATTTGACTTGATGTCATTGAGTCACCCCTCAATGATCTCTCAAGTATAAATAAAGGTTGAATGAATGAATGAATGACTGAATGAAAGAACTTTAATGGCGCTTACCCACTGATAGTACCAGATTTAGTACCGCCTCATGCCTGAGGCGAGCGTGGCTGGTCGTCATAGCGATGCTGCAGGAAACTGCTGTGACCTAACGTGACACACACACAGAACGTCGAAGGTGTGTTGTTTTTGACTCTCAGCAAGAAACATTTTGTTTCAAAAGACACCACTGGCTAAACTATTTAAAAATGGTGGGTTTGTTCAGGACACCCCCGTCCGTCGCTAGCATTGATGATGCAGTGATTAGTGAGGATTCTCTCTGACCAATCAGTAGTCTGCAGATTTCCACGTCCCCTTTTGGTATCGCCTCAGCTCGCTTGGAACCTTGATGGAGGTGGTACTAAAAAAAGTACCTGTTAGCAGGTATAGGGACTTTTTTTCATAATGGAAAACCAAAAAAGCCGAGTAGAGTCGAGGCGAGTCGAGCAGGTACCATGTAATGGGAAAACGCCATAAGACTGCAGACCAACGATTGTGTCCTTTTACAGACTAGCAATTCATGTTGGCCTTTTTTACTTGTGACGATAATCTTTGAGCTTGAACTGAAGGGTTAGTTACCCTCCTTAAACACATCTTAACTAAAATGTAGTTGCCACATGCAGATGCTGTAGGAATAATTAATATTAATATTATTAAAGTTGCAGTTGAATATGAATCAAGATTTTGCATAGTTGTCACAATCAATGTTGTTTGTTTGATGAGAGGGTGGAAAACTCCCATCACAATAAAGCCAGTGTTTAGCATTACTGTTACAGTGCATTTTCTGGGAATATTGCATATTAGAAGTCTCTTCTGAATACCTCCAACAAAATGGCTTTACAATCACCAAAGGCAAATGGCAACAATTTATGTAACTCATTTTCGCAACACTTCATCACCAGGAAAGAGTAGAAAAATGTTAACTTTGCTCCAGCTAAAAGTGAGTTCAGGCCCTGGAGCTCTTCAACAATTAATTAGAGATTTCTAATGATGGAACCGTAGTTATGAATAATCCATGTGTCGTTTGACAAGAGTTAGCATAGCCTTGAGGGAGATCAACAAGCAGGCTTATTGCCATTATTATCAATCTTATTTCATTTATTTATTTTTCATCCAGTGCTTTGCTACACTTGCTGGCAAAATCTGTTTCATTGGGTAACTTCAAGTCTCACATAAATAAACAGTTTAACAGCTTATCCAACAGTTTCTTGTCATTAGCAAATAGTGAGGTATGAGAAAACTTATTTTTTCTCAATTTTCATCAATTGTCTCTTAATAATCTCCTTGATTGGTGAACAGTTATCCCATGTTTACAATTTAAAAAAAAACTGTTTTTGCATCTGTAGGTTCATTTGTTATCACAAGAGAACAGGAGTCAGGTTCTAGCATGTCAAATCAATGGTTGCTGATATAATTTAAGTTAAACCTACATTGTGTAATTTTTTGAGTTGATTCTTAGCAAAACCCCTTTGTTCTTTCACAAATATGTACTCATTCATATTAATCAAAGTATTCTCGTAAGCATAGAATCTGACATTCAGAATCATTCAGAATACAGACTCGCTCAACATGTAGTGCCTCCATCTTTAAACTACATTAGCCAAAGAGGGACATACCTCCGCCTTTCGCCCTTTTACACCTAATGGCACCGTGACGAATGCCAGGGGGAGATTACTTGCCAGGGAAGCGAAAAAGAGAATTAAAACGACAACGCAACAGGCAAAGCAACAAGACCAAAGTTAATATTGGAGTGGCTAGAACAGCTCCGTGTAAACGATGGAGAGAACTAATTTTGGGTTTGGCCACCATACGAGGAAGGGCTAGAAAGTAATATTCAGTTGGTTGTCATATATAATTTCACCGCTGGATGGGAGAAATTCTTACACAATGTAGCTTTAAACATTAAATAGAACAATCACTACCAGGAACTGGAACTTTTTCACATTAGCTCTTTGACAATTTTATAGCATCATGGAGTGTTTTCATATTACTCTAACATCACAGGAAGGATTACTTTTGTGGATTATAGAGGGGCTGAGTCATGTGTGGGTAGAGCAGGTAAGCAGAAGCAGAAGTGTTGCTATGGTGTTAAACTTAAAAGGATTCTTTATGTTTCAAGAGATCAGACTTGCGTGGGCAACGTCTGCAGTTGTCATCCATCTGACCTCCAAGCTCAAGTCACATTTCTCCGTGCTGTATTTGATGTAAGGTCTCAAGAGAAATCAGATCAGTTTTGGCAGTAACAAAACGGTGAAATTAGTCTAAACAGTGGGAAAAGATATGAATTATCATTTTAACCATGTCTTCATGTTACTAATAATAGAAACTGTTGTGTAAAGAATGGAGCTCCTAAGTGCTTCACTGTAAGAAGAAGCAAGAAAAACCCAAAAGAAATGGTTAGGCAAAAAGAACCAGTAAATGCATCAGTAAAATGACCTTCCAACAGTTGAAACCTAGTTAGAAACTAGTTTGTCTTTTATTAAATGTTCAAATAATAACCATGTAATAACCTTTAAGATTGCCAACTCACCAATTTGAAGTTGATGAACACATGAACTCATCTAAAATTGCAGTAAAAATACAATGAAATGCAATTACTCAATGCAGCAAATTTGTGTTTGAGCTTTAATTTAGTCTCTTTTACAATACTACTGTTGGAAACATTTTGCCAGTAGTCCAACCAGTCTCATTAAACTTTGTCAGTTTTACTGTAAATTGGAAAGGGAATATTATCAATTTCAGTATTTCTATTAAAATATACTGATGTAGCTTTCAAGAGCAGCCAAATCAGAGTAGGGGAATAGAGAAATGGCAACAAAAATTCCAATTATCAGAAATAGGATGATGATTTTGTGTAGTTTATAAATTCAGGAATCATGTCTTTGCTGAAGTAAATATGTTATCAAATTACTTTTTGACGCCTGCAGACACCTGAAGTGAGCAACACAACCCCCATAGTTTAGCTCTGGTAAGCAAAAGCAAAGGCTTCAACACACACACACACACACACACACACACACACACACACACACACACACAGTTCAGCTTTTTTCTTCAGAAAGGCAACCCAGTGGGTTGAACATACTGGCTGATGTACAGCATGTGTATAAAAAAAGTCCCATCCTAACAACTTTCAAAGCAAAATGTGAACCAACTCAGTTCACAAATTGTTTGCCCTCTCTGCCTCGAAACTCTGTGTGCTTGCAAATAACACTTTTAGTAAGAGCCAATACCTGAGAATGTACCCACCAGATATCTGGACTCAGTCGACTCTTCTGACTGGATTTAAGAGTTTGGTTGATGCAGAGTAGAAGTCCCTAAAATGATGTGATAAAGAAGGAAGGGGAATGCTTGAAATTGCAGTGGGCTACTGTGTGTGTGATGAAGTAAATGCATATTTAGTCTAAGTAGTTTTCATTCTGCTGGATTATCTTATTTATATTATGCTCTAATGATTAAATATCATTAATTGTACTATGCCTATTAGATTCCTGTGTATGTGAGGTGAGTGTCAAACATAGTATATTATAAACTATGTTACAGGGCACATGCTGCATGGTGTCATGCTAGTCTGGAGCACAATACCATCTCACTTTAATTGATTTCCTGCTGCCTATACAGAAGTGATATGACTTCATGCTGTCTCTCTCTGCACGCTGCTGCTGTCCCTCAAAGTCTGATAGGATCTTGACAGGGTCTAAATTAAAACCGAAATTCACCTTTCTTTGAACTGATTCATTACTTTACTCCTACACCTTTTCAGTATGAAATGTCAATTGACCAGGGTGCTGTCACTTTGAAATATTTACTTGCTACATGGTCTGACTTATTTGAATTTAGCTTTCAATGACGGTGAAATATTACCGTCTGTATATTAGCCCAGTAACAAGGATTTCATTCATAAAAGTACTATTTAGTTGTTGAATGTAGATCTTCTGACATGATTATTGTTTTTTAACCAGATAGGATGTTAAAAGTTCACATGCACAGAGGCACCAAAGATTAACAACCATATAAAAGGCAGGAATTGCTGGTAAACCAGCCATGCACGTCAGCGTGGTCCCATCATTTTTTTTTTTTTAAATGTATAGAAGCATCCTAATAAACTCTTAAGCACTCAGAATGATTAGCTATTGTATAACCTGAAACAGAGCCAAAGGGTTAAAGCCCAGTTTTAATGTAGTTCAGGCATTACTGGGCTTCAGTATTGGGCTGTATTCCAAAAGGACAATTTAAGAGAATTACTGAAGGCACATTAAGTTGTCAAGATACCCATTCCATCAATGAAAGCCTAAAGAAACATTGAGTTGCTGAAGAGAAATGCATCCCACACATGTGGGCTTTGTTCCTTTGCGGCATGCATATTCTAAATTACCTCTCTTCAGCTAAAATAGGACAGCTAAATGTCACTAAGGTAGACAACTGTATGTGGCTACATACTGTGTATTACTGTTGCGTTTATGAACAGTAAACTGTAGTGTGTGGGCAGAAGTACAGGAATTCACCATGACATAATAACAGCGGCCACTTGTTTTGATTGAGTACATTTATAAAGAGCTACATTATTTTTGTTCAGAAGAGGTGAAAATAATGTTATTTTTATTTGGTGAAATAAACAGTTCTTACAATTATGTGTATATTAGTGTGCATCAGCTTCACTGCCATCATCATTTTCTGTAATATCATATGGAAAAGCTAAAAACCATGGCAATGATAGTTCTCAAAGACATTTTGGCATATGGGTACAATTTTGGAATACATTGTTTAGTAACCATTTACTTTTGTCAATTAAATGCCTCTCAGTCATTTTCACTTTTTTGAGACTTAACAGATTAGTCTTCAAGGTTGTGCTGGTTACTGTGTCCTTTGGGACACAATAATTTACATTCCAAAATATTTTTGGCATGTACATTTTCAAGGAAATAGTGCTCAAAATATATATTATACATTATGTCTATAATTGCAAGGAAGTGATTTAAATGGCTTATGGTTTGGCTGGCTGATATAATGCTCTATTATTGATCTTTACCTAGATTTTTAAAGAATTGCATGACTACATTAAGACAATGTGCTGAAATATGGAGTCCAATAATATTCCTAAAAATTATGGCAAAGGAACTGTAGAATTGTATTTTGGCTTATTACCAGCATTGTTTCACACTAACAGAAAGCACTATATTGACTTTAATGCACACATATAGTCTCTGTCTGTGTTTGCAGTCCTCAGTTTCTCTCACTGTGTAACACAAACCAATAAAAACAACTTGTACTTACAGTGTAAAAGGAAAGGTGATCCATCATTGCAAAAAGAAATAAATATTACTATTTCACTTACTGTATGTTACTTTAGATGCAAAGTCTAGTCACTGTGACTAGACCTAAAATATTAGAGTCTGTTAGACACTGTCTGACATCTTAATGGTATTTCTTATCTGACCATTGAGGAATATTTCAAAATTTGGAACAGGCTTGGTTATTAGAGTTCCAAAAATACACAAAACATGAGATTGTTGGCACTGTCAATACTTCATTTGTGCCAAACTTTTAATGATAGTTATTGGTTTAACACCATCAAAGCATCTAATTCCATTTTTAAGTTACATTACAGATGTTGGCAGGGTACCTGGGCAGGGGTCAGGGGAAGAGACACAACGGATATCCATTTTATGGAGTTCTTTTGGCAGGTGATGTACACATTCATTTAAAGTTACAGTTGGACCAGACACTGAGAGGACCTATGGCCCTCTGGTCCCTGTGGATCGTCCTCAGAGCTCAGAGAGGGATTAACTATAGTTTAAGAATATGTAGCATTTGTGACTAAAATCCAAAGAATATGCAAACAATGTATTGCAATTTATGAGTTGTATTTGAATGGTGTTGTTTAGCATAATCATATACAACATAGATCATAGATCTTAGGGTGTACTAGTGCATAATGAAAAAAGAAGCATAAAACCTACAGAGCCCACGTTGGATAGACGTGCAGATCATGTCTATATTGGGTCCGTCGGTCCATGACCAATTCTGGACATGACCTTATTCGACGTCCAAACTAGGTCCACTATTTGGACGTCCAACCGTGACCCAACTTGAACGTCATATTGACGTTCAACATTTGATCTTTGAACTGGGTAATTTTTTGGACGTCATTTGGACGTCCATGACAGGTGCAGAAAATTTGCATGATTAACATTGACATATGGATTAACCCATATATATATGTATATATATATGGATGAACCCATAGACAGTATAGTAAGCAGCCCACTGCAAATTATTGCTTCATCTGCAACGGATCGCGAGTCATTTTGAAGCATCGTCTGGATATCATATTTTGATGGAAATCTATATATACATCGCAGCATGTCGGTGTTAGGCTACAAGCATAGATATATACATGTATATCTATGGGCTACAAGTTCCTCAGTTGTAAAAAAAAAAAAAATAATTAAAATAAAAAAAAACGTCCTCAGTTGTTCGCGGGTCATTTGGAAGCATCGTTTATTGAGCGTGGATCTGAATTCCTCCCAGCAACCCATTCGCGCCACAGTCCATAAAGAAAGGACAAACGTTGCCACAGTCTACTAGCTAATGGTTAGGATGGAGACTGCTTCGTTGCTGCTGTCAAACCCCATGGTAAGCATGTTAACGTAATGTTAATACAAATATTTCGACGTTTTCGCATGTGGAAGTTGGTGTTGCTCTGAGAAATAACAAGATGTGTTAGTAAGTTACACCATGTCATGGTTTAAAGTAACTTTAGAGCCATTAGATCAGGTTAACATCGCGCTAGCCGTCCTTTTTCACATTCATTTAAAATTAAAATATCCGTGCTCTAGCTAAATGTACTTATCTGATTGAATCTGAATGTAAAGTTTACATTAGCTAGCTAGCTAGCTAGCTATGTCTATTGCGGTAAGTTAATTTGGCTGTTCCATAATTTAATGTGGCTAACTATAACGTTAACGTTACACAGGCCATTAACGTTAGCTACCTAAATCATATTTAAAAAAGGTGAAGAGGTTCAGGGGCCGTCTAATGGCAGGCTAACGTTTGTACTTTAACTCCCATTGTGATAAGGTTCTATTTTTACCCTGCTTATTACCACAATGTAAAATTAATTTTAGGACATTTTAGTAAGACTGTGGTTCGTTTCTGTGCACTCAGCATTAAATCTGGTTAACAATTGGTTTTGACAACGGCGTTCGGAGTGCTGACGGTCATAAAACATCAGTAATTAGATGGTGCCCGTTTTCGTTGGCTAACGTTAGCCTTCAAAACCCCGATGAGCATAGCCACCCGTTACCACAATTTTCTTACTGCTAGCTATATCACTAACTTTGATTACTTAAATAAAAATAATTTACCTGACCAGCTAGCGTTAGCTTAATGTAGTTAGTGTCAGGACAGTCAAATTGACCATAAGCCTAGCTAGCTAACTTAACATAAAACTGATATTAGCGTTTATAATCGGCTTTAACAGGGACTAAACACGTTCGATGGACGTATTGAATCACATTTGACTTTAAGATCAATATAATTATCAATATCACAATTCATTTTATTGGTACTTAACTTTTCGTATCATGTTTATAGCAAGGGTTTTGGTAGACTGTTGTTTGCATGTTTCACTAGTTATCCCTTATTAAAAAGGTGGTTCTTGCTAAGAATATCATCACCATCTTCTACTAAATGTCAGGAATACACTGTGTTTATTGCAAAACAATAGTTTACAATACTAAAAATACTGCATCCTTACAAAGAGCAGCATTTTTTTGATAGTAGTTTTGACATAGTGTGTCTGTTTTTATGTTGGTATGATGTATAGTGGAAGATCAGAAAACGTGGCCAGGAGTTGTGAGAGAAGGCAATGCAGAGATGAAGGACATCATACCACAAGACTATTTGTGTGTGTATAAGCCTGATCAACAAGTAAAAAGAGTCAGGTATGTTATTGCCTAATTAGTTTGGTGCATGATGCAAATTACACACCTGTAATCAAAATCTATTTAGTATTTGGGGCAGTTGCAGTGCCACTCATGATTCTTAGGCCTATTTGTTGCTCTATTTTTCCATCCCCTGTGTGATCAAGGGTTCCTAGACTTCCTCTATCATTATCTTTATTGCGTGTTCCATTTGGTGCAGTATCACTGAAAATATCCCAATTGTGGGACTAATTTAAGGATCTTATCTTATTTTAATGTTTCTATTTTTCAGATCTCTCAATTGCCATGATGACCAAGATATTCAACGGGGAAATGTGGAAAGCTGCCATATTCCCAGTCATTACTTTTCCGAATCATCTGTGGTAAGTTTACAAAAATCTTAATTGAAAATGGGAGTAGGAAGTAAGTAAAGTAAGTAAGTAAGTAAGTAAGTAAGTAAGTAAGTAAGTAAGTAAGTAAAGAGAGGGCAGCATAAAATGACACCTTTTGGTATGAAAAGTAAATGCTTTTTTTTTAAATAATTGTGATTACCATTAAACCTTAAAACCGGTCTTCTATTCACATCTGCAAAAAAACGATTATTATTCCCCCAGCCTTACGTTACAATTATTACTCAACCACTTCTTAAAAACAATGGGAGACGGGGAAAAAAAACTGAAAAAAACGTCCATGCATTAAAACATACTTCTTCAAATGAACGCACATAACCCAAATCTTTTGTTCTTGCAGCAGCAGTAGCAGCAGCACCGAGGAATCCTACTTTCCTGAGTCCGACACCGAGAGGGCCATCAAGGACTTCCCTGACTGGCAACAGACTGGAGTAGAGGCTGTAGCAGAGACAGCCGTTTTTTTTTTTTTTTTTTTTTTTACTGAAATAATTGACATTATGATGGACAGTGGACAATATGATAAGCAGTACTTGAATTTGTTCAGTAGTATTAGTGTGACAATCAGTTTTTGTTCTCCAACATGTACAGACTGCTGTTGTGAAGCAGGGATACACAGCTTAGTCAAAAGAGAGAAATGCTGTATATTTCAGCGACTCCTACAGATTGAGAAAAATAATGACTTTTCTTAATAAATAAATGTTATTCTTTGCTCAAAAGTGTCTTTAGGTTTAAATAACATTATCCTGATCCCATAGGTAACCAAAAATTGAGAAAGGCTAAGCAAGTGATTTTTTTTTAAACTGAAACTGGGTGCACAGGTTTACAGACACATCTCTACTGATTGGGTATCACCTAGAACCCAACCAATAATTGAGACACACCCACCAAATGAGAGAAAACATAACTCAAGCCGTTGCACACCGTTCCAAGGAAACCTGCTGTTTTGACATTGAATGTGCCCCAGCTCTTTGATTGAGAGGAAGCACACAGTTTCAGACTTTAAAAAAACACTGGTTTAAGCTTTTAATAGTATTTTTGTACATTCGCGCTTAGTATAGACCAATGTAGGCTAATTATCTCAAAATCTACCTACATGATCAAAAGTTTTTTTATTTTCAGAATAGCTTTTAATGTGTTATAGTGTGCTATTTTCTATGATCATTTGAACTTGTATAAATTGTCTTTGAGTACCCTCAAAAGCGCTTTATAAATTGTACATTGTGCTTGATATGTCTGGTGCCCTTCTGATGCCATTTAGGACAATTTATTTTTGAATAAATAATAAAAAATAAAGTAATAAATTGGGATTTATTTGTATGTGTATGTGTATAACTGTAGTCCCATGTTTCCAGAGAGTGGAGGACGTGTTCTGTGCCAGTTAATTTTCCTGTAGCTACACAGGAAAATGATCACATGGTACAGAAAACATGTCCTCCATCCTCTTGAAACATGGGACTACAGTTATAAAAGTAGTATAAAAACGTCTAAAATTAGTCTAAATTTGACGTTGAAAAGACGTCCACAAACAACCACATTTGGACTATAAATAGCCCTTACACGGAGGTCCCCCGGACGTCAACATTAGACGTGCGGTAGACGTCGAAAAAAGACGTCGCCTGGCGTTACAAAACAACCCCTTCAGTGGACCGAAATTGGACGTCCAAAACTTACATGGAAAAGACGTCCCTTCGACGTCACATTGCGCAGTGGGAGGGCTCCAGAGGGAGACATCTGCTAAATGATCTCTTCTTGAGGCTAGCAGATTCAGGCTGTATTAGCCGCTACTATTATAAAAAAAAGAAAAAAGAAGAAAAAACAATCGAACTATTGGCTGTCAAGTTGTGTGTTTTGATGGAACATGTGTACGTTCAAAAGTTGTTTTAGTCGTGCATCAGAAAACTCAGATTGGACAGATAGTCTAGCTAGCTGTCTGGATTTACCCTGCAGAGATCTGAGGAGCAGTTAACCATGGTCCTCATAAATCCACCGGAGTTTAAAATTCCAACACACACAAAACGGAAGGTAATGGACATCCAGCTGAGAAGAGTGAAATCACAGCAATCCCGGAAGTGGAAGGTGGTGGATATAGACTACCGTACCTGAAAACTCAGAAGTGCTGAAAAAGGTCACCCGGGAGAAGAAAATAAAGGGAAAACACATTTTCTCGGTGCTAAAACAATACTTTTAAAACGGTGCCTGAACCAAAAGATTTAAATATATATATACACTCACCTAAAGGATTATTAGGAACACCTGTTCAATTTCACGTTAATGATATTATCTAATCAACCAATCACATGGCAGCTGCTTCAATGCATTTAGGAGTGTGGTCCAGGTCTGGACAATCTCCTGAACTCCAAACTGAATGTTAGAATGGGAAAGAAAGGTGATCTAAGCAACTTTGAGCGTGGCATGGTTGTTGGTGCCAGATGGGCTGGTCTGAGTATTTCACAATCTGCTCAGTTACTGGGATTTTCACAAACAACCATTTCTAGGGTTTACAAAGAATGGTCTGAAAAAGGAAAAACATCCAGGATTCCCAAAATGGAGTCAGTTTTGGGCAGGACTAGAACATATGGAATAGGTCATCAGTTTCCCGTTTACATCTGTCACATTCTGGATTAAGCTCTGGATAAATTCTCGACAATCTCTTTTTGGAATAATGCAGGCGATGGACCACTTTGAACACAATGTCTTATGCATAATGAAGAGGAGTGTCCCATCGATTTTTATTGGTTTGAGTGGTATCTTGCCCCCCTTATTATTTGCGTCGTAGAGTTTACTAATATACCCCTTCTTGACAGGGTCGAAATCTAAAATAAGGTCTAATTGGGTTTTGGGGGGGAGAGCTGGAAAGTCACCCAATTTAGAGCGTGTAAAGTCCTGTATCTGTAAATATCTAAAGAAGTGAGTTTGGGGTAGATTGAACTTTCTGGAGAGCTGGTCGAAAGACACAAAAGTGTTGTCAATAAATAAGTCCTTTAAAGTAATCCTTTGTGTCTCCAAATTTCGAAAGTTCCATCGGTGAGGGATGGAGGGAAAGCCTGATTTTTTGCAATGGGGGTTCCAAGTGGGATGTTTCTACACTTGAGCGCCTTTTTAAATTGATTCCAAATTTTGACAGATCCACAAATGATTGGGTTGATGGTGAATTTTGGCAAAGGATGAGCCCAAGGAAGTGCTGAGCAAAGGATGGAATGAAGAGAAGTAAGGGAGACAGGTGATGCTTCCAGGACTAGCCAACATGGAGTTTTGGTGTCTGCGGGCTTGGACTGCCAGGCGGACAGAGACCGTACGTTGCAGGACCAGTAATATTGCTGGAAGTTTGGTTGGGCTAGTCCGCCCTTTGAGCGGGGTCTCTGAAGAATGGCTTTACGAATCCGAGACGGCTTACTGTTCCAAATGAATGAAGAGATAAGTTGGTCTAGTGAAGAGAAGAAACATTTTTTAATGTAGAGTGGTACGGACTGGAATAAATACAAAAACTTAGGCAAGATGGTCATCTTAACCGTGTTTATGCGGCCTGCGAGAGATAAGGGGAGCCCAGACCAGCACTCCAGATCTAATTTGGTTCAACCCAGAAGAGGTTGCAAATTGCATTTAAAAAGATCAGCATATTGCCGTGTTACAACTACGCCAAGATAAGTAAACTTTTTAGGTGAGACCTTAGATGGAAGAGAGTCCAGTGAGCATTGGTCTGATGCAGCGTTAATCAGGAATAGTTCACTTATTGTTCACTATTAAGTTTATATCCAGAGAACAAGCCAAAATCTCTTAACAATTTTAAGATCTTGGCGATGCAGCTCATCGGTTCAGATACCAGGATAAGCAGGTCGTCCGCAAAGAGCAAAACTTTGTGTTCCTTGTCTCTATGTACCACGAATGCTATCGTCCCTGCGCAAGGCTATGGCAAGGTGCTCTATTGCTATTACAAAGAGTAGAGGGCTTAAAGGGCACCCCTGCCCAGTACCTCTGCGCAGCTGGAAGGGAGGTGAAATGGTGTTGTTTGTTCGAATTGAGGCCGTTGGAGAGGAATACAATAATTTGACCCAGGAAATGAAATTATCACCGAAACCAAATTCGTCCTGGGTAAAGAAGAGGTAATCCCAATCAACGCAATCGAAGGTCTTTTCAGCGTCAAATGAAACCACCACCTCCGCGACATGAGAGGGCTCTGAACACAAACTATTGAAAAGACGACAGAGGTTGAAAAACGAATGCCTGTTTTTAACAAATCTAGCCTGGTCTGGAGAAATTATATCAGGGAGGACGGTTTCCAAGCGATGGGCAAGGGCCTTCGCCAATATCTTTACGTCAGCGTTGAGGAGTAAGATTGGCCAATAAGACGCACAGTCGAGGGGATCTCTACCCTTCTTAAATATAATTGAAATTGAAGCTTCACATAAAGACCGAGGAAGAGAGTGAGCTCTAAATGCCTCGCCGAACGAAAGCGGTGAGAGAAGATTTGAGAATGCCCTATAAAATTCCACTGGAAAGCCATCGTGACTTCCCCGTCTGCATGGCTCTAACAGCTCTTGTTATCTCAATTTCGGAAACCGGCTCCTCAAATCTGTCTCTAACATTTTCGTCGAAGGACGGAATCTCCAAGTTCTCAAAGAATCTTTCCATGGGTGTCTGATCTTCAAGGGAGTCGGATGAATAGAGTTTAAAATAGAAGTTACGGAATGTGTCATTTATATTGTCGTAATCAGTAGTAGTGGTACCTGAGGGAGTGCGAATTTCTGTAATATTTTGGCGGACTGCTGCTTGGCGTAGCTGATGTGCCAGAATCTTGCCTGATTTCTCTCCTTGTTCGTAGAACTTAGAACGTGACTGCAGAAGGAGGCGTTCTGCATGTCCAGTTGACAATGTTTCGAATTGTGTTTGTAATGAAAGACGTTGTTTGTGCAGCTCAGGTGACGGGGATGAAGCAAGTCCTATCAATTTCCAATATTTCATCCTTTAAGGCACTGAGTTTTAGCAATTTACGTTTCCGGGTGAAGGCAGAGTACGATATAATTTGGCCTCTCATAAAGGCTTTTAATGTCTCCCATAAGGTTGCAATAGATACATCCAGAGTCTGGTTTATTTCTAGGAAGGAAACAATATGGTTAGACATGAAGTTGAGAAAGGATTCGTCGGGAAGGAACAGGGAGTTGAAGCGCCACTGTCGACTGGATAGAGGCTGATTTGGTAAAGCTAGTTCAAGAGTTAATGGGGCATGATCTGAAATTACAATAGCCTGGTAGCTACAGCTTCGAACTGAGGAGTGTAATTTGTACCCAGATCTCCCACACCAAAGGCAGAATACACAATACAAGATGGCGGCGGCGTGAGCTCTTGAGGAAGTCAGACCTGCAAGAATGACTAGATTTGCCGTCAAATAACTTGTAAATCATCTAATTTTGCTACGAATGCAATTTTTACTTGCACATCGACGCTTTGTATAAACAACATCCTCAAAGCACCTGATTTACAGCGCCTGATGTCCATCATGGAGCAATCCGTTACCAACAAGTTTATAGTGGACACTATACAACAACTGAAAGCTGAAATGTTATCACACTTCGACGTAAAAATGAACAATATTCAGTGAAGTTTAACGCTGATTCATGGCTCTCTAACAACTTTAGGGGAGTATCGGAGCTTGAACATAAACTGGATGATGCTGAAAACTGAAGCAGGGCCTACAAGGCTCAGTTCTTCTTAATCTACAAGGCTCAGTTCTGGGGCCTCTTCTGTTCAACATCTACATGCTTCCACTGGCTCAGATTATGGAAAACAACAAAATAAGTTACCATAGTTATGCGGATGACACACAAATTTACATAACCTTATCGCCAGGGAACTATAGCCCAATACAACAATTAAATAAGTGCATTCAACAGATTAATGATTGGATGTGCCAGAACTTTCTTAAATTAAATGAAGAAAAAACGGAGGTGGTTGTTTTTGGAGCAAAAGAGGAACGATTGAAAGTCAGCGCTCAGCTTCACACGACAATGTTAAAAACAACAGACAAAGCCAGAAATCTTGGTGTAGTCATGGACTCAGACCTGAATTATAAAAGCCACATTAACATAATAAAAAAATCAGCCTATTATCACCTTCAAAATATTTCAAGGGTTAAAGGACTTATGTCTCAGCAGGATCTGGAAAAACTTGTCCATGCTTTTATCTTCAGTAGACTTGACTACTGCAACGGTGTCTTTACAGGTCTCCCTAAAAAATCAATCAGACAGCTGCAGCTGATTCAAAACGCTGCTGCTCGAGTCCTCACTAAAACCAAGAAAGTGGATCACATCACTCCAGTACTGAAGTCTCTACACTGGCTTCCAGTGCCTCAAAGAATTGATTTCAAAATACTTTTACTGATTTATAAATCACTAAACGGTTTAGGGCCAAAGTACATTACTGATCTGCTACTACATGACCCAACCAGACCTCTCAGGTCGTCTGGGACAGGTCTACTTGTTGTCCCCAGAGTCAGAACTAAACAGGGGGAAGCAGCGTTCAGTTTTTATGCTCCACATATCTGGAACAAACTCCCAGAAAACTGTAGGTCCGCTGCAACTCTCAGTTCTTTTAAATCAAGGCTGAAGACATATCTTTTTAATGTTGCCTTTCTTTAAATAACCTATTTTTAACTGCTCTTTCTTTAAAATTCTTATACTGCACTGTACATTTTATTCTTGTCTTTTAATGATCTTAAATTGTTGTTAATTGTTTTAATGCTTTGAAATTGTTTTTAATTGTTTTCTAACTGTTTTTAATGTTTCATGTTTCATGTAAAGCACTTTGAATTGCCTTGTTGCTGAAATGTGCTATACAAATAAAGCTGCCTTGCCTTGCCTTGCCTTACAATCTTCGCTTCATTCATGTGCCTGAAAAAGCTGAGGGTAAAAACATCTATTGATTCATCGGCGGCCTAATCCAGCAGCTTCTGGGTGAGGAGAATTTTCCAGTACCTCCAGCTCTAGAGCGGGTTCACCACTCCCCTATGCATCAGTCACAGAACCAGAAGAATTTTGCTCCGAGGCCTATCCTGGTGAAACTCCGATTTGATTTTAGGCATTATTATGAACGTGAGGCGTCTTTGTAGGACGAGCAGCTGCTAGCTATATGTCCCATTCAATACAATGGGGAAATATTCCAGCTAGCTAGCTACACTTTCGACATAACTATAGTATATTTACAGTTTGAATTTCGTCACGCCACTTAGATAACATCATTCCCCAATGTCTTATAAAGCTAACCATTGTGTCCGATTTGATTTTAAGGCATTTTTATGAACGCGAGACGTCTTTGTAGGACAAGCAGCTGTTAGCTATACAGTATGTCCCATTCAATACAATGGGGAAATATCCCAGAGAGCTAGCTAGCTACACTTTCGGCATAACTATAGTATATTTACAGTTTGAATTTCGTCACGGCATGAATATTACAGGTTCCCCAAGGTCTTACAAAGCTTAGCTAACACTTGTCCAATTTCGAATTTCAATTGAATGTATTTTTGTGAATGTCAGAGGTCTCGTTAGGAGGAGGCTAGCTAGCTCTCATTGATGGACTCCAGCTCACCGCGGGGTATGTTTGCGCAGGTATTGAGCACCGGGCCGCCAGCCGAGCTCAATCGAGCACACAGCAGGCCGGGGTCTGTGACGGAGGACAGGCAGGGCAGCGATGTAGCAACCCAGGCAGCACCGGCTGTTGAACTCCGACAGACAGACAAAATTTGCAATTAGCCATCCATTTTCGTAAAACGGCCCATATTTGAGCTTTACATGATTGATTTCTAGCATAACAAAGTTTCAAAAGAGAATTTTGTAATGGAATAGCAGATTAGATAGATAGATTCAGAAGACTAGCTGACCTCAGGTCAGTTGTGTAGCCTATGTAAATGTTGGGGCATGACTGTTCTCTTAATACAGCCATGGGCGTGAAAAAGGTACAGGTTTTGAGATGCATACGTAAGCGTCTATGCTTTGTTGAGATTCGCCCGTTTTCAGCGGCAGTTTAAAAATATGAGATTTTCATAGTAAAGGGGTGTCAATGGGATTTTGAGCTTCTATGTATGTCCTATTTACCCACCGAATCGTCGTTATTCAACTATGTCAGGGTAAAATCGGTTTTGCATTCTATCAACCCTTTAAAAATGTAATAACAATAACTTATAACAATAACTTATTTCACCAGTATATTCCTGTTAAACGACAAAAACAACCACTGGATGGGAAAAGGGTATTTTACAATAACTTTGAATGCAGCACGAGACTGGTGAGGCAAGTTTTAAGTGAACGCAACATCTGTACAGCAACTGCACTGTCATACGTTCCTCTACAGTGAAATACCATAGAGACAAACTTTTACACCGTTTAGCTGTCAGCATTTTAACCGTGTTTAGTCCAGCTGGTACTGTAGGCTAACGTTACCTGCTGTCAAGTGTAGTGTTAACTAGTGTGACATGCAGCAATGTTTCAGTTCCCTCTACGTCCGTTTCGAAAGCATCAGAGAGAAGCGCAGGCATTTCAGTGGCACCTAAATAAGGCACCGATATCCGCATTGCAATTCGGTCCGGACCCCCCCAAATAAAAACTATTCAGATCTACACGATTCACGTGGATGACATTTTCCTATTCAAAACGGCGATTTCCGATGAAAAGCGACTAGTTTGCAGGTATGAAATAGATTGGGGGGTAATATGGCACCAGGTTTTGACAAGAAAGAGGAATGCGTGGAATAAAATAGATGATATCTCGGGTAGTACTACATCAATTTTTTTTAACTGTCCATTGTGAGTGGTTATAATAAATACCAAAAAAATATGTAACATTCTCTTGAAGGCTTTCTTGTCTTCTTCTGCCTGCTCGCATGCAACCTTCCTCTAAAATATTTCTCATTTCCTGTCAAAGAACAACAAAGTATTATAAAAAGGTGGCCTTTATTCTTTATAATAGACAAGTTACAAGTACCCAACCTCTATGCTGTGTTCAAGCTTATGTAACAAAAAGTGATTCTGTCAGATTGACTAGAACAGCTTTCCTTCACATCTATATACTGTATATGTAGACTGAATATTTGGATTCAGTTAAGAGCTATGTGTGGGAGTTCTGCATTTGCTTGCATTACTATTGTCTTTGTTCTTCATTGGGAAAGCCCAGCCTGACCTCATCCGCTTTCTGAAACTCTGGCCGGGTTGATGAACACTGACTGAGCATAAAATATTCAAGCTCTGTGACACCATCTGTGCTGCCTCATTAGAAACAATATTATCATTTCACAAAACAAAAGCTTCTATGCCACATGTAGTTAGTAGAATCATAATATCATTTGTTCAGCTTCAACAACACAATGACATTTGTAAAAGTGCACCGTTATTCAAACACTAGATATTTTAAAAAGGACGATTTACATTATGGATGAGGTAAAGCAGAGATCTACAAAGGGTCAGTCTTGCATTAACTATAAGTAGATATTATTATTTACCAAATGATCACAGACACGGAGACTCAACAAATGAACACCATGAAAATATGAAATATAAACATTAACATTTCAACAAAAGAAACTATCCCATGTTATGTAGTGTCAGCTAAGATAAAAGGATTTTATATCCTTTCTGTTTTCATTTAAACAATGTTTCATCTTTGCCCTTCTTTGTTGTGAATATGCAAGGAATATTTGTACATGTACTGTATTTATCATTGAATATTTCTATAGGGGTCTAGTTTGGTTACTAAAGCAGCTTAGTTCTTTTGACTGCCACTGACTATAATCATCAGTAGAAAAACTGCACATACGTGTTTTTTAATTAAAGTGTTTTGAGAAATGCCTCAGGCAGCCTCTAATCCCAAAGCAGCATGTTGTTGAGTATAGGGATGTATAAATTTGAGGTCAAAATAAAATTCTCTGGTTCCTGTCAAAGACCTGCAAAATGGGTGTCGCTTCTTCAATGCATTTGTGTAAACTCCCACTATTCTTTCTGTTCTTTCATTTTAACTGTAATTTCTTAGATGCAAAACTAACATAACTCAAATGACTCTGTAGACTTAAAACCAGTATAATGCAGAAAGAATTAAGATGATATATGTGTCTTGACATGGACATGCCAGACAAAAAACATAAAAAAAAACATCATTAGTCGCTGTCTCTGCAACAAAAGCCTCAAATGTGTAGTAAGGCCAAGTGAACGGACTAATACACATCCCTTCTCTTCATAAAGCTTCAAAAGATGATGGAATGCAAGCTTTAAAAAAGGGGTTTAAATTAAGTAAGTAAGGTTGTGGCCCTGCAGGTCTTGGAGTGAGATTCAAAGGCTTGGAGTCTACAACCTTAAAAGCCCTGTGACCAAACCAGAGCAGAGTTTATCAGGGAGGACAGGGAGGAGGAGAGTGTGGGAGGAGTGATGTGTGTAGGGTTGGATGAGGTCAGTGAATCAAGGAAGCCCAAGACCATGGAGGGATTTTGAAGACGACCTGGAAAATCTTGTTATAAATGCCATATAGGACCGGGAGCCAGTGTTAGTGCTGCAGAGTGTGAGCAAGGTGTTCACTGGGTCAGAGTGTACAGATCGAAGTTTGGGCATACATGAGTAAATACTTCAAAGAAAACAGTGGTGGTTTTTATGTTCAAAACCATGCATTTTGGCTACAGGGGAACAAGTGCCTTATGTGCCCTTAATTAACAAAAAAATAAATCTACTGTGTCTTAATAGAGACAAGGAGGGTTATATTATTTTAAGTGTAAGCTGGCAACATTTACATATGTGATGCAAAAGGATGAATCTAGGCAGTTCTATCAAATGCTAAAAGTGCCAGACCAATTCAGATATGGATTTGGCTGTTACTATATTATTATTATTATTATTATTATTATTATTATTATTATTATTATTATTATTATTACATTATTATTACAGTAGCGACAGCCCAGAGGTGAGTTATAAACGGGTGTATAGGTTGATTGTGCAAGCAGCTCATAACAACCATAACAACCCATAATTACCTTTTTTTACGAAAGCGAACAAGGAAGTGAGGTGACAAAGTATAATAGCGCCAAATTCCGCATAAGGAGGCAAGCTGGGGTGGTGGACTTTCATTCAGAAGACTTTGGTTCATGTCCTGTATAAAACCATAAGTCAACTGCTACATTTTGAAATTAGGCAAGTTTTTACGGACCTAAGTCCGTAACACAATGACATTCATGATGTCATCTTACGTCCTCATTTTAGTAGTTTTATGTGACTCATTTTAAAACAATTCCCGATGTTTTACTAAGCCAAACTAAGTGTTTTTTGCCTAAACTTAACTAGTTCTGTTTCGCAATGTTAACTACTTGATTAAAACTGTACCAGTTAGGTTAAATAGAATGCTAACATGATTAAAATGTCCACCGCGATCACGTGTTACAGTTACATTTTACAACAGCTACTGTGTAGCAGTAAATGGAACGGTCATTTGTGTCGTTTTGGGAGTCATTGAAAATCAGTGTTGCCACACTTACAATGAAAAAGTAACTTAGTTATTTTAGAGATTACTTGATTTTAAAAGTAATTTAGTTACTTTTAAAATCAAGTAATCTGTATAGTAATGAAGTTACATTACAAGTTACTATATTAGTTACATTCAGCAACTGCCGACAACACCCCTATAGCCTCAACATAAAAATGACAACCGGTTTACTGTGAGGCAGCTCGGCATTGCCAGTAGTAGGGATCTGGTTTATTATTTGTGTTAAGGGCAGTATTTCTGCTACAACATAGGCCTACTGCCTGACCAACTTCTTCAACTCTCCCCCACTTACTGGTTTTGCACCAAAGTCCAGCTTTTGTTGTTTAGGTGGTGGGGGACCTCCTGCTCTCTGCTTTGCACCACGTGGTGGGACTTGCTCTGTAAGTTTGACTGCAATGCTGCGACTCCAAATGTTTCTTCAAATTTGACGTAGCGTTTTTGTAGCTAGATAGCACTTTGTCGCCACCAGCACAGAGTGTACAACGAACCTTAATATTGCCGTCTTTAGGTGACACAAACTCAAAATAGTGACTGTATTTCATGTAATCATGTAATGATATGACAATGGGCCCTAAGAGGTAGAAGAGAGCTGATCAACAGATCAAATGATACCCAATCAATAGAGCAACTATCAGACAATTCTGACAAACTGCATAGAGACCTTCAATATTTTGAAGGCTATGGTTCACAACACAATTTTGAAACCACAATTTCCATTACAAATCACAAAAGAATACTAATGCAAATAGAAATCCACAAAACTATCAATGACAGAGCAGAGGTACAGTATTTCCCTGAATATCCCTTTATTCAGTATGTTGGCTTTTCTGCTGTTTACCATTTGCTAAGCTTGTGGTATTTGTCTCCCACAATTGTACAAAGTGACATCATTAATGTCACTAATTAGACGTTAGAAAGACAAATATTTGGGCAATTGTGTGCTTTGCAGACACTGGGAGCCACAAGACTATCTAATTTAAATAAAGTTTCAACAACTGCAGTGGCCAGGCACATGTAACGTGATAAACAACCAATAGAGATGAGGAGAGGAAAACACATTTCTGGCTAGATCAGAAGCACACATTTTAAAATGTGCTCAGTGTTTCCTATTGCAGAGAGAACAACCTATCAACAATATGATGGGTAACATGCAGGTAACAATTTTACAATATGATATTATGGCCCAGTAAAATGTACTGTTAGCAGGAACAATTTTGGTACCAATGTACCAATAATAATGTACCAATATTTCATCAACATCAAAAGCTAAAATGGTTCTTGTTATTACCCATGATGCCAAACTCCTCATCATTTTCAGCCAACAAACAAAAAACAGACTGGTATTGAATGGTTAGTGCCAAAATCCTCAGAATTAAAGAAATGGTTTGACATTTTTGAAAATGTGCTTTATTAGTTGGTTGCCAGGCAAACTTATGGCAATGACAGGACTCCAGAAAGTGACTGTGTCCGGCCAGGAAGTAGTCATGTGTTGTTTTTACATTTCAGTTTTTAAATGTTAGATAGATAGGGTAGTCGTCTCCCCTTGTTTCCAGTCTTTATGCTAAGCCAAGCTAACTGGCTGCTGGTTGTACAGTAGCTTCATATTTACTGTAATGAAAGTGGCATTAATCTTCTCATCTAATGCTCAGTAAGAAAGTGAACAAACATATTTCCCAAAATGTCAAACTATTCCTTTAATACCTAACATGCCAGCCTCACACAGACTTTGTAGTTGTCTCTTAATTTCTCCCATGTAAAAACTTAAAATAAATGTGTTAATAATAAATAAGTGTTTCTAAAAACCTTAGACAAACAAAATTTACACTAGTCCCCAGCACAACAACAGGAGACAGCAGTTAACAAGTGGCTAGTAAAGAAAAATATCGTAACAAACTAAAGTCCAAGATTTCCTTTTGCGAAAGTTATTTTTCTGCCCCATAGTGGTGAATTATCACAAAATACATATTTAGGATATGAAGATGAAGCAGTTACTGTACCACTGTGACTATAACCAAAGCATATTAAAAACCAGATGCGGAATAGCACATGAATCAAAAAATTTAAATACATTCACATTCCACATGAGGTTATCTTAACATCATAAATAATTAAAGCAGTTGTTTACAAACATAGAATGTGATACATTTTTATCTTTTTAACTAACATTTTATTTGCCATACCAGCTGAGCTTCAAAAAGGTCACAGACTTCCCAAGGAGGTCGAGGACTAACAAAAGGATTCCACTGCATGTTTGTTTGTGCCATTTTTTCTGAGTGAACATCTGATGAAAAATCTGCACAATGAAAAGCTCATTTTGACACACAGCCTATGCTTAACTCTCTGTAACACAGGGTGAATGTTAATTTAGCAAAGTTTATCACAATGAGGAATTTAAATGACAACAATATGTTTTGGCAGATAAAATTATCATTTCAAATGCCTTCCTATTCAGTACCCCTCTCACCTTTATGACCTCCCCCATAGAGTAAAAGGTCCTCTGAATTTTAAATCAGCAATATGAAGATTCTTGTTGTGAGAAGGTCACAAGGTCTCATTTTTCATTTAGCCTTTGTTACTGACTACCACGTTATTATTAGCAAACTAACTTTCAAGGTTTAGTAAGGAGTTCAGTGTAGAAGCCTCAAAATGCATATGATGACATTAAACTTTCGGGTGTCACTTTAAGTATTCATTGCAATGTATGATCTAATTTGAATGGAATGAAAATGCCATCTGTGCAACAAAACCTTCATGATTTATTGATTTAAAAAACTGGATAAAACACAGACCTGAGCCTTTGATGAGCGCAATCACATCCCATATATTCCACTCCATCTGCCATGATGATTTGCCAGCTTTAATACACCGAATTCCAAACTTTTGCCAAAGTAATATCTTTTTGTGGTACAGAGTGGACAAGCAAGCCTGTCTTTCGAGAGCCAATTTTCTTTATGAAGTCATGCGCGTGCAAAAAAAACCATCACTGCCAGCAGCAAATTTCACTAATAATGTAAATTCAGCGCCTAATTGGCAGCACACCAGCTGTTTCTCATCAAAATAATGAGTCTGTTTTTTCTTTTATGAGAATATTGATGATAATGATATATCCAGTCTCAACCTGCCTAACATTGCCAGCAGCCAGAAAAGAGAGAGGGTGGCTTTTACCACCAACAGGCAACTCACTGCTCAAGACATATTGATCTATTTCCTGCCTTTGTTGGTCAAGACAATATAGACCCCTTCATAAGCCTACCACCTTGTCTTCATCCTCCTTAATGGCTCACTGCACAGTTTGATTGTATGCAGATGAGGGAACCTGATGAAGTCAGTTTTTGTGCACATGCATAACCCCAGGGTATTAGATATGCCACTTGAGTGCAACTTATTAATGATTTCTGGGACTCCAACTCTTACATATGCACGGAGCAATATAAAAAGGTTAATAGGTATCTTATTTTCTCAGTTTAAAGGAAGGCAGACGTGATCAACTTGCAATTCTTGCTGGGTATTAAATAAAAGAGCCTTCTGGCATCATGCTTTTGAGATCCAATGACTAGTCTGCTAGCCACTCAGTAGAATTAATGAATTGCTGTTTTAATGAGATCACTTCAACTTGTGCTGTATTTGAAAGTAAAGATATCCAGGTTCTAATTAAGTCTTTGTTTGATTTTTAATGAGTAAATATTTAAAAAGTGTCACAGATCAATATTTGTGGTTGATATTTTCTTCAGGTTTTACATGAAAAGGTCAAGAACTCCAGAAACAGAGTACAAACATCATCAGAGCAGAAACTATTTTAACAAAGAGAAACAAACATGTGACTAACAAGACTAAAAGTCTACAGCCATGCTGGTGCTTTTAGACAAAGCAGTGATTTGATCTAAATGCTGTCAGTCAGTATACTAAAATGCTCACAATGACAATGCTGACATGCTGATTTTCAGCAGACGTTTAGCATGGTAAAAATGGCTAATTAGCACTGAACACAAAGTACAGCTGAGGCTACAGGAAGAGAGTTTTGCAGGTATTTGCTCATAAAAGTAAGTATTGGAAATATTAAAATATTGATGGTGCTAAATGAAAAGTCAGGCGCTCACTTAAATTATTGTAATTCATCCTGAGGGTCACAATAATTGGTGTACCAAATCTGTCCATCTACTGTACATGGTATATGGTGATCCATCCAAACAATCTTGAGATGTTTCACTCCGAATCACAAATGTTAACCCTAATGGTAGGGAAAGAGAAAAGAGTAGATCACCAAAGTCTTTTAAGATTATTGTATGGGTTTTTTGCCTTGTAATTGATAGGACAGCTGTAGACAGGAAAGGGGGGAGAGAAAGGTGGGACAGCATGCAGTAAAGGGCTGCAGGTTGGAATCGAACCTGGGCCTCTACAGTAAAGAATGACCCTTGGTACTTGGGGCGCACACTCAACCAGGTGAGCTAGCAGGGCGCCCGTCAGTGGTTTGTATCCTCAGTGGAGAATGAATGCCTGTACAAAATGTTATGGCAATCCATTCAATAGTTTTTGAGATATTTCAGTCTGGACCAAAGTGGTGGACCAACCCAGGACTGACTATCCATAAAGCCATGCCTCTAGTGTGGCTAAAATAATCTAGTTTTAGCTAAAGAAAACTTTGGCATAAACTAGGCACTAACTCAAATGTTCTGGATTTATAAATGTAACACATGTAAAACACTGTTGACACTTGCGGTGTAGTGCACTAAACCTTTCTGTCATCCCCAGTGAGTTTTCATGTAAGATTAGATACATTTAAAAAATGTATTTAAAGTGTTCATTGGTAATTTTCTTCCACAGCACGAGAAATATTTTTTGCAAGTGATTGCATGAATTGCATGCAATGATGTAGGTTCAGAGGCACTAAGCAGAAGGTTCACAGCCTGTAATGTGATTAATTGTCACAGCATATGTTGCCTCCATTTGGTTTCTCAATCGAGTAATTTACACGTAAATCACAGACATCTTTTAGTTGTTTGCATGGAGTTTTGATATTTTAACATGTAAGTCACTGTCTCTCCTACAATGACACTGATATTTCCAATCAGTGATGTTACTTATGCAATAGAACATGATTACCCACTGAACAAGATGCTAATGGATAACTATTGTTGTTAATCAATCGCAGTTTGTCCTACTGGCACTTCTAATTATTGTTCCTTGCATACTGTTATTGATTACTGCACAGGAGCATATTCTATATTATGTTGTGGCTGGAAGTTCCTGACAATCAGTTTTACAAAATGAATCTCCAAAAGTGTTGTTATGCGTAGAAGTAAGAGGTTTAGACTTTTAATATAATAAAGTAGGCAATTTATCTGGACTGGACAATGTGACAAGGTACTCTTCTGCTGTTTAGGAGCCACAGAACAGGAGGCTTACAGCATTATTTAATTTTTTCAGTAATATAAAAAAAAAAAAAAATTACTTTGCTTGACTCATGGAAACAGAAATGTTTTTTTTTTTCTGTTATTGCCAGAGGAACAAGAATGGGATCCATTCATTCAAGTTGCCCTTTCATTGTTGGGATAATTTGAAGTAATTCATTTATAATCACAAATACATTTGCAGTGCACCATGCACAATTTCTTCTCTTCCTTGTCTGTGCATGCCAAATGCAATAGAAGTAGCCAACCTTGAGTAGATCTGCATAATGTCTCCTAGCTGGGTTGTTCAAATTTTATCGGGTCACACTGTAGGACTCATAAATCACTATACTGAATATTGAAGTGAAGGTGACCCCAACCTCAGTGCAGTCATATTACATTGATTTCTGCATTTTTAGACAAAAAGAAAAGCGAATGATGGCTTAATTGAATGCTGCCTTACATATTTAATACTTCAAGGTCCCATATTGTTAAAAGTGAGATTTCCAAATCATTTATGATTATACAGCATGTCGAGGTGCTATATAAATAATGTGAAAGTATAAAAACCCTCAAACCACAGAGAAATGCACACAGCCCGGATTCAGAAACGGTGCCTTTAAACAAGCCATCAGGACTTCTGCATAGTTGTGATGTCACAACTATATGTTATTTTACACTATAGGTAAGGGATAATGTAGAGTGAGGCAGTTATTATAGCGAATACAACCCCGACAGGGTGATCAGGACTTGAATCAGCCTTTACTGTAATAAATATATTTATAACATGGCTTGGTTGAATTCTAAGGCATTCTGTGGTCTGTTATTAGACCGTTGCTAAGTATAACCCACCATTGCCATGCATAGCAGAGCGTTGCCATGGACGCAGTTCTGTTCACTCTGGAGGACAGCTATCAATCCCCTGAAAGAAGTCTGCCTAATGTATCAGCTGTGGCAAAAAGTGGGGAAACGTGGATCAACTTCTGTTCATTCAATCACTAACAGCAGATCTGGTGAGCGCCTATCGCTACATCTCTATATACGGTCTATGATCGCTACACAATAACTTCAGCTGTAGTGACAACAACATTGCATGTTTAACGTTACAGGTGTGTCAACTGCAGCGGCTGTAGAAAAAGGAAACAAGATAATTGAGGTCATAAACGTCAACATAAACTTATATTCGCAATGTCTTGGATAAGTACTCCATTACCCACAATCCTGAAAAATCCCACAATCCCACAGTGATGCCTCTGATTGCTGGAACGCATGCTGGTGAGGAGGGGGAGCTGCCTGCACGATCCGTCATGCGCATGTGCAAAATGATAACCGGGAAGTTAACGTTATTTCAGCTAACAGCTAATTTGGCTAACCGCTAGCTGACAGCATAACAGCATAACGTTAACTCAAACTAAACACTGGGAAAAGTAGGCTACAGCTGACGTAACAGCTGTTATATATTTGAATGGTTATTTTCAGGTTTTATTTTGAGGGTCTTCTGTTTATGGGATGAGTAGTTCCTTTGCTCGATAATGAAAATATGTACACAGTCTTGTACCTTTGACTTTTTGGGGGTTTTCTGTTTGTTTTTTCACTCTAAATGATATATTATATGCTTATGAGTCACGTCGTAGCTGGTTAGCCTAAGGCACGGTCTAAAACTCTTTATATACGGATATTTCCAATTCAATTCAATTCAATTTTATTTATAGTATCAAATCATAACAGAGTTATCTCGAGATACTTTACAGATAGAGTAGGTCTAGACCACACTCTATAATTTACAATTTACAAAGCCCCAACAATTACAGTAATTCCCTCAAGAGCAAGCATTATAAATGGCTATTGCAACAGTGGTGAGGAAAAACTCCCTCTTGGGAAGAAACCTCGGCAGACCCAGACTCTTGGTAGGCGGTGTCTGACGGGGCCGGTTGGGGGTGTGAAGGCGATAATAGTCGCATTGAAAATAGTGGAACAGTGACTTTGAAGGTAGTCGTTGTAGTTCATGTCACAGCAGGACGTTGCGGGATGAAATGTGGCGCTGCAGAGCATGGGTGGGTGTAGCAGACGCAGCAGGACGCGGCCGGGCGTTGAAGGGAATCGCAGAGCATAGCTCTGCAAAGAAGAAACATAAGGACTCCGGGGAGTAAACTCCCCAGAGCTAGGTTAGTAACAAGCAGTTCTGGGACAGGATGCATACAAAAGGAAAGAAAGGAAAACATTGATGAGAGGCTGTACTGGCCTGCCCCCCTCAACTCACACTATATTATTGATTATATGATCAATAAATCTGATGACTACGAAGAGAAGCAGGTGGGCCGGATTAGGCGGACGCTGCAACTCTTCACTCCACCATAGTCCCATATCTAACCTAACTATAAGCTTTATCAAAGAGGAGAGTTTTCAGTTTACTCTTAAATGAGGCGATGGTGTCTGCCCCCCGAACCCAGACTGGGAGCTGGTTCCACAGGAAAGGAGCCTGGTAGCTGAAGGCTCTGGCTCCCATTCTACTTTTGGAGACTCTAGGAACCACAAGCAACTCTGCATTCTGGGAGCGGAGTGCTCTAGTGGGACAATAAGGTACTAAGAGCTGTTCTAGATAGGATGGTGCTTGACCATTTAGGGCTTTGTAGGTCAGGAGAAGGACTTTAAAGTCAATCCTGTATTTTACAAGAAGCCAATGCAGAGAAGCTAAAACAGGAGAAATATGATCTCTTTTCTTAGTTCTTGTCAGAACACGCGCTGCAGCATTCTGGATCAGCTGGAGAGTCTTAAGGGACTTATTTGAGCAACCTGACAGTAGAGAGTTACAATAGTCCAGCCTGGAAGTAACAAATGCATGGACCAGTTTTTCCGCATCGTTTTGAGACAGGATATTCCTAATTTTGGCAATGTTACGAAGATGAAAAAGGCTGTTCTCGATGATTGTTTTAGATGGGCGTTAAAGGATATATCCTGATCAAAAATAACTCCTAGATTTCTGACAGTAGTGCTGGAGGCCAGGACAACACCATCCAGAGTAGCTATATCTGTAGATAATGAAGTTCGGAGGTGTTTAGGGCCCAGCACAATAACTTCAGTTTTGTTACAGTTTAACATCATAAAATTATAGGTCATCCAGGATTTTATATATTTAATACATGCTTGAAGTGTAGCTAACTGACTTGTTTCGTCTGGTTTGATTGACAAGTATAATTGGGTGTTGTCCGCATAGCAGTGATAGTTAATTGAGTGTTTCCTAATGATATTACCAAGAGGAAGCATATACAAGGAGAACAAAACTGGTCCAAGCACCAAGCCCTGTGGAACGCCATGCATAACCCTCTTGGAGAGAAAGGGAAGGTTAGATATAGGTATATAGTTTGCTAAGACCTCAGGATCGAGGGTGGGTTTTTTCAGAAGAGGTCTTATCACAGCTACTTTAAATGACTGCGGTACATAACCTGTTAATAGAGACATATTGATCATATCTAGTAGAGAGGTGTTAACCACGGGTAATGCTTCTTTGAGTAATCTCGTTGAGATGGGGTCTAAGAGACAGGTAGATGGCTTTGCTGAAGATACCTTTACCATTATTGGGAGAAATGAATGGGAAATTTACTTCCAGAACCCAAGGTCTCTCGGAGGAGGGTCATGACTGCTGAGCTCTACAGCTAGCGATAGCACGGCAGCATCCCATAACAGCCTGACTCATAAAATATACGGCTACTACCACAGCCTGTAATGGGAATAAAATGCGTGCCTGGAGTGACAGAAATGTATTCGCTGCAGGAGGGGGAGATACTGTGGCGGACTATTTTCTTTAGTGGAAGCAATACAATCGTATTTAAAGCGCCCATATTATGCTCATTTTCAGGTTCATAACTGTATTTTAAGGTTGTACCAGAATAGGTTTACATGGTTTAATTTTCAAAAAACACCATATTTTTGTTGTACTGCACAGCTCTCTCTCACTGCTGCAGATCCTCTTTTCACCTGGTTTCTGTTTTAGCTACAGAGTGAGACCTCTTTTCATCTTCTTCTTCACTACTATCTTTGATTGCACTCGCACATGCTCAGTAGCTCAGATGTAGAGCATGTCAGCTACTCTAGAGACAGTAAAAGAAAGCCTGTTTCTCCAACTTTGGTCAGTTACAAGGCAAGATTAGCTGGGAGACTTCTAAATGAGGGAGTACATGTAAGTAGTTCTTTTGTAGATTATGGTGAACTTGTGTGTGTTGTAGCAGTGCTTTGCTATTGAGAATGACGTAGCATGCTAGCGTTAGCTAACAGGCTTAACGAGCTAACGGTTGTGGTTAGCCAGCTCATTTCGGACTGTGACGTCACAATCCGAGCCGATTTTGAACAGCTCACTAGAAGACTGAAGGCTAGGGTTGGGTACCGAAACTCGGTGCCAATAGGGAACCGGTGCCAAGAATGAAAGTTTCGGTGCCTCATTTCGGTGCCTGACTTTACACTACACCTGACAGCAGATAACATTAGCCTACCTTTAGCTAGCAGCTGGATTAAACACGGTTAAAATGCTGACAGCTAACGTTAAAAAGTGTAAAGTGTGACTGTATTTCACTGTGGAGGACTTCAACAGCGGGATGTAACAGTCTGCTCTGCAGCGCAGCAGCTGCCGTTGTCGGAATTCATAGATATATGTTTATATCTATGGTCGGAATTAAACAACACAGACAGTGCGTTCACTTGCAGCTGCCGTTGTCGGAATTAAACCACACAGACGGTGCGTTCACTTGCAGCTGCCGTTGTCGGAATTAAACAACACAGGCGGTGCGTTCACTTAAAACAGATAGCCTCGTGGTGCATTCACAGTAATTGTAAAATACCCTTTTCCCATCTGTGGTTCAACAACAACTTACTGGTGAAATAAGTTATTGTTATAGTTATTACATTATTATTAAATCTTTAATTTTGACCATGGCCTTAGCAATAAACAAGTCACTGACTGTTGTTTACTACCCTTCTTTTTTTTCCTTCTTTTTTTTTTACTTTATTGAAAAGTACCGGTTCAGGCACCGTTTAGGCACCGGCACCGTTTTTAAAAGTATAAATTTAGCACTGGTATCGAAAAAAACCCAAACAATACCCAACCCTACTGAAGGCAGGACACATTCAGAAACCATATCTCACTCAAAACAGCATGGATGGATTTTTTTCAAAGTTTGTATGTGTGTGGAAGCACCAGAGACACAAAAGAACAACCCAAATCCCAGAAAAAGTGATTTTTTCATAATATGGGCACTTTAAATCAAGAAACTTCTTTAAATCCATATTTTGTGTCAAATTATTGATTTCTTTAGTAAGTAGCCATAATTACATAATCCCTGGTTGCAATGACGGTGCAGAGACGTTGAGAGAGCAGATGCGGAAGACCCAGAAACCTGACCAATCAGAGCAGACTGGGCTTTTTTGAGAAAGGCACTAAAATGAAGCGTTTTAGACAGAGTGAATGCAGGTATATTTACACAGATAGTATGAGAAAAATAATTGATTTTTTAAACAAAAAATCATGTAAATACATTCTAGTGGAAATCCCAAATACATGTTACATGATACAACAATACATCATTGTTGACTTTTTGTCCACACAATGACAAGAAGAATGTCTATTATACAGTGGCTATAAGTGTGCTTAGTTTTAACATATATTTGTTACTTTTGATGCAACATTACAACTCTGTGGGCTGCAGTAAAGTTAACTTAATTTTGTCTATTTTTTGTAGTTAAAGTTAAGCCATCCTACATGCCTCAGTAGTTCAACACAGTAACACAATACATATTAATGCAAGCTGCAAACACATTTGCCAGGAGACGTAGCCAACAATCTGTTTTGAATAATAATCTTGGCACTTTTTGTATAGTCAGCTAACTAAATTGTTGTGTTTACCTCATACCAGGCCTTATTCACAGATCATGTCAATAGTAGTGACTGTCAGGCTTAAATTGCATGACCGCAGCTTACTTCCTCACTGAAGCTATGGGACCAATCAACTGCTGTGAGGGTATTAAACATGTTTGTGCTGCTTGTTAGATGTTTAATGCAAATTGTGTGATGGAAGTGGCTGTTTAATAGATTTGTGATTGTATATTTGTGTTACCAAACAAAGGGAATTACTGCAAATAGTTTTCATTAAGCACATTGAACAGGCTCACATCGTGCCGGTAAGTTGAGGAACATTTTACACAGTAAATAAAATGCAAACTACCAGAGACCCATTTGAAGCAACCAGCAGCATGCTTGTTCGTCCAGTTTTTATGAATCCTTTTAATGAGATTTTTTTTTAACATTTGGTGTGATATAGCATAACCAAATACTCTAAGGCATCCTCTGAAACTTCCATTTGGACTTTAATTTAATGCCCAAGCTGTTACGGATTGGATGTTCAAAAAACAATGAAAGAGGAAAGAAAATTTGTAAGTGACAGGGAAAATTGTATAATTGAAAATGAAATCATGGAGCCCCTAAAGAGGCCGTACTAATTTGCATAATAATGAATACTCATGTGCTATTGTGTAGTCTGGTACATGCTGTTTAACTACACTAAGGCTTTAAAATGGTTTGTTCATGGGCTTTGAACCTCTCGCTGTACAGCTGATGACTTTGCACTGAGCAGAATGACAGGAAAATAATGAAAAACCATCTCTCTGACATCAGAGTTCTCTGTAAATTCATTTGAACACATCTGTTTCCCTGGAGTGTCATCAAGTCATGCAGCTGTAAAATATGTGGGAGACACTCGTTAATGGGGAAGAGCACAAATAGCTAAAATTACCCATCAGCCACCATTTACGTATTTTGAAATTAAATGGGCTTATTTGTATACACAGTCAGCTTTCTCTGCTCAGGGGACAACTGAAATTATATCCTAGCAGCAGAAACAATACATCTAAAATGTACCTAAATGTTGAATAGCTGACTAAAAACCAGTCATCTAATTTATCAATTAAAAAACACACTTTGCCTGCCCATACTGTATGTCTGCCATTAGCAGGTCTGTTATTCACAGTGTTGGCAACAAGTGTTTTTTGCCCTTTAACCTGAATGAAATATTCAGTAGAGAGCCCGCCCCCCCCACTCACTTGCTGAGCTGGGGAAACATACAGGTGTTAGATTTAGGTGGGCAACAAGCGGACATCTTCATGTCTAACAGTCAGTCATCAGGGTCGACATTGTTCTGCTCTGACCTGCTCCAAGCAGCAGAGACACCTGAATCATTGTAATGGTTTCTTTGCACGGAGCCTCAGACACACAAGGAAGGATTACTGTGATTGCATCTGTCCCGCTCCAGATATCTGTCTGTGTGGCAGCATCACAGGGTCATGTAAGTCTGATTGAAGAAGCCACCGTAGATTTGAATGGACCTACAAAACAAAACGGTCCATAGAGAGAAAAGTAATTTCAGATGTGTTGATAATCAATTTCATGTTGAGCATTTGAGATAATAGCTAACTTTAATCATATTTAGATCAAAGATGTCTACATCTAAAACTGGCTTTTAGTTCAAAACAGAATCTAAAAAAAAAAGTCAGGTCTGTACTTTTTTGAAGAAAACTAAAGGAATGGTTCGATATTTTGGGAAATACCATTATTTAGTTTCTTGCCAAGAGTAAGATAAGAAGTGCTATCAACCACTCATGTCTGGTGGTATGGTTCCATACATGCTGAGCAAAACAGGGTTTTGTATTTGCTGAAGGAGCCGGTGGGCTTTTCAGCTGAATGCTTCCATATGCTGCACATCTCAAACGTGAGAGCTGCAGGCCGGAAACAAGGCAGGAGCTGTTCTCAGTGGTCCTTCCTACATGCTGCTTTTGTCTCTGGGGCTCTTGGGTTTGCAAGAGACTCTAAACTCATTCAGCATTAAAACCCTTCCACTGTTTCACATATAAACTTACACATTTACTCACGCTACTTTCCTTGACTAAACAATGCCTTTATCATGAATGAATTTGTCTTAATTATCTTCTGAAACTATAGGTAAAAACCTCTCATTTTTAGAAGTGTGTAGTATGCAACTACATCACTGTGATGTAACAAGCAACTAGCTTTTGCCAGCAGTAGATTATTCACTGGATCATAAAGCAATACCAGCTGCTACCCTTAGTTGCTGATTTGCGTATTTGATACCTTTGTAAATACTTCATTTGGAAGTATTCAGAACTCTTCCTGGCACACTCAATAGCACCACAGAGTTCACTTGGGTACATTTACAATTTTTTTGTACAATGTACAGTAATTATTAAAAATGCTGCTTTGCAGGCTTACAGTAGCTGATTTTTTATTCCTGAACATTAAGCCTCTCATAAAGCCAGGAGATTTATTTTCCTTTTGACTTCTTTACAGTTTACAGTACTGTCAAACATACACACACCATCTTCTGTGTCAATACATAACTAGAAGTAAGTATCTTCAGATGTATAAAAAACTTTACAGACAGCCAACATTTATAGATTCAACAAGGTTGACATAAGTGGCCCCAAACAGGGAGAGTGGTCTGTTTACATTTTGTGACATCAGCTCAAAACAGCTTGCATGCTATTGTTACAGAACTGGAACTATCTAAAAATCCTGCTGAGCTTTCTGTTCAAGCATAATATTTGTATAACATTGTGGTGATAAGGCTAGAGTGGCCAGATGACAATGCTGACAATTTGTGCTGCACAAGTCTCATTCAATAATTTCATAACGGTATTTGATTGTAAGTAGTATCATATTTGCTCACAGGACAGGGAGGAAAACTTGTCCTGTTTAGGTGCAGCAAAGGTTAATATTCACTACAATCATTTTATCGCACAATAAATCATTGATTTAACAAAAAAAGCCATGCCGGCTTGAAGCCATCTGATTTCTTCAAATTAAAGCAAAGTGCTTTTTTAAAAGGGTTACACATAGATTATTGAAAACCCATTCATCCTACTCCTACTATCCTACTATTAATAAACAGTGTTCTCCTGTCGGTAGTTTTAGCATTACTGTATTCATTTTGCAAACTGGTAATTTAAAATGAAAAAAGTTATTCCAAATAATGTACAATCTAATATGAGTTCATGAATAAATTCCTGTGTTAATGAGCAGTAACTAACATAACAAGCTAATAAGCTTATGAGGGATTTTGTGGTGCGCCAAAACCTCGGTGAAAATTTCAGCTGAGACGGAAGCGGAGTGTATGTTCATGCATTCCTATGTGTATGTGTGTGGTGCTTTTATGGCTTTATAGATTTAACAACAACACCTACAATAACAGCTGAATGTGCCTGTTGTGTGTGAGTGCACTTCTTTTGGCCCCTTCTCACCTTCACAGATGCAATGGCGATCAAAAGAATGAAGCCAGAGTTTATCAAAACAATCCCTTTCCATGCACCATCTGTCAGAAATCATAGGCCAGCTCACAACATTTGACCCTGCTCTTTTTATTCAAGAAACTCTTTAGTGCAGTAATGAAAAGTTTTACAGGAACTGAGGCAAGTATTTTCTCTAAACACTTTCCAACCTCCACTGATCACACACTTCACAATCTGCTATGCCTTTATGCCGTTACTTGAGCTAGGGAATCATTTAGACAACATGGTGTAGGCGGGTGTCCTTTTGTCGGTATGCAGAGCATCTGTGTGGGCTGCCTGCTGGGCTCAGCTCTCTTATGGATAGGGCACTGGAAGGCCCAGGCTCCCTGGTTGCAGTCAGATGGATGCAGACTGGTGGGCGCCTCATTGCTAACTGCCTGCAGACAGACACACAAGCAGCGGCTACAGTGTATCAACACTTGGTTTGAAATGACTGCGGGAGTGATGTAGATATACAGCACATGTGTGCCTGAGTCCACTTCCCTGGCCTCTGACCCGCCATCGGTCTGGTTACATCCTATATCATGAGTCAGATGTTGTGAATGAAAGAAACAATACTGTGTAGGATGAGGAATGTTTTATTAGCATTTCTGCATATATTATTGCCATAATGGTTTTATTTTTGTTTGTACTGATTTACTTTCATGAATTTACATGTACAAAAATGAATGGTGATTAATAGTTATAATAGTTAATAGTTTTTGGAAATATGCTTACTTGTTTTCTTGCTGAGAGTTAGACGAGAACATTGATACCACTTACATATAACACCAGTCTGGCTTAGCATTAAGACTGGAGACTATATGACTCTGAAAAAGTATAAACTAATAGGAGCTGGGTTGTCTTTATATTAGTTTACATAATTACATAATTACTACTAAAGAAGATAAAGAACTTAAATGGGCAGCACATCCTTCACTACTGAGAGAGTTTTCCCCCTCATACATTGCTATTGGTATACTGTATGTCTGCACTAGTTGAGATGTTTCTCAAGACATTTCAGATGATGAAAGACGGCAACAGTTCTACCAGATGAATAATTAACTAGTTATTTTTACCCCTCTGGGGCATAAAGTGACTGCCAGCATGTGTGCAGACAGGTGAGAGAATTGCTGAATGTATAAAGGATGGCATTGAGTCAGAGGATCTCATGGTTTCACAGGCATGCAGCCAAGCTTGTTAATAAAAGGCCCTAGTAGGGAATTGCTCTGCATTCAGAGCACTCTCAAATTTGAATAATTCAAATGCAGAGGTATTGTAAAGTTTATGCTACATCCCGAGCCGCTGTAAAATCATTACCAGGGAGAAATCTAAGGAAATGTTCTCTATTGTAGGGTTCTTAATGAAGCAGTCAGTATCTCAGGCAAATATATTGTCATCAGCTTGATGGAAAGGACATGCAAAGAAGACCCTTTCCTTTGACTACAATGCCAAATTGTCGTGATATTCAAATTAAATCAATCTGTCACAGAACCTCAAATCCAAGTCAAGTCATTATACTTGTTGACCATGGATAAATTGAGCCCACAAGGCTGAACAAGCCTCTGAATCATGCATGCAGTGCAATTTTCTTGGGTGCTGTGTGTAAAATATAGGTATTTCCCATCTTGCCTCCAAGCTAATGGATAGAGGAGGTACAAAAAATGACCAAAGCAGACACACAAGCCATTATTTATTATATTTCTTGCATCCCGTCAAAATAATCCCACTGTGCATTCCCCGTAAGTGCATCAATATGAGCTGGACACTATTTACAGACATAGAGCTTCATTACCTTGGTTAACAGCAGGGCGGTCAACCCTAAACCTAAACCAGAGTAGCTCAGCTGGGAGAGCTGAAAGTACAAACATCAGGTATTGTCATGAAAGTACCAACATCAGGTATTTTCAGCCTTTCTTCCATCTAAACCATAAATAAACCTTGTTTATTCCAGAGTCACAGGTTACAGGCTGCATGTCACAGCTGTTGGAATAGTCTTGTCTCTTTTGTAAGGCTTTTAGTGTAGGTGGTGTGTTTATCCCACCGGTCACCCTGAGGCAGCCACCATGGGGCCTCACCCTCCTCGCTGAGTGTTGGCTGAGTTTGCCCACGCTCTGCTCTCCACTGTGAGCTGTCTCTCTCGGTACCCAAGCTGTCAAATATCTTCATAGGAAACATACAGGACGAGGGGTGTAGAGAGAGGACATCATTTTCACTAAATTACAGAGCATGTACGACCCTCGCATCAGCTTTTTCTGGCTCTTGGGGAAATTATGAGGTCTGAAGTCTGACACCTTGACTGCTCCATAATGAGCATAGACACAGGCAAAGCAGAGAAACAATTAACTTCACAGAGGGTAATACCTTGGCTTAAGCGACATTTCACTACCCCTGCAGAGCCACTGATAAGAAGATAAAATCTCAAATTGGTCTTCTTGTTTTAGGGGACAGGTGATTGATATTTCAGCAGAACAAAAGAAGTTTCTTAACAGCTCAACCCAAACCTGCGTAGCTAGGTGAAATGAAAACCAATCCTCAGTGATGACTGCAAGTCCCTCCTAGGTGCAATTTAAACATTTTGGAAATCTACAGCAGGAAATATGAGATCAATTATTATCTCAAGCAGTTTATCTGTGCTGACTAAATATTTAAATGAATGCAAATGGTACTCCACAAAGGTTTGTCGGCTTGGGATCCGTGTCGTAACCTAGTCCCACTCAGCGCTCTAACTAGTGTTTATGCAAATTATTCTTCAGAGTTAGTTGCTCATTGCAATTCTTTGGTTTGTGGAGGCCAGGTTAAACTGGTTCCTGCATACATATTTCTCCTTCCTTTTATCGCTCTGATCTGTCCTTCTGTCACTGCTTATTGTCTGCTCAGTAGAATTCTAGATGAATTCATTACAGTTTTTTTGGATAGTTTACACACTAAAATTAAAAGTAGTACACTATTAGCAAAACCTTACACTCAAGAAGCAAAACATCAGCCCATATTTGCACAACTATAAGCACATTGTCAACCTCACACTTGTTGCAAAACTCTACACACAGTGATTTGCAAAACACTAAACACACTTAACATACATTACACACAAAAATCTATCATTAAGTCACTTCCTTGCAATACCAAAGCACTGACTGTCAAATTACCGCACCTTCCAACCAATTGGTTCAACACAGTCATCAGGTGTGCAAACACTTGTTTGCCTAATTGTAGACACACCAATCAGGTGTATAAGCACTATAAAAAGCAGCAGGTGAGTTCATCGGTCTTCAAGCACAATGGAAAGAGTCAGAGAAAGAGTAAGACGGGGAGGACAACGAGGAGAACGAGGAGGAGGACAAGGAGGAGGAAGAAGGGGAGGGAGAAGGGGAGGAAGAGGAATCAACAGAGGAGGAATCAACAGAGGAAGAGGAAGAGATGGAGGCCATGCTGGAGGTAGAGGAAGAGGAAGAGGAAGAGGAAGACAAGAAGGTGCTCAAAGAGGACCGAATCTGACAAATGAGATCCGCGCAACACTGGTTGACCACGTTGTCAACCATGGCCTGACGCTGAGGGAGGCTGGACTGCGAGTACAGCCAAATCTAAGCCGATACACAGTGGCAAGTGTGAAGAACATTTAGACTGGAAAATAGGTATTGTAAAAATATCATATCAAACACATCTGCACGGTTTCAGTAACTGCTTACAGTACTGTATTCTATGCACTATCAGCACTTCTGTTACCTTTTCCTGTGAAATTACTGTACTATTGTATACTGATATATGTATACCACAGATTGTATACTGTGGGTCAGGAACGACAAGGGGGAAGGCCTCCTATGTTCACAGAACAGCAAGAGAGGGAGATAGTAAACATGGCCAACAATGCTATAACACTCAATCAGCTCCAAACTAACATTGTCAATGACCACGCCAGTTTCAACGATATCCATCAGGTCTCAACATCAACACTGGCACGCATCCTAAAAAAAAAACATATTCAAATGAAGCAAATTTATTGAGTGCCTTTTGAGCGCAATTCCGAAAGGGTGAAACGACTGCGGCATGATTATGCAGAGGTATGTTTTCACTTTAGCAGTGTGATCTTTCATACTGTCTCATAATCTTTTACTGTACTGTGATATGTATACTACATCTACACTGAACTACACAATTTTGCCTGACACTGTTCTTCAGAGAGTTTTACGAATGGATGGAGAGGAAATCCAGCATGAGTTCATTTACGTAGATGAGGCTGGGTTCAACCTGACGAGAGCACGAAGGAGGGGAAGAAACATCATTGGCCACAGGGCTATAGTCAATGTCCCAGGGCAACGTGGGGGTAATATAACACTGTGCAGCCATTACACAGAATGGGGTCCTCCACCGCCATGCCCATATGGGCCCTTACAACACAGCACTCATACTTACATTCTTGGACCAATTGCACAACATAACAGCAGCAAATCAAATCGATCATATGCAATACATTGTTGTCTGGGACAATGTGTCTTTCCACCGCTCTGCTCTGGTTCAGAACTGGTTTCAGCAACATCCACATTTCACCGTCCTATATCTTCCACCATACTCTCCATTCCTCAACCCTATAGAAGAGTCTCGGCATGGCGGTGGAAGGTATATGATCTCCGTCTCCAGGCTGAGGTACCCCTCATCCAAGCCATGGAGGAGGCCTGTGACCAGATGGAGGTAGCAGCAATGCAAGGATGGATTCGTCATTCAAGATGTTTCTTTCCAAGGTGTCTTGCTAATGACAACATTGCCTGCGATGTTGATGAAATTCTCTGGCCAGATCCAACTAGGCAAAGAGACAATGTCTAGTTTTGTTGTGTTTGTTTTTTTTACAGTAAACTTACAATACAATACGTAAAGTGACATTTTGTTACAGTATTATGAATCTCCATGTCAACATTTTGGGCGTGTTGAGAAATAAATGAGTTTCTTCAGTCTGCAACATTGGTCTTGTGTAGTGTTTGGTGAATTTACATTATATTTGTACTTTGTTGATGGTAGCCTACTCTAATCATAGGGAAGTAGAAGTGCTAAAAGTGTTTTAGGTTTATCACAGAAGAGTGTAACTCGTGCAAACAGAGTATAGTAATGTGAAACGTGTGTGTTTCATATGGTAACAAAGTGTGGTTTTTAAACAAAAGTGTATAGTTTTTACAAGAGTGTTTAATTATGCAAAGGATCTGTAGTGTTTTGCTAATTGGGTGTGTGGTTGTGCTAATTGTGTGTAGTGTTTTGAAAACACGGGCCCTGTTTTGAAAATCGTGCTTAAGCAATCCAAAAAAACTGCAAATGCAAAGTCTCACAATTTTTCATGAAATTGTATATTGTGTTAACATTCAGTGGTAGAATGTAACTATCGGCAAGTATTCTCAAGGACTGTAGTTAAAGATAATATGTTACTTTTATCGGCTGGTGTTTGGAGAGAGAGAGAGAGAGAGAGAGAGAACAGTGGTGGTCGAGAGAGATAGAAAGTGTATAAAGAGAGGAAGCGGCGCTAACAAGAACAAAGCAGTGAATCAGAGGAATAAAACATAAATTTTTTATTGTTGACAAATCACAAGACCACTTGAATTACAATATCACCATTCATTTCTGTAAATAATAAGTACATGGTTAACAAAATTGTCACTGGGTCAGTAATTTTTCTTTACTATATAGACATATTTTTTCTTCTTTCTTTAGTTTCATGTTATTCATGTTTGTTAGTTGTATACAGGTGCCTCGAAAGAGAAGACTGGAACAATAGCAGAGACATTAATTACATGTCATGTGCAATCACTTCATAGCTTTCCAGGGTGCAACATTCAATTGGTTTGCTGTGTTTGTGTGTTGCTGTGAGGACCAAAGTATGTAAGTAGGGCTGTTAAAGTCAACAAGCACCTTTCGAGTGCAGCTTCCTATTTCTCCCACATAACATTATCATTGGTGAAGCAGCTGTAGATGTTGGCCCCACTGCTTAGCCAGTAAGATGGATCTCCTGCACTTCACTGACAGCAGATATTCCATTATATCAACCAGCAGTCAGTCTCCTCCCCTGAATTATTGCCAACCCTGTTACTTGCCTCAGCACTGAATTGGCTTAGCCAGTAAATTAAGGATTTGAATAATACATTCCACCTATTTGCCTCCTTTTCTTCTGCCTGGACTTCATTTAGTGACATTATACTCTTTTTATTTGTAACAGTTGCTCAAGATTTACATGAAGCCTTATCACCCGCAAAACAAGTAAAATCGCCTGACTTAGGAAGCAGAACTGCTGTCATTTTATACTTTTATAATTCTGTATTAGAGGTAAGTATACGAAAATCTACATTTCAGTTACATGTACATGCTCTTAACTGGATTGAAATTTCTAGGTTGTTGGTCTTCTTAACTCCTTAGCTATACTTATACTTATTCTGTGTTGATGAAAACAATACCTGGTGTGTCCTGAGAAGCTACAATTTCATGTGTGTCATAGCACTCATTAAATACCAGAAAAACATTACTTACAGTTATGTTGTTGGATCAATTTCCACTTCCGCTTTATATATAGCACATTTTTATTTGTATTGAACTACAAATAAAATAAAATGTTTATGTTGGTCAAGTCTAGTTTGTCTAATGTGTATGTATATAATGTATAATTCAGACTGTGTTCAGCAATTTGCCAAAAAAAGTAAATTGGAAAAACACAAGTCATAAAATTGTGCTTAAAGTATTCATAAACCAAGACCAATAGCAGTGTTTGCTCGTTGGGAAAGGACAATTTATAAATATTATATGAATATATATTCCTTTATATATATTTAACCTCCACTGTATATTATAAAGCATTAGTATATTATAAACAGACAGTCCTATCCAATAGGAATCAAATCTCACCTGAATGACATTAAAGCGATCGTGCCTTCAAGGTAAATTCAGCTGGGAAGGTTCATTAAGAAAGCCCATCAAGCCCACCCCATCTGCTGCACTCTGAAAGCTGCTGTCCTCATGTTGTATCTAAATAAAAAATAAACAAAACAAAGAAGCAATAAAAACAGATGTCCGAAGCTTGTACTTATGTGCCTTCTTGAATGCATCATAAGAAATATTTCAGATTCAGATTCAGATCAGATTTCATATTTGCTTGTTAGATTCAGAATTGAAGCAGAACCATTGACATTTGTAAGAATACATGTAGCTTGTTTGCTCAAAAGAAGAATGAGACATTTGGCTGTGACCTGTTCTTCTTTATTCTGCCAGCTGTGGGTCCTTATATCTTTAAACCTTTATTTTGTTTCATTCAGGGTGTTGTGCAGTGGCAGCACCAGGCTCAAAGGCTACAGTGTCTGTATGGGGTCATGTATCAGGCTCGCCCGGGGGTCGTGAGGACATTAAGGAGCATGATACAGTGTGCTTGTCACTCTCAGTGCTGCAGCTGCACTGCTCTGACTTCCTGGGCCGGGCTGTCGGCTTTCACATTTCACAGCTCCAACGTGGCTGCTGCAATGAGACAAGACATTGCAGCGTCTGTGCCAAGTCACCGCACAACCACTTGCTCCCTCTCAGAGAAGTGCCTGGCTGCCGCTTCCCAACTTGCTCGGGTCATCCCCTAGACTACGTCATTACAGAGGTCATAAGGCTGCACTCTCCATAAATTAAATCTGGGACTACATTTACACAGGGACAGACAATGTGGGTTTAACCCTGGAGGCACAGATCACAGCTATATCTTAGCAGGAAATGTAATACTTTCTTCTGTTTTCTACTTTTCCAGCTCCTTTTGCACTGACCCTATCAAATAGGGTCACCTTGCCATAACCTCCATAATTTGGATTTTTTTTATGTGTGGTAGAGTAAGGAAATCCAAATATTCCTGTACTTTAACATGTTTATCATCTCCTATTTCTTGTAAGCACAGTCCTGTATCACAATGTGTGGGCGCAGGTCCATATGGGTGGGAATTTGTATTCTGCAGTTTCTTGTATTCAACAATTTATCATTGATGTGTATTGATTTACTATCACAGGGACCAAGGCTTGACCTCTTTAGTGAAGTATGGTCTACTTCAATAGCTACCATGATCCCTCCCTTTCCCCCCATTTAATCCTGAAATTTACAAACCATGCCATCACAACTTGGCAGTTTTTACTTCTCTATTGGGACTCCTTAATGGTTTCCATTTACATTACATTTTCCTTTTTACATGTGTGCCTGTGCATGACACAAACAGCTTGTAATCTTATAAATTTAGTGTGTACAAATATAACATAACACTAGGTCAATGTGATTATTACAAAAATATGCTGGTGATATTAAAGGGAATAGAAAGACCCCATATCACATCACATATAGTCACCAAATTGCTTGGACATATTAGGCACTTCTTTTGGTGATTAAAGGGCCCCCTGCTGGTAGGACCAATGGACCTTCGTGTGGTAAAAAAAAATAAATAAAAAGTATCTTCTTTCATGCAAATTAAACATGCCCCCAACCAGACTGTGAAATTGAGCAATTTCCAGCGCGGTGGTGCAGCCTATAGTCAGAGAAAAAAGGAGGAAAAGTTTGCTCATAGATTGGCTGTTCAAACCTGAAAGCTCATGTGACGTACTGATACTTTTCACTCCGACTGAATGTCTTCATTAACTTGAAACCTCTCCGTATTTATGATACAGCGGCTATCATGCGATTTCATTTCAACCGAAGGAGTTGTTGCCGTAACCCTCCCAGCATCCGTGATGAACCCGCCACCATTTATAGCCTCGCGGTGACAAACAATCTTATTATGAGATTTAAACTTTGCCTCGGCTAGACTGGAGGATCAACATGCGCTCCTTTCGCACTTATTCCCCGCAGTTTCACAACTGATACAGTAGCCTAATACCTATCTAGCCTACGTACCCGCCTCCTTTGATAGCTGTTAAACGCCGGTGTCAGCTCTCGGGTGTAATAGAAAAAACCCAAGCAGGACTCCGGGTCTGTTCAGCATACATAAAGGCGAGCGGTGAGAGGAGCTCAGCCCTGAATTAAATCACTCACCGCTAAATGGATCTTTGAGACTCTCCCTTGACACAGTCAGCCGCGGCTTTGTGCGTCTTCAACCCGAAAACAGAGAACTGGGATTCTTTGTTTTAATGTTTTATTATCGAATAGAAAAAAAATCTCCTGTCTCTTTGAAAATGTCTTGTGTTCGTGGTGACATACAGTAAGCTGCCAGCCTTGCATCGGGAAGAGGCTCTTGCTCCGCGATCGTCAAGCAGGTAAGCTGTTAGAGTGTTGCTATTTTACACTTCAAAATCGCAGACTTTACAGACAGCATACTGTAGGCCTACGTTATGTCTATTGTATTCACACGGGAAAGTGGTAAATCTTTATGGTTAAAAGGGAGTGCTTTAAAGAATATTGGTGATAGTATTTGATTAGCATTGCTCGGCTGTTGTGTGCAGAACAAAAACAGCAACTCTTTTATTGAGCATACACACCGTACAAAATGCATAATTGAACTTGTGCACCATCAAGCCAACGTCGGTGCATTTTGCTTTCGTTTCTGCGAGATCTTTGAAAGCTGACATGTACTGTGCACGGGACATGGGGGCACTCTTAGATTGCGATTCATGTGTTGCAAGTAGTCTTTTAAGTTTATTTGTGTTAAGTTCTGAATATTCATTTGACTGAATACTTGTGCATTTTATGACATAACAGATTAGCTTCCACCTGATCGGCTCCAGGGAAAGTAGTAGGTACTTTGCAACTGTAAACCTCTAATAACACCGCCCGTTTTTAATGCCGCTTCAGAACCACGGACAGCTCCCCGGTCGCAATTACTTAACCAGGAAAGGCTGAACTTTTTTTCAGAGATCCACACAAAGAAACGGATATCTACTCGTATCGGAGTGAGAACTCATGCTAATGTGAAAGTTAGCTTTTACTTCTTATTATTACTGAAAAATTAAATAAAGAAAAAGCTTTCAGCATTAGGCCTACTCAGCCTACACCGCAGTCACAAAATGAGAGTCAGTTTCACGGATCTATGCCATATAAACCCTGCATTAAGTCATGGCAAACGGTATGATTCTGACAATTTAAAGCAAATAATAAACGATCTGGGCATTGCAGGGCCTGAACCTATTATCTTGACATTACACAGTCTTGTACTTATAGCCCTGTGCAGTTTTACTCAGATTAGCTGAGGATTTTGCTTTGTCTCTGCCATCTGTCAGGGAAATGCATACTATATACTGCACACTAGACATGTTGATTTATTTGAATTGCACAAGGCTTCATATGGATTGACTGATTGATTTCTTTTTAGTCAGCATAGGCCTAATTTCCAAAGATCTTTAGCCAGCTCTGAATGAAGACTTCCAGATTTTTCTGTGAGGGGAGGATGTGGTGGTGGTATTGGGAAGCATCTGTAGTCCAAAGCATCAGGGTTGAAAAAAAAGCTGAAACAATGCCAGGTTTAATATAAATTACACTTGCGGTCACACAGCCAAAGAAATGACAAGCCCATAGGAACAATTCTCTGGCTTTCCATTCAGCTGCACTATGGACGTAGGTGTAGGAGTGCTGTATCATCTCTGTATCATCTGTATTATTTAAGCTCTGCTTAAATAATATGTTACTGTCTTAGTGACATTTAAAACCAGGAACGCATTTAAAGCTATTGTGCATAGTTTCTGCCGCACCCCCCCCCTACCCCCTCATGAGGAATTCTATGACAACAACAATGTCAGTGCGTCCACATTATACAAGCATTCCGTGATCGCGCCAAGCCCCCACCCTCTTCTACGCAGTTGCTAAGTAGCCAAGGAGGATACAGTGGATTAAAATAACATGATGGACTCTTCAGAAGAGGTTATTATCTTCACTTAAGTTTCTGCGCGGGAAAGTCACCGGACGCCACAATCTTCTGAACATAGCCATACTGAGAAATACAGAGAGAGTTTTGTGGAGCTGATAGTCTTTATTAGCTTTGTAGCAACTCATTTGGCAATGGCTTAAATGTAACAGACGTTCATTAATATAAAAAACGTATGCACTAAAGCTTTAAAATATAATGCTTAAACAATCTGTTTTATGCCACTGCACTGCAGTTGTATTAATTGTCAGTGGTTACCATTGTTCCAGTCATTTCCAACAGAAGATCAGCCTCAACTTAGCCTTTACCATCAGTGTAAATCATTATCTTACTTCTTCCAACTTTTAGTGTCTAGAGTTATGACTGTTTCAACACATCTTAGTTTTGCTGCTGTTGCTAAAGCTGTCTCTTGCATTAGCCTCCACATCTCCCTTTTTCTGTCCCCGTCTTCCTTATCTTGATTATGCAGCTGGATGATTGAGTCAGCTATTTTGTATGCAAGTTGCCTTAGCTTGATTCTTTGTGGAGGAGAGAGAGAGAGAGAGAGAGAGAGAGAGAGAGAGAGAGAGAGAGAGAGAGAGAGAGATCGTGCTGAGGATACTAAGAGAGAATTACAGTTTCTCATGACGGTGAGGAGTGGAAAAGATGAGGCTGCCCTATTCGATAAATTGCTGTTTGAGAGAGACAGTTATCCTAGGGGGACAGTGGTTTTGGAAATGTGACCAACCCTTTCTAAATGGAAATGGCAGCGCACATTACTGTTTTCCACGGCTCTATTCTGTGGAAGACTTGAATAAAAGCATCCAAAACTCTTTGTTAGCAAGTTAGTAAATTGAGAAAGATTTTACAGGCAAGTAGTACTGTGAGTGTACACAAACAGTTGTAGAGTGCTATGGAGAATAAAAACCTTAAATCTAAACACATTCTGCATGTAACTGTGGCATCCCCAGTTTGAGTCCAGTTAGGGACTTTCACCAGATGTCATTCCCCTTCATTTCTCCCTATGTTTCCGGTCGCTTGTGAACTATTAAGGTCATATAATCATCTTTTCATCTATACTGTATATACTGTATGCTGATCCTGAGTCAGTATATATAGCACTGATGATATGGGTGTTTTTATGTGTGTACTGAGGTTAGTGGTGTCTCCCATTGTGATGTTAAAAATGCAGTTTACTGGACACATCGGTTGAAAAACAGCAAAAACATTACACATGCAATGCAAATATGTTTACGTTTTTCCATTAATGTCATATTGTCGAAAAAGTTACAGAAGCTTGGCAGACTGTACGTTGCAGCGATGCTCTGGTTATATGGTTAACAGTGTGTAAAGTGTAATCAAAGGGACCAGTCAGGGTTTGTAGATGGAGCTGGTACACATGGTAAACATGGTACAACAGCATGTCGTATTTCAGTTCAAGCTCCACAGCTTCCATACCGTAAAAATTCAAACAGCAACTTCCTGTGCTGCGAGTAGTGTGTGTGCCATTTTACAAGAGCTGTTTCACCACCTTACTTTCAAGAGTCCCATGTGACACTCAGCTGTTTTTAAAAGGAAGAATGAGCTCTTCTTTTCATAGTGAAGAATAGTAACGTCATGAAATTGGACACAGAGGGGTAACAAAAGGAAGGAAAAAATGTAATTATCCTTTCAGTAAGTGCTAAATGTCTGGATTGGATGCAGGAGATATAGTTATGTTTCAACAGGGAAAAGCCCATATACAGTAGTTTAGTTTTAACTTGCATTTTTCTTTTAGCAATTGAAATTCTGTGTATTCTGCAGTTACCTCTCTATATATTAGTTTTCACTGTTAGTGGTGGAGTCTGCCATTCCCACACTGGCTTTAAGTTCATTCACATGCAGAAGGTATTTATGCACGCATGGAATCCAGCATCTCTTACCACTAAACCCCCCAAATGTCACCAAATCAACTAGGACTGAAATCTTAAGAATTCCAACTTATATAATAATGAATATAAATTAGAGCCTGGCCGATCACAATTTTAGAAAGGAAAGATTTATCGATTACCGATACTGTATGGCAGCCAATTTTGTGAAATTTTGAGCTGGAATAAAAATAGATCTAAATTTTTCACCAATTTTGCACCGATATGACTATGTAACAGGTACTCACAAGGCTGCTTTCTTTATTAAAGCAACCTTAAAATTATTGAACATTATTATGCATACAATGTATTACATTGTGAACTAATTCCAGAAATGAACACTGAGAAAATAAAAAAATAAAAACAAATAGCTAAATAATCAGTATTGTATGTTTAGTATTCAATTGCTGATCATGCTTTGCTGGACAAACTATGAAAAAACACAATTTATAAATCACCCCAAATATCGGCAACATATAAAAAGATACTGATAGATACAGATATGTCTGTGAAAGGCCAATAATCGGTCGGGCTTTAAAAAAAATTTCAGTTTATGACATTTCACAGAACTGATATATCATTACATTTTAATAATAAAGAACTTTGGCTTCTAAAATACAAAATGGTAACCTTTATTGGTTTGTTTATGTGATGATGTAGTAGCTACTCAGAGCTATGAGCCACTTATTATCTTAGTTTTAAAAACATATGGCAATTAATGCATTATAGCTGCCGACCTTTGCTTTGAAGCTTTTCTTCAGTTTTTGCAGTGGACAGACCTGTGAAGAGTCCTTCGTTGTGAAGGACAGAACCATCAATGACACTGACAGAGTTGCGCCTCAGGACAACAGACATGAAAAGGAAATGTTATTGACAGTAATTTAACATTCAGGAAAGGAAGGCAATTGGTTGGGGATTTCCAATATCTAATAAAGGCTGTAACTAGCAGATAAGGCTGATAATATAAAAACTACTGCTGCTTAAATGCAGCTGCCCTGTATACTTTATTTAGTCAGTGCAAAACAAAGATGCACCTTTGCTGAGAAAGCATGCAAAAAAAACATTAGCAAACTTCACCTTGATTCAGCAGCTCATCAGTCATTAACTGTGCATTGTGTTCACAGAACTGTGGCCTGGTCTCATCTCAGGAAATAAAGTAATGGAGTTTACTTAGGGGAGTTTATTGAAAGTGGCAGCAATGGCTCTTTAGATTCAATGTACGTTTTAAGAATAAGAAGAAAACATTTCAGGTGTAACCATTATGGCTAAGTACTTTAATTTCTTCTAGTTGAACATCTTATGTGTTGATTTCAGTTTTGGTAAAAATGAGATTGCCATGTAAACTGATTTTTACATATTTCTTGACAACTGATCAACCCACATGAGCTAAGCAGAATATAAATGTATGTACCATACATGAGAAGAAAGCTGGAGACAGCAAAGTTAGAATGAGCTGCTGTGCCATTGACAGGCTGTAAGGATCAACCCGGAGATGTAGGGATTCACTTGAGGGTGGGAATCAGTCTTTTAATTCAGGAGTGCACAACAATTAATCCACCCAAGAGTGCCAGAAACGTTTCTATGTAGTTTCCCCAGCCACCTGCTGGCTGCCTTATGATATAGATGAAACCATTTAGTAAACAAGCATCACAAAATGGCAGAGTTAGGCGTATTGAACATTGCTCTGTCTCTTCCTTGCCATCTTCTCAGTAAAGTAATTAGATGCTGGGATGCAAAACACCATGGCAGTGTATCTGCAGGCACCTGCTCTGCTTGATGAATATCCTGTACATGAGAGCCCATTAAAGCTGGCGATACATAAGAATTCTGTCATAGCTCACTTTAGAAGCAGTTTTTTTTTGTGTCATAGGTCGTCCCTGATTGCCTTTCCTAAATTCATGCTTTTTGTAACATCAGATTATGCATATGATGATGAGCATAGCATAATGCACTGTGTCTTATGGTGTGTGGGTCACCTTTTCATTATAGACCAGAGCAGCATTTCCTGTGTGCATTGTACACAGCACAAATACTCTGTACATTACCACACACACAAAGCACTGGCATAAAAAGAACTCTCATCTTCTTATCTATTCCATTTTATGAAACTAAACTCTTTTTATTAGTGATATTAGTTTCAATAGTCTTAATAATCAGTTTTTATGGCCTGTCTTTTGGCCATAGCAACTGATTACTGTAGCTATGTTGATAGCTACAACATAGCTACAACATAGCAACATAGTTGTTGTTTTTTTCTCCTGGCCCCACAGCACAAAAATGATCAAAACATTTCTACTGGGGGTTTATATGTTCAACTAATCAATTACATTTGACTCCAAATTATGACATCTTAATGCTCAAATACAATGGAATTACATTAAAAGTGTAACACGGGGCTACACTTTGTATCTGTATCAGTTTATGTCATAAAAATATCTGTTTTTGGATAACATATTTTAATCATGTACCTAAAATGATCAAACAAACTTACATTTATATTTGAACCCCACCTTCAAAAAAAGATCTAAATTGAGTCTAAATAAAAGCTGTGTAACTGTAATTCAGGTGGAAGTCAATAATCATTGTATACAGACTGTGTTCTATACAGTAAGGTGTCAGTCATAAACAATAGCAGTTAAAGGCCATGGCTATCATTAAGGTATTTATGTTGGTTGCAGATACAGGTGCGATTATGTCTATTATTAATTTTCTTTGGTCCAAATGACGCCAGAAAAACGATCAAAACAAAGTCTAATCTGGTGACAAGGGTTTACCTTCTGTGGTAGTCAGACAAACAAAGAGATGATAAATGAATAACGGGATATGAGAATTAGTCTCATTCACTGTATAGTCCAGATTGCAAATGCTCTTCATCAATCATGAAAGGGATGCAATAAAAATAAAAAGGGCCAACACATATTATACTGCAGGTTGATGAGGGAAATGATGTGTCATAAATGCATACATTGGCCTGTCAACTGATTTCTCTATTCAAAGTAACTGCACCTGAGAGGTCTGAGGCCTGTATAGTTTTATGCAGTTTTTGGTGCACACTTGAGTTTGAATGGAACTGATCTCAGCTGCTTAATCAAACTAAACTAAAGGATATAATGTGGGGTTTTCACAAATGAAATCTAACAGGCTTTGTGTTAACGTGCCGTCAGGTGTGAATGAACAAAAATGACAATGTGCCATGATGACGTATTTTTCATTTATTGGATGTAGCTGATTACCTTGAGTGGAAATGCTGTTTCTATAGTATAATATAGATTAGAGCGAACATCTTAAGGATCATAAAAATAGGATTAGATGTTGTAGTACTCCATTTACTTTCCATCATTTAACGGCTGAAAACTACTTTAAGGCAGTCCTGGTACTCTCTAAGATATACACCAGGGCACAAACATGCTCTGCCTCTCTATCTAATACACTCTCTATCTCTCTCTCTTACACTGAAAAGACAGGGCACCAATCACATTAATTGGTTCCTTGGGGAAATATAAAACCCAAGGAGTAGGTCTACAAAGTCCAAGACACTCAAAGTCCACCAAGTAAGAAAATATATTTAAGACTGTGAGCTGTCAGTCTATCAAATTAAAATAATTTTATACAGCAGACTTTGTAGCTTGTGTTTCGCCGTGAGTTGCACATCTTTTGTTTAGATAATTATATTAGATTTCATTGCAGTTACAAATAGTGTTAGAAAATGTAGCTGATTAGATCCTTGATTGGTAATGTAGCATGATTAGGCAGTTTGCAGTTTCTTACCAATTATGAAATTTAAACCAACAGCCTTTAAAGATGGCAGATGCTCTGTGAATAAAGTCCCTCCCACATGGCACACTGAAGGCAAATGCTTTTTATCAAACGGTGAGAAAATTCTTTGAGGTCAATAGATGCCAAAAGTCGTGTCATGGTAATCGAAACATGGCCCTCTTCCCTATGAATGTTAAGTAACCCCAGTCTGTGCTCGTAAACGGCTGATCCACTAATGATGTACTGAGGAAATGAACATTTTCAATGACTTCTGCAAACATGAAGCACTACATGTGTCTTCTTTTTCTTCAACACTGCCAGCATGCAACAGTGTGGGTCCTTGACCCTCCGTATTTCTATCCTGCACTTTTTGACGAAGACTTGTAGTGCCATCATCTATTCCTCTGCATAGCAGCAATGTTCAATATCTACAAATACTGTTAAATTATGTCTTTCTGTGTTTTTATCTCTAAAGTAAATCGTTCAACCAACAGCTCAGGTTTTTGTGATTATGTTAGAAATCCCATTCCATTCAAGTAAAAAACAATACACTAACTTTTTAGTTTGTTTGACTAGAATATTCTGCCTGCTACATTCTATACAATTGAGCAGTGAACAGTGAAATAGCTTGGTTTTTATACAATTACACCTTCTAATTGCTGCACTTTTCTTTAGTACTTACAACATCTGGTGCAGGGGTCGGTTTAAAAACTTTTTAATTTTGGGGTTGGGGGTGGGGGACTGGAGCACAGATTCAATGACATTTTGGAAATTGGTAAAAACGTGTTAAGAGTGAAATTCAAAGTCCTGGTTTTTGGTATTACTAAACTGTACATTATGCATAGTTACAATGTTTATTCAGTGTAATGAATGGATGCCACACTTTAAATATTGTAAAATGAAATAATATAAATGGACAAATTATGAAACAATTAGTCCCACACACAATAATGTCAGAATGTCGTTTCACTGTTCACAAACATCCAAGCCCTCTGTCCACTCACAATGTTGCTGGTTAATGTCTCTACTTTTTACCTCAGGGGATTGATTGTCGAGCTGTTTTTGCTCCGTGCACCCAATTTCCCCTTACCAACTGAACAAACATTTCAGTCTACAATCACCTAAAGTGAAAGCCAAGAAGACAAGGAGCAATCAGATGATCAGTTCAGGATTCGTTTTCACTTTGATGTTGTGTGAAGGTCATCCCTTAATCTTACTTCACACCGCAGCCAACCGCATTGTCGTTCACACGTCTTATGGATGATTTGAGCAAGTCGATTGCTTCCCGTTGAGCCAGTTTTTTAGAAGCCATAAAGGGGACAGACTGCAATGCTGGTGAGTGCTTGGTGGCTGATGGGCAACCCCCACAAATATCCAGCTGACCCAAATAACAAGGTCAACATCAGACAGTATTCCTCTGATCATAATAGGGACCTCTGTGACTCGCTAGCATTATAACCACTGTTTGGATGGCAACAGAAGGAAGATTCCATGGTAATCTAGAGATGGTCTGAGAAAAAAGGGAAAATAAAAACAATACGTAGTTTAAGTCACCTACATGTATGGCAACTCTCATGGAAACTGCTAAACATCATATTTGCGAGCATGTAGCACATAGAGCACAGATGACAAATCTGACGCATATGACAAATTTAATGTGTTGAATATATGCTGCTGTAAGCTGTAAGTGTTTAAATCCTCCTTTTCAAAATAAAAGTAATTTTCAATTGGTTTACGCCGTATAATGTTAGCTTGTCGACTGCTCGTAATAGACGTCATGTTTTAATAAGTAATGCAGCAACACAAATGGCTTTTGAGAATAAAGTTCCCTTATTCAAAAGGCATCTTATCAGACAACTGATACATTTTAGGCTTAATAGTATACACTACAAATACTATTCATCTCCTTTCCTCAGTTTTTTAAGGGTATTCCGTGTGCAAGTATTATACTTAGGTACAAATTTCAGGTACTTGCACTTTACTTGAGTATTTCTATTTCATGCTACTTTATACTTGTACTCCACTACATTTCAGTGGGAAGTATTGTACATACGGCCTTATTTTTGAGTACTTTCACTAACTTTACTTTTACTTATTGTATCAGAGACACAATCTGGCATGTATATTTGATTCTCATTCATAATGAGGAATAATGCCATATATGAGTGATCATTTCCAGTTCCTGCAATACCAGCCTCTTAACTCAATGTGCAGCTGTTGTGACAGAAGGCTTTTATCACACAACAATCCCAGCATCTGTTTTACTAGTGAAGCTCAGCATTGTTGCTGCCTGAAATATGGTGGAAAAACAAGCTAAATTCAAAAACTAAATTATCTCTTTTTATTTTTGGGACTTTTAATTTTAATTAAACTTACTTTCTTTAAGACAATCACAACTCTGGTGAATGAGATGTGAGCAAAGCTGAAGCATCATTGCCTCAACTGAGCTTCTCACAGGGACCAATAGCTTACTATATCACGTGGATTCACAAAGTCAAGCTTAATTCATTGAGAAAATGGCTGCTTTAAAGACCAGCTGAGAAGGGCAGGTTGGAAATAATAGGGTGTCTGACTCATCAATAATTTCATCAGCCATATGTTTAGCCTTTGCAACATGTAGATGACTGTTTGTTGCACTATGGGGATCAAAGGTCAGTTTTGTGAGGAAATAATTTAGTACGTCTTTTGATAGCTATTGACTTACAGTGAGCAAGCTGCCAGAATACCTCTAATGCATCTCTACATCTCAACTTAAAAGCCTTCAAGCCCCTCTGTCAACATGGTGTATAGCTTTTAAGTTTTGGCAAGTGAGCAACTTTGCTTACCTAAGCACATGTGTCTTGTCATGATTAAAGAGCAACATATTTCAGAGTGTCAAAGCAATGGCTGTTCACCGGCTTGAATAGTGCTGCTCCATTCTTAATCAGTGAATCAGTTGACTAAATCCAGAGAGAAACGGAAGATAGGATATTTGTTACCATAGAAACTGCTCCAAAACTTAGAGCAAACATACTAGCATCTACTTATAAAAATGTGCCAGTATTCACACCATTAGCAGGCCATAACACTGCATACTTGACTTAATGTTCATTGACACTATCCGAGCCTTTAATAAAATGCAAATTACTCAAAGATCCTGCATTATAGTCATCTAAATGGATTCATGAAAAGGCCTATCTGTAAGTGCTTTACACAACGAATTGCACAAGGAACCTTGAAAAAACTATACATTAATTAGGACTCACACTGTTTGTAAAAAATCCCACTTGTGTTTCTGCAGTTGTTTGAGGGGTGTCCTTTACAGAGAGATTGATTGCAGAGCAACAAAGCGAGGTAGAACGCTGGACTTTCAAAGCAATAACTGAACCAAGCCACATCAACTGGAAAAAATCACTATATTTGGTGCGCCCCGAGCAATGAAGTCAGTGTTGGACTGTGCCATGTTTTGAAAGTGCCATTTTCCAAATACTACAGATCGTGACTCAGATTGGATGCAAGACCTTTCTTGGCAGCTTACTTGGTGCTTACAGCAGCAAATCAGAAACGTATCAATATTTACCTGGATAACTGCCATGCTGAGAGCTGATGTCTCTGAACAACAGCCAGATGAATAACATCTTGCAAATATAACTTATTTCTCCCATCCCAACAGCTGATGGAATCACAGAAAAATTTTCTGGTAGCATGAGCACTTATGCACAAGACTTTTATTTTTTTTTAGGATTATTATCCAGGTTGACAGTTGGCAAGAAAAGTGGTCCATCCCAGCTGCAGAGCATAAATCTGACGCTCCACCTGTTGTCTCTTCACTCACACCCTCTAATGCTCATTATACAGCGCTGCCTTTTAGGCCGAATCAACTCAGCCTGGTGATCACCCACAGTGAGACCAGAGCACAGCGAGAGAACGGATCTGGGGTGCCAGATTGTCAGGCCTGTGAGGTGTTATTCTTTAAATAAATATGTGTAAAGCCTGTGTGCATATTATGATTTCCCACTTCTTTAGTACGACCAATTGGAATCTCTGTGAAGCTATGCACAGTAAATAAAATTTACAGTTATATGTGCTATATAAAATGAACAGGAGAAAAGCGTGAGGTTAGCTTACAGTGATGTCAGGATGTATTTACCACACTCAGAGGGCATTTCGTCCCTAAACCAAGGTGAGAAACTCAACCACTGGAAATCAGCAAAATCAAGACAACTCCTTTAAGGAGAATTCATCTTTTCAATCCAGGCTAAGGCAACATTAGAACTAGCCTCAGTGTCTGCTGGATGTAGACCTAACAGTCCTGTCTGTCTTAATGTAAAATCTTCCTACACAGTCACAAAACACAGTTCTAGTCTGTAAAATTCAGCAAGATTGTCCTTTTAAAAAAGAAAAATCTAAATGTGGGCAATCTCCATAACCTGTCTTAATTTAGAACCTGCCCAACCACTTTAGGCAAAATACAGGTGTGAAGGATTTTCACATTTAGAACATGCTGCCAAACCCACATAAACCTGAAAAAAAAAAAGCAAAACACTGAAGCATGTTTCAACATGTTGTGATCTGGTAAACACAGATCTGTGTTCTGTTAAACACTGAGAAACCTTCAAAATCATGAGGCTCGATAATATTTATTAAAATTATAAAAGAGATCATATAAATCATTTCACAGTTATGCTGGACAGCGGTTTCTGCTGCTTTTACCGAGGGGGTGTGTGTGGTTTAACTGGGATGTTTGTGTGATTTCCCTGCCCCATGGTCTACCATGTAAGTTAGTGACTAAACTGAATAACCTGCAGTCACATGTGAAAATAAGGATCAGATTAGATTAACTTTAAATGTATAGGCTTTTTGAGTTTTGTGGTCTCCTTCAGTTGCTTATGCAGCTACTACAAATAGAGAGAATCATGACTCTCTAGTGGTTAAAGTGCACTCAGAAAGTTGATGAATACCAAAGCCTCATGCTGTCAGGGCAGTAAATAATCTGCAAATGAAGGGTGGAGCAGAGTACTCACCTTATGATATCATGTATCCAGATCTCTGCTCTGTTGCACGAGAGATGTAGAAGATTTTCATCAGTGAAATACAATAAATAAAATACACCTTGCATGGCACAGGCACTTTGCACGTAAACATTCAAGGAAGAGCATGCTGTTTCCTTCTTCTTTTCTTGGCTTGGAACTTGAACACCTTGTGACTGATGTGATGCACAAAGACAAGGCACCCTTTGACCTGGGAGTGATGATTACCAGGGCACCATAGTGATGTGTCCTCCCTCCAGAGGACACCTCACTAGAGGAAATAGCCTACGAGTAGAGATGGTCTCAGTACAGTACTATAGATCAGCTCACCTCCAGGGAAAATGATAAGTGTTTAAGGGAAGTATAAGTGAGAGATGCTTGCTGTGTAGCCAACTGGGCTTCAGCTAATAGTTTTACAGAATGATCCTCTACAGTCTGAATGTGAGGACAGCAAATATGACTCCCTGTAGCATTAAAATAGAACAACACAACTCAGGCCATCCAAATCCTCAGAGTGCTCAGTGGAGTGCTGGATGAACGGCAGGAATAAGCCTGAACAGTGAATATTACTACAAAATACACTGTATGTTTTATTCGAGGACAGGGCCTCCCTTGAGGGCCAGAGTGCCTATTAGCCCTGCGAGTGTGCCTGCTCAGACTCCCATCCGATTTGCCGCAGGCACAGTCCCTCTGTCAATTCCTCTGTGTTGTGCCTCCGGTCCCTTCTCCAGGGAAGTTTTCAAAGAGGTACATCTGTTATGTCACAATAATGTCAGTCATAACATGATGATGAACTTGTTTTGTTTTTCTTTGCAAATTATCAAAAACATTTTCTCAACTGACTAGGACATCAAATGAAAGCATTACTATGATGATTGGCCTAATTTTAATAATACTATATATTAATTTGAGTTGATCAACTATAGCCTTATTCTTGTGGTATCAACAAGGTTTTTCCATTAATCAATAATAAATTGAACTTTCCAACATTAATTATGCATTTTAGTATTAGTCATTCCTGTAACGGGAATAAATATATTCCTGGAAACGTGTGGGAGACAACCCTTCAATTTAGCAATGTAATGCAAAATTAGGTTTATTATAATTACATTAATACACAGTATAAAGGAGGTTGAAATTTAAATTACTTTTCCTTGATAGTCTTCTAAGATATGAGCCTGATTAAAAAGTATAATCCATTTTGACCAGCGTATAAATCCACATCAGAAGAAGTCCATGAGGAAAAGTGCACACTGTAGTGAACATTGGGCTTTGCACCCTGTTATTAGAGGTTCAAGCCTGACTAACTGTATCCTTTTCTGTCTAATCTGATTTGCACAGCTAAATGCTTATGCCTAGTGGTATGTGCCAGTGTCACCGTACTTATAATTAAAAAATGCTAGGTCTTTCACTTTTCATTACTCTTGCTGTTTAAGGATTTTCAGTACTCCCATTTGGCTGATCTGATCTCATTACAAAGATGTACAGTGTGAATGACTCTGGCTGGACTGAGACATTGAGTACTGCATACAACTACAAGCAGGCTACTCTTAATAATTAGAATGCATACATTAACGCTGGGAATATTGATAACCAGTGTACACAATTTAATCCATAATCTTGTACGCAACACATTTCTAAAATTAGTAGCAGTACTACAATAAGACTAAAGTGGACTCACTTATGGGACTATGTTAAAGAACACATAGTTCAAAGCACACTTCCACAAAATCTTTTCCACAATAATTGCATGTGTGAAATCTGCTTGATGAAAATGAGGAAAAAAAAAAGTGTTGTGTGGCATAAATCTTTTATGTGTACAGTGTTCAAAGCCCTGACACTGTGCAGCTTCTATCATACAAAGAGGATAGGATGTTTCAGTCGTTAAATATGAAACAAAGACTAAAAATATGTCATTCACTGTTGGCCGGAAAGTACATCAAAGCTTTTAAAGTTTTTGTGTCTGAATATATCAGTGAGTAAAAGCTGATAGATTGGAGGCGGGTTATGCAGGCGTTCTTGGCTGTCGTCCTTGCAGCTCGGACTGCAGCCAGGGTTTGGTCTGAGCTCAAAAGTTTGAAAGGGCCTCCCATAAGAAAGTGACAGTTGACAGTTGGTTGCAATTTCATTGATTAAAAGTTGAGTTTTCTGTGAGAATCAATTCCCTGATATAAAGTGATTTTGCACTCTCTGCACTCCTGCTTTCATCAGAAATTTTAGTTTTTCCCCAAAAACATTCTCAACTCGCCAAAGTGTGCAAACTAGCAGTTTTGCCCAATAGTCTATGAAGCAAAAATAAAAGATCTTTTTTTTAATGACTATAACTAACTAATTGAAGGCTTCAGTAATCCTGGTTAAAGGAATTGTAAAAAGATTAAGCATATTGTTAAACTATTTTGAGCTCATTACAAACCTTAGTTCCCATAATCTGATTATTTGCACAAACTATTTAATATGACTATTATTAAACCATTAATCTTCTTAAACATTGCAAGTGGTAACCTCTGCAATGTATTTTTTTTATCATAATCTGTGTCTGTGTATTGTCTTTCGTTTTATCCTTTTTCACAATCCCCACAATGTGAACAGTTTAAATATCTTCTAATTTAAATGAAGCATGTTTCTTAACAAAATGTCTGGGGGAAAAGAAGCAGCCTCTCTTTCTTCCATGTACAGTATTTTTCTATATAAAGCCTGCTGTCTGGGTCTGCTGTAGCCTGAACTGCCTTGCCATGATTCATTTGCATTTATATGCATCACAAACCATCCATGCCCCGACCACATGAGGCTTCGTGATGTAAGACATATACCATGTAACAACGATGTCCTCAGTCTGGCTGAGGGCCTTTGTCACATGTCATGACTTGTTCTTCCCCCCATGTTGTTTGTCACTTTCTAATGTGAACTGCCAAAATATTAAGCAAAATTATGAAATAATATAAAATAATGTTTACAATTTTAATACAAATAATATGATTTATATAACAACAGTGTATATGAGCAATTATTTCCAGCATGTGCATGTACGGTAATCATACTGTATCCAGTAATTACTCTGTGTCAAGTTTGAGCTTTAAATTTCGCAACTGCTACCTTATGAATGAGATAAAGAGACGCAGCAAGCGGCGGATGAGAACAAGAACACATTATACTGTGTCGGAGTGTTTATTTTTTCATGAGTCTTGGAATGTATGCTCATAGTGAAATACAGTACATGCAGAATATGTTATGCATGGATCACAATCTCAGCTCAGCTGTTGAGTGATAGCTTTCCTTACAATGCTTATGTGGCCCACATTCAAAACAATGCACTGTTGTATTTTTGTAATATTATTCATGTACATCACTGCTTGTGTTTGCAAGGGAGACACAGAATATTTATGCAGATTAACATCTCACTCAACAAGTTCACATTCACAACATTTTTGTTTCATATTAATCTTGTCATTCAGCAGGTGGATTTTTGTGAACTGTTGTCGTGTTGGTTCTTAGCAATAATTAAGTATGAGAAAACAGGCTTTTTTGTGGAATTACATAACAAGTCCTCTCACAAAACTGGAGAGATGCCAATGGCAGCTTTGAAGGGCCAGCCGAACCATGCTTCTCTTCTTTTTTTAATGTGCTTTGGATACACAGCCATGAGCCATCACACTTCCCCTGGTAGCCTACATACACTCACGTCAATTTCTTTCCTGTGGGTTTGGCCTCTACATCCATGAAGTGTCTGACTTTACCTCAAAACACCAGCATTGGTTAAACACCAGCATTGGTTTGAAATGGGCAAGTGGGAGGGTCACTCACCTTCTTAAATTGTTTTTATTGACTCAGACACAGAGTGAGAGACTCGGAGAGCAAACAGAGGCAGAGGTGTCAGATACAGTAGTGAAGGTACTGTACTTGTCTGAGGCTTGTCGATAGATACAGTGACAATATATTTGTGTATTGTACTGTAGTATGGGGGTAGGGTGGTAGGACTGAAATCTTTATCAAAAATCAAAATCAAAATTTATATTTTTCTGATATCAATATACAGTAGCTATATACCACAATAAAGGCATATATCACATATAAAATAATACAATTAAAAGGACAATGCAGTTGACTCTGTTATGCATTACAAAACGTGAAACTAAATCCTTTTATTTCAAAATGTTTTTGTGACGACAGAATTTTGACCACAAAATGTCTTAACCCATTCTGCGTAATTGCTGCAGTTTGTGTCACAAATCGGAATCTGAGCCAAAACTCAGTCAAATCTGAACACACATGCATGATATATATGTATGTATATATATATATATATATATATATATATATTCAGAGTGACTTACTCTTTCTGATAAAATGATGATTATCTCAACCATATGTTGTTAATAAACATCTATAAATCTGTTTATAAATCATAGGAAAAAAAACGCTCCTTATAACTTCAAATGTTGGTTGAAGTTTTATTCAATGTTAAAATAATCCAGTGATAGCTCTCGCTGTTCACAAACAAGAACTGCAAATAGCTAATTCAGCATACTTTTAATGGTGCAAATTTGCCAGAACGTGACCTCGAAAGCATTATGGGACCTTTAGTTCCAAAACTACAAGTGGCAAAATACTTATCAAACCTACTTTTTAAAATACTAAAGCTCAGAATTTTCTATCAACATGGTTCTTAAATTCCGGCAACACTGATTAACCATTCATATACAAATATTTGGTCATGGACATTCAGACAAAAAACAAATATTGCTTAACCTGTCATTAAACATGTAGCATACAACTCACAGGCAAAGTGATAGCATAACCAAGCAAAAAAAGCTGAAGTTTGGCACTACTTTGATACTATATATTCCACTGTACGTAAAATACATACAAATACTACTATGTGAGCCCTGTCTCCGTGCGTAATGTAGAGATTTTCTTGCACGTCTACGACGTGTAATGTTAGACAGCCAATCACAAACATTATTAGATCTTGGTAGAAGCATTCTACATGCTTATTGGCTCATTGACACTGATGATATTTGCTCCTTAGGTACTGAAATTGGGTATTGAATGACAAGGCATTTTTCGATACTCCAGAGGCAATTCGGTCGGTGCCTAAAAAGTATTGAATTCGGAACCCAGCCCCACTAATATTTATATAATTTTACTTGAATAACAAAATCTGAGGGTAATCGTAGAGCCACTGAGAGATGAACAAACAACTTTCTGTGAATTTTAAGATTTACTTTCTTGTCTCGTCCACCATCATTAGTGCTCTGCTGAATTGGTTTTCAGCTCTTATAAAATACGCGTTTATTTGGACATGTATTAGAACTGCCAAGCACTTTGATTGCATCAAGTGTATAGAAACCAGGGCCACACAAATGTCCTGCCACTCCTGCAAGCTGTAAGCTCTTCCATGCACTGCTCTGAATTACCTGTCAACATCGATTACAGGGAGTCAGTGTGGATAGGATCTTGGATTTTCTCTGCCTCAGAATTAAGATAAGCTCCTGCCTGCCTGTTTGAGATGCCCCTTGTTGACCCACCTATTGAGTGTGATGTGAGATGTGTGTTCTGCCGCTGTGGCCATATTATCCCCCAGCTTCACACACATGCACTCACGCCAAGCTGGCAGCGCTCACTGTCCTCAACTGTTCATTTCTCCCCATCGCCCCCATTCCTCGTCTCTCATCTCACCTTTTTTCAGTCCTTTTTTCTTCTTCTCTAACCCCTCTTGTTAAGCTATCTGCCTGCTTTTATTCTACCTGAGCTCTCTCGCCACACCTCGTTGACAGCAAATTCCAAAGAGAATGTCCTATTTTTGCTGTTATCCAAGCAGAAATAAAACATTCTGCTCATTGGAAATATATAAATAGGCAATTTCCCAATAGTTAGGTTGCACAATACTATGTACCATGCCTTCAGAATAGAATAAACAGTAAATAAAATATGTATCATATATATGTTTAAATCTAAAGTGATACTCCCGTGGACACACTTTGGACCTGGTCTGCTCTACTGGACTCAATATTGGCACTCTCGCACACACAGACCTGGCTATATCTGATCATTTTGCCATAACATTTCACATCAACCTCCCCTGTACCCATCCCAAACAGATACGCACTATATCTTACCGAAACCTAAAGTCTCTCTGTCTCACTTCACTTTCCTCCCATATCGCAAATACAATTTCCATACCCAGCATCCCTGAAAACTCAACTCCTGACGATCTAGTAGTTCACTACAATCGCTCACTCACATCCAGCCTCAATACTCTCGCACCAGTGAAAACTGCAATAGTTACATTCTCCCGTTCTGCTCCCTGGTTCAACCCAAAACTGCACAAACTTAAAAAAGAACGCAGACAACTAGAACGCTTACATAAGAAAACTGGACTCACTGTACACCTACAAGCCTACAAGGATCACAGCCAACACTATAGATCAGCGCTCTCATCAGCCCAACAGCTTATTACTCTGGTATCATTCACTCTGGATCCTCCAACCCCCGGACACTGTTTGCCACAGTCAATAAACTACTGAAACCCATTGACAATATCACACCAGAAACTGATCTCATAGATCATCTCAACAAAATCCACCTCACAACCTGCCCTCTGGACCCCATTCCATCTGCATTGGTCAAGCACTGCCCCCCCTGCCTCAGCCCACTTATTATGGTTATCATAAACTCCTCTCTCACGTCTGGAACAGTTCCCTCCTCCTTCAAAGTCGCCGCCATTACACCTATACTCAAAAAACCTGGCTTGGATCCTGACAACCCCAACAATTTCCGGCCCATCTCTAACCTACCTTTCCTATCAAAAATCCTGGAACGCTCTGTTGCCTCTCAACTAAAACATCACCTTCTTTCCAATCAGCTCTACGAAACCTTTCAGTCTGGATTCCGCTCTCATCACTCTACTGAAACTGCACTACTCAAAGTAACAAATGACCTCCTGCTTGCTTCTGACTCTGGTTCCCTCTCTATTCTCCTCCTACTTGACCTCTCTGCCGCTTTCGACACCATTGACCACTCCATCCTTCTACAACGTCTAAAAAATCTGGGCATCTCTGGTTCAGCGCTCTCCTGGTTCACCTCCTACCTCACCAACAGATCTCAATTCATATCCATCAACAACTGTACGTCCCATACCATACCGGTCAATCACGGAGTCCCTCAAGGTTCAGTGCTAGGTCCTCTTCTGTTTATCCTGTATATGCTTCCCCTTGTCATTCAAAATCACAGACTCAAATTCCACAGTTACGCAGACGACACACAACTATACCTCAGCACTAGATCCATCACTCCTGCCACAGTATCAACAATCACAAAATGAAAATGTATTATGAAATACAAATTTTCTATTGACATAAAAGGTGGCTGTTCATCTCTGTTTCAATGGGTATCAATTCTGATAATTTGTCACGGCTCACAAGAAGCATCAAAATGTTAACAGAAAGAACCAACCCTGCATGTTCCAGACTTTAACTAAAGGTTGATGCATATTAATCCATATTTTGGCAAAATAATAACTACTACACAACCGACATGAATTCAAGCTGACCACACCACAATTTACCACTTATTTTGTATGAAGAATGAATAACCAACTTTAAACAGCCGCACACATCAATTATGATCATTGGCACACATCAGCACAAAGGAAATATATTATAGCATTTTCAGGTTCATACTTGTATTTTGTGTTATATTGACATGTTTACATGCTTTAATGTTCAAAAAACACTTTATCTTTCTCATACTGCCCATGGTTGCTGCACCTGTATTCACCCTCTGTATACAGCTCTACTGGTCTCTTTAAGCTCCCCTCCCGAAAAAGCCTAGTCTGCTCTGATTGGCCAGAGTGTTTCCTGGAATATCTGTGCTCCAGTTACACTAGTAGCAGCTGGAGCTACTGCAAAAATCACAAACAAAGGCTCCTTAACCAAATACTACACAACCGGAAGTGTCCCATCAGTATTGTGTTGACTTAGGGTCAAATTGACCCTTTTTAAATTGTTGTTTTATATCAGGAAATATGGGACGTAGAAATAAGCGCTGAAAATGTAAAGAAGAAAAAACATTGGAAAAAGTAGCTACATGCAACAATTTAAACAGTGCAGTAGCTTAAAAAAACAAAACACTACAGTCCTGCCTGGCTGGAGCAGATGACCAATCATAGAAGCCCAGCTTGGAGTTGCGTAACGCACACACTACCGTGAGTAGAAAAAACTGTTGAAACCGGAGCGTTCAAAACAGTTGGAAATCTGAACATTTAAGCTCACGAGGATTTCTCTAAAATACGTTTACCTCATTATTTGAAGTTATGGCCACATTTAACTTGAAAACCTGAAATTATAACATTGGAGATATGACAGGAAATATGGAAAAGCATAATATGTCTGCTTTAATGACAATAACTCCCTAGCCTCTGTATCAACACCGCAGCAAAACACAATTAACTCATTGTTTCTAAAAGGAAAAGAAAATGTGTGCTGCAGGCTGTAGAGTTTGTTTCCAATTAACACTTGCGCCTGATGAAGTTTTAGATATTTAAACATATCTGTGCTTGAGACTGCCAAAGATCAGAGTGCAGCTTTAACTGGAATTACCGCCTTGCGGTTGTATGCCTTTGCCAACCAGTCAAGTTGCAGTTTACATTCCACCCAAGATTAGTGTCACCAATTCAGTATCAGACCAAATGTCTTCCCTTCTGTTCCTGAGTCATGGCGTTAAATAATGACCAGAAAAGTGTTTTCGCAGAACATTATGATGTAACAGTGAAGTTGACCTTTGAGATTTAAAAAAAATCATCACTTCATCATTTTATCCTATTAGACATTTGTGTGAAATGTTGTCATAATTACAGTAGGAGTTCTTTGAGTTTTGGTTAACAAAAAAATGCATTTTGTGAGGTAACATTGACCTTAACCTTTGACCTCCAAAATCGTATTGGTTCATCATTGAGTCCAAGTGGACGCTCCTGCCAAATTTGAAGATATAATAAAAATTTAAATAAATACGGCACTACCGGGTCTATCTGCCTTGTGCGTTTGTTCGTGCTACTGCTACTGCCTAAACGTTCAGCTTCCTGTCTGATTGAGCCTAGCCGGTTGGGAAATTCTTCTTCTCTTAATACATCCATGGTCGGGAAGAGAATTCACAGTGAGCGACTGGGCGTGTTGATGATGTTCTATCATGTGGCTGCCGGAACTGGAAGTGGACAAATAACGAGGGCAAAGAGGAAGAATCACAAAGACGCTAATGTAGACTAAATCTTTAACTGCAGAGACAATTTTTCCGGTAAGAGTCGACACAAATATTGTCGGACAAATTCACAGAACGGCAAGACTCTCTGTTGTTTATGACCAAATTACGAACGGCTTTGTGACCGCGGTGTATCCGGGTCATATCTGCCTCCTGCACACTCCAGAGAGAGAAAGAGAGAGAGAGAGAGAGGGAGAGAGGACTAACGTTACACAAGTTGTTATGTGTCCTGTTGTATTGGTTTGCCCTCTTATGGATATAATGTGCAAAATAGATATTTGAATATATTCCAACCTCTGTGGTTTTTTTTAGAACCAATATTTAAACGTCATTTTTGGCCAATTTTGACAGCCCTATTCCCTTCAGGCGTTCCTGAGGCATTGCGTTCATGATAATGGAAAAGATGTGAAGTCACAGTGACCTTGACCTTTGAACTTTGAGCTCCAAAATCGAATCAGTTCATGCCTGAGTTAAAGTGGATGTTTGAGTAAAACCTGAAGAAATTCCCTCCAAGGAGTCCTGAGATATCACGTTCAAAAGAATGGGACGGACAACACGGAAACACAATGCCTCCGGCCACGGCTGTCGCCGGGGCAGAGGCATAAAAAACTATTCCTGTTTTAGAGGACTTTGACTTGCTAATATTTTCTTTTATTAATGCCAGCCAGAAAAAGAGATTTCCCTGACCTCTAATCCAATGAACAGTATGTTTCACTATTATATAGCTTGATAGGGTAAGAAATTGATTAAAAGATGGAAAAAGTGACCGTGGCAGTACTGAGATTATTTTTTTTTTTCTTCAGAAAAAGAGATTTCCCTGACCTCTAATCTTATGTACAGTTTCACTAATATATAGCTTGATAGGGGGGAAATTGATTAAAAGATGGGGGGGGGAGTGACTGTGGCAGTACAGAGAATATTCTATAAAAAAAAATCTTCAGTAAAGTACTAGTAGAATAATGTAAAGCTCTTTGAGGTGTAGTTCAGACAAACTATTTATGAGTCACCCAACTCAGTTTTACTATTCATTAATCATTACCAATGAAAGAACTCTAGACCGTGCATCAATATGACACTGCAGTTAAGTATTGGACCTCTGGCTTTGAGAGGGAGTTTTTCATCTTTATAGATTCTGATTGGACTTTCTAATACCCTGAGAAAATGATATGTGACTTTGAGGTGTTCCCTAAACCATAGCAAAAGCTTTCATCAGGAGAGAGAGGCCGGCCTTTAAACGAATGCTTTCCATAATTTGCACAGCTTCAAGCCTAATGTTAAGTTGATGAGAGTCTCAAGGAGGGGAGTCTGGAATCTAATATAGATTCAGCAGAGGGCTGATTACACTCTAAATAGTGTGCGGACCTTTCAATATGTTGAGGTAAGTAGATACTGGGAAACATATATTTTATGATTTCTTCTGAGGGATTTCAATTTTACAAATTATAGGATTCTTTAATGCCAGAAGAAATAATTTGTGACTTTGTGGTGTTCTCCTAAACTCTTATTACCATTTAATCTGGGGAATCAAGATGATTAGAATGAAACTGTATGCACCTTTAAAGATTAATGTTAACTTAGTGAAATGTCTCATGGATGATCTTGAACATACACACTAAAAATTACTGGATAAAACTTTTAGGATTGTTTTAACCCAGTATTACTGTAGTGTTATTCTTTATATTACTGGGTTATTTACCCAAACTAAAATATGGTATGGTTGCAAGTAGTTATATTCTATCCTATCTCTTTTTAAACTTATATGTATCTATTATTTACTGATTGTTAATAATATGCGTATCCTTCAGTTTTCAATGTGTACATTTATGATATTTTTAAGGTAAAAATTCTTAGCTTCTTGTGTTTAACACTGGGTCAAAAACATATCTCAATTTTGGTTAATAATTCAACAGTAACATGAGAACTAACACTAACATTGGGTCAAAACAACCCAGTAGTGGTGGGGAAAATAAAGTATATTGACCCAAACTGTACATGATTTTCAGTGAGTACTATGATGGGTTGAATTATATTTTGAGTTAGGGTTCAACCTTCTAGTCAGCAAGCTGCAGGAGCCCATTTTCAAATGTGACAGGGACTCAGGCCCTCATAGCCACGTTGCATGCCTTTATCAGCTCGTCTCAAACATGGCAGGGTAACAGTGTCCTTGTCAAGCCATTTTGTAATTGTATTTACAGTTCCTAATCCCCCAGGTAATCCCATCGACTTCACTACAGCCACAACCCCCCTGGTTGATCTTTTCTGGACAGCTGTCATCTGTTTCTATTTAACTGTCAAACTGTTGGGACAGATAAGGGTTTATTAGCTAGGTGTGTCAACAAGTTTTTATCGGCTTTTGCTGGCTAAATAACTGTGCCCATATGAAGACATGAAGAGTGGTGAGGTGTGGGAATAACAGCCCCATAATTGGATTCATTTGGAGATGATCATTGTCCCCATTAGTGCCAATTGTGTACAGTGATGTAGACTCAATCTTTCATTGCCTTTCATTGCCTCCTCCTCTACCCTTGGAAATGAACAATTATCTTCTGTAAATTGATTTCTGCCACACACCGGGTTGCACATCAAACGCATGCACATAAAGCCAATCAGTCCAGCACACCCTTTCTCTTGCTTTGAATCATGCTGCCAGACGTGTATAAAGTACTAGAGATCCATACTTGAGTAAAAGTACAAGTGCTCTATCAAAAAAGTGACTTGAGTAGAAGTAGAAGTACTAAAGTATTCAAAAAATGTTGTACTTAAGTATTGCAAGTAGTTTATTTTAAAATCTACTACTCAAGTACTGAAAGTAAAAGTACAAGTATTGTTTTATTTAGTTATTAAAGAAAGCAGTCAAAAGTTTGAATATCATATTGTTTATATTATGCCAAATGTTTAGCCTAAGGCTGTAGCCAAAGGAATTAACAAATATTAAATATATTAAAAATAACAAATATTAACAAATACTGAAATAAAATGTACAATTATTACACTGTGCAAGTCAAATGAACATCCTCTCCAGCACAGTAACAATTACAGCCCCCAAAAACGTATCACACACTAGCTAGTAACATGTGTGATGTAGCTACAGGAAAGTTAGCAAGCTAGCAACACACAGATAAACTAGCAGCCTCACATCACTAATTAGGGTCCAAGCATGAAAGTTCCAGGGGCCCCATGGTCGCTGGCACTGACAGTGCGAGGAACCTATTTTTATTTTTTATTTTTTTTTTGCACAATCACATTTTTGAGGGGCTTGGGATGATGGAAAATCATGAAAAATGGCACACATGTCATATCTGGCGAAAATTGCAATGTTCTGCAGTGATTGGGCTCAGGTGTGGCCAGCGGGCTCCATAGCGCCCCCAATCGCACGCCTGGGTTGGGATAAAGATGTTCACAAAATTCAGTGGGAGCATTAAAGAGAAGTTTTTCTCTCCTCTGACAGGAAGACAGCCATTTTGGATTCTGTGCATTCATTTTTATTTTACGAACAAATGTTTAAAGACTTTAGGATGCACAAAAACACACTTAACTTTGCACCCCTATTCAAATTATAAAGTTGTGGCACACACCAAAACTTAAGCATTGCAAGACTATCCACAATTTGGTTCATTCATGTTTAGCGGGCTCCATAGCACCGCTAAGTTAACTGGCTGCTGCGTGTAGCTTCATATTAACTGTCCATATTTTTTTTATTGAACTCTTTACCAGAATGTATCACATTTTTAAACTTACTGTGCTGTACTATAACAGATTGGGGATGGGCAGAATAAACTTTTACTTTTTGGCTCTAAATGATACAACTTAATTTCTACAGTGTTAGTTAGAATAACATGCAATACTGAAATTCTGGGATAACTCCCTTTTACTGTGTCTGAGAGCCTTGTGAAGAGGATTGAAGAGAAAATCCACACCATGCAGAGCTCAATCTCTGTATTGTGTCTTTACGATCGTATACAGCTTGGGATTTCTTTACATGCAACACTTTCCCCCAAAGTTAGAAAAAGAGCCAAGCATTGTAATAAAGCACTAATACAAAGACTGTGGTTTGCTGAGCCCCTAAATAGCTCTGCACTGTATATAGCACATTGAGGGGCTGAGCCAGAGGCTGAAGGTGCTCTATAGCTGCATAAGCTCACCAGGTGTTGTCTAAGATGTAGTTTAGACCTCAGTCTCCTCCTCCTCCGCTGCTCCCTCCAGGCGGGCTGTCCAGCATCAGCCCTACAACACAGCCGCTCTCTCTCACAGTTTCTTTAACACTGCCTCCACAGATTCCTCAGTCAGTGGAGCACTGAACACCACTGACTGAGACAATGTTTAATTGTCTATTACATCCATTGCAGCTTGAGCCTCTAAGAAGAGCAGTTCACTCATTCTTGTATGACTTTTCCATTTCCGCCTCCTCATTACTGAGTGTTTACAGTGTCTCTGGCTCAGCTGGCTATTCATTGTTCTTGTAGTTCATGTGTGCTTGTAAATCTGAAAATGGCTGAAAATGGCTGATATTGTGGGAAGGGGCAATGTAAAAGAGATTTGTTTGTTGAAGAGGATAAGTCAGCTTAATCATTACAAAGAATGATTGGAACAGGATTTTTCTAAAAAAAAAAATGTCAATAAAAATATTGAAATATATGAAAGAATATGAAAATAATATATGAAATAATATATTTCAGAATATATGAAAGAACAGTTGTGTTAAAGTCCAACATTTTGGTGATCAATCCATCCATCCTCCTCCCTATGTAATAAAGTCACTCTACTTCCTACTTCACTCCCAATGGACAGAAGCCATGATTACTACAGCTATTAAAAGGGCTTTGTCACATGAACATTAACAAATTTTGGAATTTGCTAATGTTTCTATACTAAATTAGAGTTACACCTGATGAAACACTCTTCCAGAATCCTATTGTATTTTCAACCTGCTGAGTGTTCCAAACTATGTAATTCACTGAAGAACTTGTGGAGTGAACTCTGAAGTCAGAGAGGTCAAGCAAGTTTAGAAAGATGTGATGGTACAGTCCCCTGGAGTGCTTGTGCTTCTTAGCTTGACTAACCCTGTGCTCTGCAGGTGGATAAGTGACAAATAACTTAAAAATTCTGACACTGTCTACTCACACTGCTCCGACTCTGACAGTGTTGGAAGTAATGGAAATCGAAGAATTCGATTCTTACCAACTTCCCGACTTCTGCAGGTGGAATAAAAAGTCTGTGTACAAAGTTCATGCAATGATGAGCACTGTTTTAGTTTAAGTTGAAAAAGTTATTCAATTATCTGTTATTATTTATTCATCTACTGTCACACAAAGGAGTCAGAACAGACAGTGCCGTACCTTCCTGAGCACTGAGGCAAGAGTCAATCATAGCTCTAAGCACAGGACATTTCTGCATGTCCTATCTCCACTACTGAGCTCCTTCAATACATTACATTAATTGACGTGTGTCAAGTAGTGGGAAAAAGTCAAGTGACTTACACCAAATCAAACTTGGCAGTTTAATGGGTCCATGTAAAGGGAAAGATAGACAGAAGTAGTGTTGCTCAGTTCTGTTGGAGGAGACAGACCTCTTCCTACAGATCAGCTGTTATAGTCATTGAACTGACAGTCAGTTATTTTCTTCCTCAAAGAAGCTGTGTCTGCCTGGTGTATCAAATGTTAAATTTTTGAAACACTGCTTCTTGTACAATATTCCTCTGAGTATGTTGCCTGTTTGGTCTGGGGGATGTTTTGCCTTCTTTTTCTTTTTTTAACTAGCACAGAGAGACAAGTGTTCTGACAATTTGAGCTGTCATTTAGTACAATATATCACACTGCACCATGGATTTGGTTTCAGGCGAGGCTGTGTCGGCCTATGAGGGAGGCACAGTCAAAACATAAGTTTTAACAGCCATGTTCCACAGGCTTGGATGACATGAGGATATACTTTGAGGCAATAGAGATTTTGTCAGATTTTTCTTTACTATTTCTACCAAGGTAACTACTCCTTAATATCACTTTGTTTCCATTGCAGGAAATGTTACAAATCAGTGAAGACTGTTTTATAGCAATATTTCCTTTAATGGATTTTTGCATCGATGTAGAGATGAAGAAATTAACCGAATTGATGGACAGAAAATTAATCAGCAACTATTGTGGTAATTGATTTAGTCATTTTTCATTCTCTAGTTACAGATGAAAAATAATTGAAGATTTGAAGCTTTTATTTGTCATTTATAATAATACACTTAATAGCTTTGCTTTTTTTGACTCTTAAACAAGGATTTATTTTATTTTATACGTACAATACAAGGACAAAAATATTGATTTTTAAAAACAGAACAAAAAGAAGCAATAATTAATAATGTTAATCAGTTGCAGACCTGCGTCAAAACACCTTGATTGGTACAGACATTAAGACATTCTATTTCATCTATTGATGTTTTTTCCAACTGATTTTCCAGAATATTTATTAAATATTGTAAATGTTCAAGGGGACATTAAGTGCTCATCATTAGTTTAGTTGGTAAATGTTAGGCTTATTTACTGATTGCAGGAATGAAACACCCTGAAATGAAAGCCACCAAATGTGCGGCCATTAGGAAAGCAAGCCTTTTGTGGAAGCATTATTCTTAACATCCATTAAGTACAACAATATAGATTAAACAGACCATTTAAACGTTACCATGGTGATGATAGTCACAAATCGGAACTGTAGTCAGAGCCCTTTAATGGGGCTCTATGCCAATTATCCCTGAAACACTCCTTAGTGAAATTTGCATATGTTCAGCCATTCAGGATGATCCAACTTAGTCCTATGGGAGTAGCAACTCTTCTCTTCAACCTTCTCTTACAGTAGGCTTGTGTGGTAAAGTGCAATTACTGCGCCCTGTGCCCTGACACAGCAACAATTATCTTTGAAGTTGGCCCAATGCAACTCTCATTTTTTAACCCTCATGTAACAGGTCAGCACGACTGGTCTGCCACTCCCCATCTATCCTGAAAGGCTTTCTACAAAAGCCTCAATATAGCGTGACTGACAATAGACAACTGCCTAACAAGTCAGGCAGGAACAATCCAACACATCCCGCCTCTGATAGGAAATTGATGGGTGGCCTGACGCAACTCTCCACGTGATGATCAGGAGTCCCACTGTGCACAGCCTTAGAAAGGAATTCACAGGACAGTGACTTCAATTAGTTTCTACAGTACACCATACCTATGACAGACAGCTTTAGTTTTTCTGATATTTATTAACTCCAAGACATAAAGTAAAAAACATTGTTGGAGTTTTAGGAAGGAGTATTTGTCCTTAACATATGATGGAGCTTCTCTTTTACTCCTGCCTTTAATCCAGAGGCGGCACCAGCCGATTTTGCCGGGGCTTCAGCCCCAAATGTTTTGAGTGTAGCCCCGAATGTATTTTGAAAAGTTGACTGACAAATATGAAACCGGACAATAGCTTATGTAAACCCCCAAAATCATAAGTTGCCTTATTTCATTGTGCTAAAACTCATGGTAGAACTGTAACTTTGTCCAGTTTATTTTTCTGAGGTGAATAGAACGGGCAGCTACGTGCTGGGTCCGACCATCATGCCGTATTTGTCGCTATCACCTAGCAACCATCTCTAAGTGAAGAAAGCTGTGAAAGGTGTAATTTTCAGAGAAATTAAAGCCAAATATAATACATTGATACCATCACAAACTTTAGGAGGGCAATACTAATGATTTAGTTTGAAGTTCCCGTGACGTTTACAGTCTGTGGTTCAGACTCAAACACACAGAGCTCTGAAGCAGAACTGCCCGTCGCTTAGTATCCACTCTCGCTGTAAAAACAGAGATGAGCAGCGTGCTTTCCGTGGTCTGTGCAGCTTCAGGTTTATAATGGACGCGCTCTGCTGTGGAGATGCTGCGGCAGATGTGTTGCGTTTGAGCTTTGAGTTTGAGATTTCTGCAGTAGTTTCGGTTTTCCACCTCCAACGTAGAGTAGCATACAGCCACTTCCATAAACTTTTGCTCATTCAGAGACCAGAGTCTCAAACGGGGCTCTGTGTCTGTCAGAAAGTCTGAGATCTACCGTATCAGCAGAGCAATCGCGTAATGCACAGCAGACTATGGTGCAGATAGTATATTTTCTGAAATATAGTGACTTTATTCTTTTAATAGCCTATCATAACTTTATTTTTCTCAAAATATCACAACTCCTCCAAATCTCAGAGAACACATATATATTTTGAATGTGCACAAAGTTTTGAACATGAGCAGAAATCTTGCGCAAACACATCTGAAATATTACAGTCCAGGGGTTTATTATTATTATTAAATGATTTGAAATTAATGTATCATTGAGGTGAATAATTGTCATATGCACATTTAAGGAGGTTACTTCCTCAACAAAATATGCAAAAGAGGAGGGAAGAGTTAATGATGCTAGGCTACATGTGTGCTGACTCAGATATAATTAGAAAAGCTGATCTACAGGAAAATAAATAGATGCCTGACAGCCTTACTGCAATATATTCCATTATGTTTTTATATTTGGATTGTAATCTATGTTTCCCTTTATATAAAGATATTTCCAGCATATATATATATAAGGTATAAATAGGTGCATACAAATTCACCAGAATGCAGGAAATGAAGTGTTTAATGCTAAAAAAATTCGCAGAGTGGACCCCCAGACCTTCACATCATAAGTCACCAAACAAATCGGGAAACAACACCTTGGCCTTTGGGTTGCCAGACCAGTTATGATTAGGCCAAATAGTGGTGCCATCTAAATAACATCTACAAACTGGCTAGCTAAAATGAACATACACTGGCTATTAACAAGCTGGGAAAGCCAATCGCTGTTTTGCATTGCATTCAGTTTATTTAAATGGGTCCGGGCTAAGCTCCAAATCTACTCAAGTCCTAGAAACGCCCCTGCTTTAATCTTTGTGCTAAACTAACATATACCCGATCTTACTATACAGTAGCAGAATGGCTAAAAAGGGTACTGTACTGCCATTAGCTTATAATAAAGAGAATACATAGTTTGTGCTGAGTTAAGCAGTATGAAAATTACATGAAAACAAAATTCTGACTGCTAGGATCCACTTTGGTCTCGGATTGATACCTAAAGAAAATGTTTCCTCAACCCACCACGATAAATAATCATCAGTGGAGATGGACATGTGTGTGTGTGTGTGTGTATGTGTGTCTGTGTGTGTGTGTGTGTCTGTGTGTGTCTGTGTGTACAATATAAGGAATAAACCTTTCTTGGTAAACAATGCAATATTTTACTCAAGAGTGTTTTTACTGGTATTAATGTTTGGTAGTGTTTTAAAGACTACCATTTTACAGATTACTTTCTCATGTAACATTGCAAAAATTGAGGTTATATGGTATCATACTGTAAATTGAACAGTGGATTCTTTACAACCCCCGAGCAAGGAAATAAAGTTCATTACATCGTGTTTTTATTGCTTCAGTGATCCTGCATTAGTCGTCATCATAAGACTGAAAGATTAACAGCTTTGATACCACCTGAAGAATGATTCACTTTGCACTAGGCTATATAACACTACATTTATATTGGTAGGCCTGGAGATATCACAGGTGTTTCATAAAAAGAGTGTAATAAGTATCCTCAATATACTGCCCTGGATAATGAGTCTGTGGTTAGGGCTACAATCTGTAGTAAAGTACACTTTGTTTTTCAGTCCTACCGAGGTCCTCTGGATCAGATGGTTCTGGATATTTTGGCAAACATCTTCTTGTAGAACGATGATGTAAGCACACAGGCTTTTAGGTGGCTGGTGTGCAGCGAGGTAGAATGACATACAGTATAGCAAGGAGGCATGAGAAATGTGCTGCAAATCACACTTAGGTGAACACAATCTCTGCCTTGACTTTTAGGTTTCATAAATAATGCAGTATGGGCAAAAGAAAACATTTGGATTCTCAGGAGCAAAGACAAATACCTTTTAAATTTCACTTTTAAGTGCACTTGTTTACTAAAAAAAGCAAAAAGCATGTTATTCTTATCGACTGAAGCTAAGCTTCTTTGTCACTACCCCATAGTAAAGGATTCAAGAGTCCAAACATGTATAGCAAGAGTAGTCTAAAAATGCCACTTAACTGCTCAACTTTGACCTGGAAAACACTTGTCTATTTTAAAACACAACATAAATTCAGCCCAAGAAGGTCTGGGACTTGAGCAGAATGGTAGGTGGTCCACAGCTCAAACAGACTGTGGATGAAGCCAGATTCATTCACAATGTGTTTATTTTAATGAACCAACCAACTCTCCATTGAGCATTTGTTGTAAATAATAAATAGTCACACATTCTTTGAACAGTCTATACTGATATCTTACTACTGGATCATGAGACGTATACTGTGTTTCATGTGATATAATAGTGTGAAAAACAGTGTGAAAGTGTGCAAAAATATTCAGTGTCTGGATTGTAGTTATTGTTAGAAACCGAGTAAGGTCATGTTTGTGATAGGAAGATTAGAATTGTTAAATAGTAAGCTACCATATTGCTTAAAATTGGGTGTTGGTGTTGCAGATTATTTGGATATTCCAAATATATGCTTATTACAGCCATTTCTAAAAAATGAATTGATAGTGCCCCCTCAGTTGTCAGGTAAAACATTGTTTTGTTTAGTCATTTCTTACTGAAGGGAGAAGAGCAGTTAACTTAACTTAAAGTGCGTGCAACAAATGTGCCAGAAGAGAAACCCTACATAGGTACAGATGCCTCCAATACCTCCCAATGTTATCCTTCCCTGAGCTTGATTTCAGGGCAAAGAGTTGACTTTAAAGGGCAGCGGCACTGAAAGAACCCCATGAGTAGGCATGAATAGGTCACAATAAGTAATCCAGAAAATCTAAAACAAAATGACAAAACAGAGACACGGGAAAAAAGCCCCCCCAAATAGTTTGGGAACATGAGGAATCAATGAAAACATTTAATTTAAATTTAGAACTAGCACTGCTGACTTTTTCTTTTCTGTAATCATCAGTATCACTTTTTAGGACTATGTAGTTATTATACATATCATGCCTCAAATGGGTCTGGATTAGATGCATTGGATTTTTCGAGTAAGGTATTGCATACACTCACACTGTCGCATTGAAAAAAAAGTCAGTGAATTAATGAGAGCAGAAGTGAAAAAGGGGAGGAAGAGAGACAAAGGAGGAGAGACAGAGAAAAAAATAAGAAGGGAAGTTTTTCTGCCTCGGACAGCATGTGGGCTTTTGTGCGATAGCTGGTGGCTGTAGGAGGCTGTGAAAAGATAATTTTTACTAATGGGGTGTTCAGGAGAATGTTTCATTTATTATCATACTTTACTAATGCGACCGTGGAGTAATATCGAGCGTCTGCGCTATTCAGGAGAGCTCTGAGAGGTTTACATTGTAGGGACATTGTTAGTGGTGCTTCCAAAACCATTAATGCTGTTACAGAAGAGGCAGCTGCAACTCTGAGAGGCTGTTATGAAGTGTAGCTTTAGAGCAGCCATGGGCAATGTTAGGTCCACAAACCTGATACTTTAATCTTTCCCATGAACACATCTCCAGTAATGTGTTTCTCCATGGTAGTTTCTTGTTCTTAGCTGTACTTTGACCTTCTTAGCCCAAAGACATAAAACAGTTAGTCTATCACATTTTTGGCTGTGTTTTCGATTTAGCATACTACAGTTCCCTGTACGGTTTCATCTAAGTTAGGAAAGACCAAACAAAGTAACCAAATAATTTACAATGTGAAATGCACTCATAAATATGTTAGCCTTTCTTAAAGGAGTACTCCACTGATTTAGCATTGCACTCCTATAACACTGTCAGACTTAAGATGGACAGTTTTTTAAAATCTATGGAGCAGAACCCGAGAAATTGCCTTTTTTATTTTATACCAACAAGAAGAGCAATCTATCATGTGAACATGTTTGGCAGGAAGTTTTGTGTTCTTGTACATCCCCATTACTCATAGTAAGAAGCTAATTGAGAAGATAGGTTTTTAGGGTTTTTAAAGGGGCATTCATTAATACATGTAATGTGTTATAGCATGATTGGACCATAATATGCCTTCAGTTTTGATGTGTTTGATAAGACAATAATTCAATTATTAATACTTTGCCAAATTAGATTTTTGGTTTTCAAAATGTACTTACTATTGATGTTAGGCTGAAAAACATATGAGAGAGCTTGGTCACCTATTCAAGGAGTATGACTTTATTTTCGTGTCAAGCTACCATCACTGGTGTTGTCTGTGCCAAAGTTTCTGTATGATACATTAAGCATTACCAGCAAGATAGTTTATCTTAAAAGGGACAGTTCCCCTTAAAATAAAAAATGAAACATTTATAGGCTCTCGTTAATGAGTATGTTTCCTTTTGTGCAGTGATACGGTTGGTGGATGTAGTTCAATCAAAAGAAAATAGTTCCTTTATGAAAGTGGTCATAACCAGGTCTGTGAATTATCTTGAGTAACTGGGTCATGATTTCTGGAAAGAGACACTGCTATTGAGGTTTTCAAATGTATTTTTTGGCACTTTGAGCACCATAAGCCAGGTGCCATCTAGTTCCATTATATTCGAGAGAAAGCAGACATCTCTAGGGCTGATATCTCTAACACTGGGCAACTCACACCAAAACACTCTAGATTGATAAATAGCACTATAGGTAAGAGGAAAATAAATGTTGGTATGAACTGTAATTTTGGTCTTTAAACTATATGTAAGAGAGGAAATTATCCATATTACCAAAGGGAACAAAAGTTATAATGAAGTAAGTAATGTTGCAAAAAGTTGTATGTTCAGGTTAAAAATGGAATTGCATTGGGCCAACTTTCTGGACAAGGAGGAGGAACATGCACACTGGGCAGGAAATATCGCATAGGTGACCAACCCGGAAGAGTTCTGGAGGCAGAGAGAGAAAGGCAAAGACCAGGAACACAGCCAGCACAAACAGATGTTGGAAAAGGCACCAAAAATCCAGCACAAAGCCAGGTACTGGATGGCAGAATAAAAATGCAAGAATGTAGACAAAGATCTCTGAAAGGAATTCAGCCACAGTAAACCATGTCATGGCTAAATAAGAATGGAGACATTAGCTCACGAAGTGAGCATAAAGGATGAAGAATAAAATATTAATCAATTAATATTAATATTAAATTCAAAATAGATTCTTAATGCAACTATTATGTTGCAGACGAAGCTGCAAAAAAGTTGAGTGAGTTGATCAAATGATACCCTCAGACAGTTCAGAGTGATTATTCAGTGTTTCCTTTAGGATTTCTTTTAGCAGTGGGGGCAGGTCTGTCCAAACAACATATATCAGGACGATGAGCTGACAGAACTGACAAGTTGAACATTGTCCAATTAGCTAAGAACAAATCCAAGTTAAGAAAACCTTAGTGAATGCCAGAATCTTTGTAAAAAGTGCGTAAGAAGGGTTTAAGAACACATTTCTTCGTAAGAACGGTTGGTGAAAGAGGCCCACTGTTATTATAATGGTTGATTTTTTCCAGCAGTGTTTACATTTAGAGAATATAATGTATGTCCCCGGCAACAAGAAGGTCAAGCAGGTTTTGTTGAGTGCTCCACACTAAAGACATAATCAATCTAAATACAGTGTATCTGACAGAAATACGTCATACACAACTACCAAAGATAAACGCAGGATTGCAACACAGCCAATGATGAGCTGGTGTGCACAGATGTTTTGTGTGATGAAAGGACATGCCATAAGTTTTGTTTAACAAAAGAAGCTGAAAGATAAGTGGAAAAGACATACATGATGTTTCTCAGTGAGACCTCAGCTCAGCTACTGTATCTGAAGCAGTCATCTCATCCCTTGATGCAGCTAGTGGATTTTGGCAAATCCCACTGCATTAAAGCAGCCTAGAGGGCAAGCTGCTCAATGATGCTGCATGACATGTGGTATTTTTATTAGCACTGTGATGTGAACGTGTGTGATTAGCACAAAGAAAAGGGCTGATATCGAGAGGAGTAAATCAAAGTGCTTGTAAACAAAAAACGTACACACTTGTGGATGGCAATGTGTTGATAATCAAAATAAGCAGCTTATTTTATTAGTTTGACAGATGCAGCTTTCTTTAAAAAGTCAGTCTGCTACATTCACTGCAAGGCCACCTGAGATGTTACATTCAATTTACTTTTAAACTACCAACTTAGATCAGTCCTAACATAGTTTGGCAGGGTATTCAAGGTCGAGGTATGCAAAACTTCTGTTCCCCCTTTTTTTACTACCACTAAAGTCTTATTAGATAGTAAACCCTCTTGAGGGAAAACAAAATCAGGAAGAGATGAGAGAAGGAGGCAAGCAGGGGGGAACTGGGTCTGTTTCTGTGCTTCAGCATTAGTGATGAGACATTAGCCTCAATGTACGTGAATTCCTCCGATAACCCAATTAAGTAAGGAGCTAATAGAGAATTAGAGATGTTGCAATTGTATTCAATGTCAAACATTTGTAACCAACTACATGCTGGTGAGAAATCAAAGATTAGAGAATATGTTACCAGTATGTCCACATATTGTATAGGTATACAAGTTAGTTAGAGAGATACATTTTGCTTGTTCATTGCTCATAATTTGTTGAATGTCATTCCATTGTGTTTTTATGACACCTATGATGTCTTAGTGACTTGATGAATGAACGTTAAGAAACTGAATAAAAACATGTATAGCTAACAAAAGCTCCCTTATGAGATGTAATTTATTTGGTATGCAGTAATATTTTAACTTCAACTTTAGTTAATGATGATTAAATCCATAGCTACATGCAACTGTATGCCTTGAGATAGGGAGTGAATGTTGTCTGCATGCCCCTTTATCAGTGATTTTAATCATTTTCCAAAGAGCCCCCAGGTGAATTTGTCTTTGTTTGTGTTTATGTTATATGAGATAGGTAATCCATCACAGTGAGCAGCATGTCATCTTTTATTTACATCATAGTAATCTGTTGCATGCTAATGAACAATTGACACATTAGCAGCAATTCCACCAATAAACTAGGATTATGAACGCTTAGAATTTTAAAGCAATACTTTTTTGTGCTCAATGCATTTGTCAGTGAACACCTAGAGCTTCACCCAACTTATTATTGTGCCATGATTAATTCATTTAACCTAAATATAGCAAATAATAATAGTATAATACAGTAAAGCAAACCAGAAAAGTAATGTATGAAAATACTAGATTTTTCAATTGAGTCAAAAGCATGAAAACGCATTGCAGACAAGTGCTACAATAAGTAAACATTTCTACTGTTTAAGAAAGTGTCTCATTTTGGCATAAAAAAGACTTGTTTCTAAAATAACCCATAACCCAACTGCAGCTTTTTTTGGGGGGGGGCTTTTTCCCTTTATTACAAGTGACAATGGATAGACATGAAAGGGGGAGAGAGATGGGGGATGACACGCAGCAAAGGGCAGCAGGTTGGATTCGAACCCGCGCCGCTGCAGGACTCCACCCCCAACAACGGCAGCTTTTTGAGGAGTTGCTAAATATGCAGTTCAAAAGACAGACCATCATCATTTAAGATATTTGTATTGTGGAACAGACTCCATTACATTACCCAGAAAATAATAATAGATGGAAAATATAGGAACCCGTTTCCAGAATTAGAAAACACCAAAAGTTTAGTTTAAAACACCAAAAGTTTAGTTTTGCTGAACTATATTGAACCCACACTATGTGAATGCTTTAACTACAAATTTCAATTAGAGCATCACACAAGGAAGTTGAGGGTTGGGCATATTTTGGTCTATTATTATTATTATTTGTATTTCAGATATAGAGTACAGCAGATACACTCATCAGTGAGGTCGACTAAATAAGGCTCAGTAAGATTGAATTTTTGTGTTGGTATTAGGTCACACTCACAGTAACCGAGGAAGATTGAAAAATAATTGCAACAAAATTAATAACAACCACTTAATGACAATCTCTAAAAAAAACAGAAAGTAGGCTACATTTAATGGTGCAACAATACAAAGTAAATACAAAGTGTATGAACTTAATGTGCTATAACAAGCACTTCCAAAAGAAGTTATAGTAGTTGAATTCATTCTGCTTGAATAACTGAGTGAATAATTTCGAGCAATGAGTTGGCTGCTGCACAGAATTTAATAACAACTTCAATCCTTGGATGACTCAGATACTGTTTTATGACTATGCACTTTCTTTATATACTCAATCAATTCATTTCTATAAGCATTCTTCATTGCAGCAGAATGCACAATGCAAAGACTTGAACTGACTGCTTGGCTTCAGTGTTGACACTTTAGCTTCATCAGACCCCAAAGTGCATAACCAGCTGCACTCAAACACTTTAATGAATCAACTCTGGCAAGACCCATCAATATGAAGACACTGAATAATGCCTTTAGTGCAGACACTTAACTTGTTACCCTATCCATTCTATAAGTGCTGATTGAGGAAATGGGGGAAATAGCTGCAGTGCACAGGTTGTTCTCATTTATGACGTCAACCTAAAATGCAATTATGGTTAATAGAATTAGTTTGTTTCATGTGATGTGTTATTTACATGTATTTACAGTGCATGGAACAGTGCAACATAAAATGCTTTTGCAAAACTCATATTGAGATTTTTTGTCTCTATGGCACACTGTAAATCAAACCAGGAAATGTTACTGTATACCAGTTTTTTGACCAGGTATCTCACAGACAACAATACCTGTACATGCTTTATTGAGTAGGCCTACTGCAGAGGCAAGCAGGGATAATAAAATGCTCTCACCTGGAAAGTGAGGCTCACTTGTGTGGTCAGGAAAGATTTTCCAAGGCTACGCTTCTCACATTACTGTAAAAAGAGCCAATGAGGTCTGAATGATTCCATATTCATGAGTGGATGAATGAACAGTCGCAGGAATCGTGTCTGCAGAGCCAAATTGATTGTTAACATTTTCCAGTGTTGAATATATGAATGGGCAAGAGCAAGCGTGCAGGAGGTTGGAGCTCGAACCACTTTCTAATGAACATAGAGGGAATGTGTACTGCAGTATCTCTCTTCTGCACGTTCAGTTGAGTGGCTGGGACGTTCCCCCGTAAACTGCTTGAGCGTACTCTCAGTGTGAGGGCACTCTGCAACACTATGACTGCCCTGGTTTGCGGCCTTGCAGGTCTCCGTGTTAACATATGTACAGTGCAGCTCTATGGACCCGACACTCACGCTTCGTGAGTTGAACAGGGTGAGATTACTTGTGTTATTCATGCCAGATCATTTCCCAGATATGCATCACCTACCAGTAAATGTCGGGTGTCTTGCTCAGTTGTACACAGTGACGGTTTCAATCCGGACTGGTTTTGGGATTATATCAATTTAAACATGAGGATTTTACAGCACTCTGTCATCTTGACAAACTATGCAAACAACTCCAAGGCCTTAAGGCTGCTCAACAGCTATGCAGCAATTCCAGGTTTTTACATATCACAGTCCTCCAAGTCTCCTCTGATCTCATCAATTAAATTGCAAGCTCCTTTTTATGGCGGGTTTATACCTTTTGTCCTTTACACAGTAAAGCATGTCTTTAAAGCTATCAACATAACCTGACTGATCACAACAAACATAAGTGTTTCTATTTCAATTTTAGAATATACCTGTATGGCCACTAGCAAATAATGTGAACTGAAAATAAATGCATTAAATGTAAAGAGGGCATCGTATTGAAATGCTGAAATAACCCTGTTTGAAGAAGAAGAAAACTGATATTTTAAACAATTTTTATTAAAATGTTGATTTCACAATGATGCTATCAATTAGACAGGCTATGAAATGCCAAGAGTGAACTGTGGGATTCTTAATGGACTTGTTTTGCAAGCCTCAGAATCACCGTTTGAATTCAGGTCTCATGATGGCACTGATGATTGGACTCATTTTAAATTAATGCTGGAGCTATTGGTGAGATTTTGCTCTGCTGTAGGTCTTAATTTAATCGTGGCATCTGTGCTCGAGATATTCTGCCGCTGCTTCTTGATATGATCTTTACTTGGAAGCCGCTGGACAGGAAAGTCACTGCAACATCAGTGTTTCATTGCACCATATGTTTTTTGCAGATGCCTTTAACGTTCGCTCATGAGAATATCAGAGAACGTGCTAAACATTCAGAGATATGAAATGGGATTATTTCCTGGTAAAATAAAGGTTAATAAATAAATACTGAAAATTTTTAGTGCTGAAAATGAAAACAGTTTGCGCTTTACATGACTTCATGCATCTTTGTAATGAAATTTCACAATGTATCATGAAGCCTTTCTTTTCCTGAAGAGAGCCTCCGTGCATTAGTCTGTCTTTCAATGTGCACTTGTTCAAAACTGTTCTTCTCAGTCAATTCCAGAATACCAGCACACAATGCCCTCTTCAGCTGGTCCTGCCCTGAAGAAAATCTGCTATAAGCATTAAAGGCAGTGGAGTAAAACCACGCAGTGCCCCTGTTATACTTGTCATCCTTTCATTCCACCTCACTTATTCCAAATAATAACAAATTACAGCCTGTGTCACTCAAGATATCTGACTTTAATAGAGAATAAAAGTCATTATGATGCTTCACAAGATGTTCCTGATGAACAATCCTGGAGAGCAAAAGCAGACACGGGAGTACATGTCTTTGTCACATGCATGTGTGCAAGGCCACTTTTGGTCACATAGTGCCATTCTGTTACTATTCATTGCTATTCAGAGCTCGCCTGGAAGCAAAAAAGAAAAAAAATACTGTACGAGGCAAGGATCAGACATTAAATGAATGATTCCCCATGCAAAACAAAACAGCCCCAGAGTTACTTAGTAGGTTTTCTACGTTGTACCCTGGGGTCCACTCTGTTCACAGAGGATAGAAATGGCTTGAACAAAAGATTGTGAATGCACTTCTGAAATGAAATGTCAACAACAGCGTTTCCCTCAATGTGGCAAAGGTTAAGTGCCCAGCTTTTATATGTTAAAACAACACAAGCGGCATCACAATTAGAGTGCCAGGTTCTTAAAGAGATTATTGTATAATAAAATACTGACACAAAGTACTGTACTTTACATTTTTAATATGATGATAAACACACCTTCAAATTCAGGGTCTCTTCAAAAGTGTGCTTACTGTACTTCTCTGAGGATCTAAAAGGCTGTAGATTTTAAAACAACACACGTATAAGGACTGTACAAAAATTACTAGGCAGAGCATAAAATAGGGAGGGTAATGTAATTTTAATTTTTGGTTTGCTGAAGGAAGGGCATTCTAAGTTTTTTTTCCTTTTCCATTTAAGTCCATAATTCAATTTAACTTCATATTTGTGATTTTTATTATATGAAAAAAATACCAAATAATAGCATCAGAAGATGGTTTCCATGTGCTTTTAGGCATATGCAGAGGATATAGGGTGGGGTGAGAAGATATTGTAGTGAACGAGCCTTTGAGAACAGAGCTGCTACCTGTTCGTCACCATTTTGTTATATTTCCCATGAATACATTATTTTGAGATATTAGGAGGGTATTGTAGTTTTTTAAGTAAAAATGTGGTCCAAAGAAAATTTTGTAGGATGTAGTTGTCTTACAGTCCCTTCATTATTTCTTATTTAGAAAAGGAGGACAACACATCGAACAATTGTAGAAATACTAATACAGTATAATTAGGTGAACTATTAGCAGAATCATACAATTTAATATAAATTATTATTTAAATAAATTGCATGTAACTCTTGTAGGATCTTGTAAGATTGTTAAACCACAATGTGCCTCTATCCATCTATTTAATTTTATTTTACATAAAGTAGCATGTACAATTTAACTATGGCAGTTTCTTGCATTAGCTGTTTTAAAATATTTAAGCAAATCACAGTAGATAAATGTCTCAAAATGTGTCATGGTTAATTTTTTAGTTTCTGTAGACCAAAACCTCTAACACGCTCAGAGTAGTGCAGTCATTTTGTACCTAGCAGTAAAGTCTATAACCAGCCATGTTTTATTTTTCTGTCGAGCCATTACATCATTATGTGTGCTCTAGTAAGCATGCCTTGCTACTTAAATATTGAATGAGTGAAGGAATAGCACACCAGTATCTTGCTTTCATGAAGCTATCAGGAAACCCATTCTGTCTCCAAATGTGTTTTTTACCGTCAATAGCATTTTCTATGGTTGAGGGTACTGTAAGTATTACTGCACGTCTATTTTTAGAAAGGCAATTTCAAAGTTTACTGTGTGCATACGCATGCACATGGCAAAGTTAGATGGAAGTATTCTTGTGTGTTTGTGTGCATTTGTGCATGTGTGTATGTGTGTGTGTGTGTGTGTGTGTGTGTGTGTGTGTGTGTGTGTGTGCATGCGTGCGTGTGTGTGTGTGCATGCGTGTTGCTTTGCTTAAGGCTTGTTGTTTGTGGGTTCAACAGGCAGCGCAAACTCTTTTATTCTCCACAGGGGAAACTAGCTGTGTTGCTCTCCACTTCCATACCTTCAGGCTTAACTGAGATTGAGTCATTCAGATGTAAAACCAGGAACTTAAGATCTTGAGTATGACTGTAGCAAATATGTAAATCTAATAACTTTTCCCCCGGTTCAGTTATCTCATGGTCAGTTGGAACCACCTGCATTTTTCTATCCCAACACAGCCCCAGTTAGTGATTAATTTCGTTACATAGAAACTGCTTTTATTTTATTCAATGTTGTTGGTAATGATTCTATGATTCTACATCAGTGGCCCTTTCAAAGACCAGCGATAGTTTTAGCCAGTCTGCTCACTCTGTCTGTTGCTTGTGACTGTGCAACATGCTACAAAGATGTTATGTGCTAGTGAGGTACTGAAATCCTTGAGTAGCAACTCAGGGTTGGTGAAGTACATAACAGGACCACCTAAACCTCGTCATCATGTCAAAAATTGTCTTATTTAATACAAGTTACTCTGACTGAAGTGTACCGCGCAAGGAGCATAAAATGGGTACATTACTGAAAAGCAACACTCTTGTCACATCTTCACACTTTTTACACTGAGATTTATTTCTGTTTGGCCACTGGCCAACGGAAGCTAAGACATAATATAACAAGGTAATATAAACCACTTTAGCACACTAATCTCTTCAATTAATGAAGGGGCACAACAAGATGTTTTGACTTTTTTTTTTTTTTTTTTTACATGAAGATGAGGAGGGCACACATAACTTGACTTGGGGTTACTTCTTTTCTGAATATTTTAACTGCTCTCATTTCAAATAGATTGCACCCGACCAGTCTTACAAACTAGATTTTTTTCTAAAGCTTCCACTTAGGACAGTGATAGCACAGATCAAACGAAATTAACTCAAACATCCTTTATACACAATAACTAAATATTTCTACACTGTGACGGTTGTCATCTCATAGAAAGTTGACGTTGGACAGAATAAATTGGCAGTGATTTTAATTCTGAACAGTTGCGTCAAGCTGTGTATCCCAGCAAGCTATTTTTGTCCTTGTATCAATGTGCGATGCTCTGCACGTCAGCAGCTGGGCAGAATCAGTCAGATCGCTGCCAGTGCTCAACCTTTCAATGCTCTGGGTCAGCTTCCTGGAGATGTGCCAGAAAGCTCCTGAAGACCATATGGGGTCTGTTTCTCCTCAGCATCTCCACTCTTCCCCCTCACCCTGCACTGTTCCTCCAAGGCTGCAACCTGACCAATCGTCACGTACATCATGTCTTATGAAAAGCAACACAAAAGAGGAGAGTCGTTGGACAGTAAGACTGTGTTCAAAAGAGAGAGCATGGTGGATGGATACTGCTCCACGTCTACATAAAAGTGTCAATAATTCACAAAAATAGGGATATTAAAGACTCCCTCTTAGTGTCTGTAAAAGATTATTACAAGAAAACAGATTATTATTATATGAAATGAAGTTAAGTTCCATATAGTGTTACAAAATAAGGTGTTACATACATTATTGTTTGTAACACCTTATTTTGTAAATACGGTACGCTCTGCGATTCCCTGCAATGTCCGGCTACGTCCTGCCGCGTCCTGCCGCGTCCTGCCGCGTCCACCCATGCTCTGCTGTGCCACGCTACATCCCATAACGCCCTGCTGTGCCCGGCTATGACATGAACTACTACAACTACCATTGTAGTCACTGTTCCATTATCTTTATTGTGACTATTACGCCACTGTTCATCACACCCCCAACCGGCCCCGTCAGACACCGCCTACCAAGAGCCTGGGTTTGCCGAGGTTTCTTCCTAAAAGGGAGTTTCTCCTCGCCACTGTCGCAATAACCACTGCTAATGCTTGCTCTTGGTGGAATTATTGGAATTGTGGGGGCTTTGTAAATTATAGAGTGTGGTCTAGACCTACTCTATCTGTAAAGTGTCTCAAGATAACTCTTGTTATGATTTGATACTATAAATAAAATTGAATTGAATAGTAAAACTATTTTAATGAGGTAAATTCACATAACAATAGACTCCCTCTAACTGTAACCTGAACACAGTTGCTACGGTAGTCAAGCAGCATCTATATAATCATTACCAACATCTTACTGTGCATATTGGACACATTGTTTATCTTCAAAGCTTCTATTTGCCAACTTCATGGTGGGCGCCAACGTGACAAACCTATCTTCATCTGATGCACAACAACATGCACGCCTAATGGACTACAGATGGAAATTAGCCCTTGGGCTACAATCTGGCATTTTTACGTGTACTGTTGTACATGTTCATCAAATGTGCATTGTCCTGAAATAAAAAAAATTTAAATTTAAAAATAAATTTAAAAAAAAACATGAAAAATAATTATTTTCTTCCATAAAAGTTGCTTTTCTTTGTATTTAATTCCATTTTGAAGCCACTATGAACATGTGTGAATGTCCTTTGAGGGGAAATTCTTAAACAACCTGTCTGTTAAAACCCAATGGGGAGGGCGGGGATGTTCCCTCTTGGAAATAGGATGGCAGGCAGGGGCAGCTGCAGGACTGACCCTGCCAAGGACAGAGAGCTTCCCATGCCTGTTCAATGCCGTAAAATGGGTCATTGAACAGCTAAATGGAGTCATTATGATGAGTAATTAAAAGAATACTGCTGAAGACTCCCAAACTCGCCTTTTCTCTTGGTTCCGCTTCTTTTTGTTTTGTCACGGGCCTTTGGTGAAAGGCAGCTGCCTTGGGCCACTTAAACTATCACCCCTTTCACTGGGATGCAAATAGCAGCCTTAGCAGCTAATTGAATAACATTATCTATTGTCCTCTCATTTACTGAAAAGGATTTCCATTACTGATTGTTGGAGATTGAATTTTGCTGGTGCTTTTCATCTGATACAGCGTGTCAAACTCTGAATCACAAGGGTTGAGAACACAGAATTGTTTCATTAAAGCAAGAAGAGTAATATGAATACTGATTGTGCAGTAATCTGGAGCTTGTCTTATGCAGATATTACGTACCAGTATGTAGGTGGGAAAATTGCTGCTTGGCATCGCTGCATCAAGACTCAATAAACAGAATCAAAAAAGCAAGAACGAAACATGTATAGAAGATGAGGAAATCATGTTTCATTTCTATTTCACTATTGTGGTAAATACAAAACATCTGTCTCTCTTTAGCACAAAGCTTATGTTTCTCTTTGATTTTAACTTCCAAAACAAAATGCCTTAAGTTGTGCCCATGCAGCCTTCCCAGGGCGTTGTGTGCAGCCCATTCTCATTTACTTTACAGGGAGTCATTAAGATGATAGGTGGGGGGAAACTGATGTTTGATTAATTAATAAAACTAACTTTGGCAAGACCGGGCACTGAAACAAAGGATTTCATGAGCTTCTGCTTGCTAGATAAGGTTAATGAGGTGGTTCAGATATTTTTGAAAAAAAAAAAGAAATTAGAAAAAAGCATGGCGCTAAATTCATTTCGGAGACCGCAATGCCAAAAGAAGGTTATCCTTTGAAGTTGCAGCTTTTTATTACATGCTCCATTAAGACAGGACTCCATGGAAAGACATGTTGGCTTAAATACCTTGTTATATGAAAGTGTTAAAGGGATACTTGGCCGTTTTTTAACCAACTTTGTATCCTAATAATGTTAGTATTAAATGAACTATGTTAAACATCCCTCCATTTTACCAGTGCCCAGATCTTTCTACTCACAGGCCAGCAGAAAAACCTCCAAGTTATGCGTTTTGCGTCAAGAAGCGGATCGAGAGAGAGAGACACTTTGTTTTCAAAAACATATTTGAGCTTACCGTTTAACTGTTATACAAGATTGTTTGTTACCAGCCAGCCGCCATTCTGTGTCAATCGGACAAGCTTGCATTGCATCACCCACCAGTGGGAGCATTTATTGGTCCGGTGCAGCGCAGTGCATTCTGGTAATTGTAGGTTTTCTACCTTTTGAGCAAAAGGGAATATCACAGTTTTTTTTTTCTGTTTTTCTGGTCATATAGCACCAATTTCAAAAATGTTTGCGCCGTTCTACTGCATAGACAGTATAGTTTTATGAAAAGACCCTCTTTACTTTGGTGAAATACTTCTTCACTTGTAAATATACAAAAAACATTCACTTTATTGCTTAAAAAAAAAATCTTAATAGAAAATGACCTAATATGTTTCTCTATCATTTAATTTTGCCTCAGAGTTCAAAAGGAGAAATCAGTTAACATCTGCACTGCTGGAGGATACCAGGGATGCTTTCTCACACTGAGGACTTCAACCTAGATTCCAGAGGTAATTGCATGTATTTCGCTTGCAGCTTGAGTCAACTGCAGCTCTGCATGAGCAAACGGCCCATAAGAGGATCACAGAGAATCCATCTCTAATCCACTGGTCAATACACACGACAAGTACAGTACAGTGCCAAAGACATGTCACTCGAAGGACATGTCATCCTGAGAGTGGACAGTCTGAATATCACTCTGTGGAGTCGTGTTGTGTTCAGGTTCCCTGTTGCTACCTCTGCTTTTTCATTTACATTAGAATGTCAGCTCCACAAGCAAATAGGTTTATTATAGGATTTAGAAGGTGGAGTCTTTTAATCTTAGTGGGAGCATCAGAATGAAAGTCTCGTTTGTGTTCTAGTTCTATTTTTATAACCCACTTCCAACCGCCTGGACAAATGAATTTATAACAACTACTGTGTTACAAATTATATTCCTCCTCTAACGACTAGAATATATGAAATGATTTTTTTCACTATAGCTTAACTTGAATTATTTATTATTATTTATTATCATTTTGCATAATCGTTGGATTCCACAATCAAGGGAATTTAAAGCCAATGTTAGAAATGTGGCAACAAATAGAAGGTGAATTACAGTAGGTGTCTACCTGAGAATAAGGTTCCAATGTCAGAAAAAAAAAAAAAAACATGGAAAAAGAGAGCTGGGCTGTCTACAGTATATCTTACTGCTGTTGGGCAGGTTCTTTTGTTTCAGCTCATATGAGACTTTATTTGTTGCTATTCGAAGCAAGATTATATCAGAGCCGATAACCGCTCTCTTTTAATTTAGGGTGAGGCTATTTGCACCCCTGGTACAATTAGCAGTGTATGCTATTTGCACCCCTGGTACAATTAGAAGTGTATGCTATTTGCACCCCTGGTACAATTAGCAGTGTATGCTATTTGTACCCTGGTGCAATTAGAAATGAATGCTATTAGTACCCCGCCGGTGCACACAGCAATGTGTTCTATGAATACCCCGTCTGGTACAAATATCAATGTATGCTATTTGCACCCCTGTGCATTTACAGTACCTTGGCATATATTTACACACAGTTATCCATACTACTCATGTGTTACACCTTTTTGGAATATTATCGCCCTGACATTCTTACCCTAACCATAACCAATCCCACTCCTCTTGCCTAAACCTAACCAACCCAACCACAGCAGGCATATTCATGAGTCTTCCCCTACCACCCGTCCTGACTTGCGCAATTGCATGCAAATTATCCAATCCAAATTTAAAAAAATAAGATCACCACACAGGGGAATCGAACTCCAAACTCCCATACCAAAGGTAAGCATACTAACTAACTTCCCTAATATGCCAGTTTCTGCGGTCATAGAAGATGAACGTCCGCCATGATTTCGGTGCACGCGAGCAACGTTTTTTTGTTGTTACGTCACAGGGTGTAAATAGCTCAGCTGTGTGGCCGAGGCTATTCGGGGTGCAAATAGACACTCCGTTTAATTTATCGCAGAGAGTCTCCCCTACGAATGCAGCAGTGTGTTTGACAGCTCTGGGAAAAGTTATCTAGAAAACTTATCCAGCTTTTCTAAATTTAATATTTCACATGAAAATGTTAAGATGGAAACATGGTATTATTAGAGTAGCGTGGGTCCTTTCAGGAATGGTTTACTGTATGAGAGAGAGAGCGAGACAGAGAGAGAGAGAGAGAGAGAGAGAGTGATGGATAAGAAGACAGGTGTTGGCGATCAGAGCAGAGAAGAAATTAGCAGTAAAATTGTATAGTAAATGAACAGTGTAACCCCAAAGTGAGCATAACTCAGCCCTGGAGGCAAAACAAAGTCTTCCCTGTCAGATAACTGAAGCAGGAACATTTAACACTCGCTTTGTGTTTCCCTGTTACATATTACTGCTTACTTTTGAAAAAAAATAAGCCTCCTACATTAATTAACTGTCTTGAACCATGTTTTGTGTTTTTGTGTTGTGCTTAATTTGTATGACTATTAATCGTCAACTAAAATTCATGATTGTGACAGCCCTACATATGGGCATAATTAAGTAAAGTTAAGCTTTCATATACTATACTACCCAACGATCCTTTTAAAGATACAACAGTTTTTTTTCTTTGGTTTTTCTGTCCCTTTGTCTTTCCACCGAAAAACAAATGAGTACTTTCATTGGCTGATGTGTGTAGGGTGACAGGAAGAGTAGGTGCACACTGAACAATTAGTGCTAATTAAGAGGCTGTTCACAGAGGGGCATGGCCTTAGAATTTTAATCATCACTGACTCACTTTCTGGGAATACATTTCCATAACCTGCACAACCTTTCTGTTTAACTGACTCACTAGTTACATAGCTAGTCTGTCATGTAAAGCAGAGCAGATGGGGAGTGCCCTTTGGCTTCATTAAGGCACGTCAGCAGCAGTAGAGTTCTAAATTTAACACGTTCTTTTTGCCGGTTACTTAATTGTAGAAGAATAATAAAAAAGTGATCTGTAGGCTTTAATAATTAATTCCTACAGCCCTCTGTGTCCTAGATGTAGTTAAATGAAACTCATAGTAGGTAGATATTTCCACTATGTCCAATACTTAGCTCAGTTAACATGTTAATAGCATTCATTTTACATATCACCATCTAAATCAGCTTGCAACAAGACATTCAGTTTAGGAGTTCTGCCAGAAAGCACTTAAATGGATATTGAATCTTCTTTTTTAGTGTTGTCACTAACCAAAGAAATGTATTTTTGAAGTATTTCTTTCATGTTTACATCATGTTCAGTTTTTGTTTCAAATAGGAGCAGGTATTTATGGCATTTTTATTTAAACTAGAAGTTGAGAGACAATGAGCCTTTGTATATATTCTTGTCAATCATAAAAGGAAAGACGTGTTTGGACAGACTTAAAAAATGAAATCCCCAATTGTACATATCAAATATGTGTTGGAGTGCTGGATCAATTGAATGACTTTGATTTAATCCTTGCTGCCTTTTAAGTACAGCCAAAATGATTTTTTAAGTTAGTGACGAGGCTGTAAGCCTAGAGCTGGAGAGGGACAACAAAACTTGCAGTTTAATTATTTTATTTGTCCAGACCAATATTCTTTAAGGGGACCCATTATGTTTCCTTGTAGCGGTATGTGCTTTTATACTACTGATTTACAGTGTACAGAATGTGCAATGTGCACTACAGGAGGAAAAGTCCTTCCCACTTTAAGAAACACTGGGCCTCAAGCAGGAACATTTTCATATTCTTAACCTATCATCTCCCTTACTTTTTCCTGAGGCTTGCTCGTACAAGTGTTTTAAGTCAGATTCACCAGACTCTCTTAAATGCACACACTTGACTTAAACATAAACCTCTGATGAGCCTGATGAGTGCCACCTGTTAATGAGAAGGTGTGTGTAATGTGTATCATTACCATACTGAATGTCCCTAAAATATGCCAAATGAGGCTACCTGTTAACCTCACAAAAATGTTACCAACAAGTAGACAAAAGGGAGCAGGCAAAGTCATAAAACATTTAGTAGTGTCAGTAGTAGTGTTAAAGAAAACTATTAAAAAAAAAAAAAAAAAACAGAAAAAAAAAAAAACATTAATAGCACAGCTGCCAAGAACATGTCATGAGCAGGACTGTACTGTGAGAGAAGTAAGGAGGGAACGGTTAGACATTAAGTTAAAAAAAAAACATCCTTCTAAAGCAATGACTTATATGAAAGGGGCTTAAGGTGCTATGGCAATAACAGAGATATTAGACGGGATAATATTATAGCCTACAGTAGATGTTGTTACACTGTCAGGAACAACAGAATATTATACTGGACAGTTGCAGCTGTTGGAGTGAGAGAATTGTTCTAGCAACTACTAACTGTATTGACAAATTGACAAAAAAAAGGATAAAATCTTAAAAACTTCATTCAAATCAGTGTTTTGGGAAGCCATGATGATGATAATCTGGTAAACAGGATATTTATTTTGCATCAAGTCTCTTTTTTGTTCTATATTTTAATTTCAGTATTTAGTTCTGTGAGAAAAGGCATGTACATGACTCATACCACACGTCTGGATTATTTATTTATAAATTACGTTCGTACGAGAAAATCCAAAGTATGAGAAAATGATTGACATTCTCTTAAATGACGTGTGTGCCACCTAAGAACTAATCTGTTTGTAAGAGTAGTTCTTGCATGAGGCCCTGTGTTTTATTGTAAACAAACACTACTGTATGCCTCTAGTGTAGGGCTGCAACTGACGATTATTTTCATAGTTGATTAATCAATTAGTTGCTTTGTCTATAAAATGTCAGAAAATGGTGAAAAGTTTGGAAAAAAAAGTTTTTTCCAAAGCCCAAGATGACCTCCTCAAATTACTAAAAGATATTCAGTTTACTGTGGGTCTCACTACATGTAAAACCTATCAACATCGCCGTAGAGTCATTGATCATTGTGATGATCATTCTCCCGACCAGGTCACAGCTAGGCCAGTAACAATTATTGCATAATTGTCTAATTGTCAATTATTTTACATAATCGCGTTTTCTTTGTTTAACCGCAATTTATTGCTAACATTAGCTAAGGTCTTAAGGTGTATGATTGGTAGTTTTTGATATTGTTTAGATATGCCAAATTGTAATTATAGAAGTGATTATTGGTCGGACTATATATTTTAATTGTTGGCACTTGAGCCTTTACAAAAATGACAAGAGGGGATATAGTTAGATATGTTTTATGATAATAAAGAAGCGTTGTTTACTTCATAGGCTGTGTAGAGTGTTTTACATTATCTAGGTCACATGACAGTGATGTAACCAAAATATGTATCCTGGAATTCATTTAGAACTTTCATTTGTTTAAAAAAGCAATACATAAATACATTTTTTTTTTTTTATTTGACTGAAAGAGACAATTATATTGTTAATTGCAATTATTACTGAGACAATTAATTGTACAGCAAAATATGGAGTTGTTACAGCTCTTACAGCGTTATCCCTGTCAAACTGTATAGTGCCAGCTCCTACATCAACCTGGATTCCTAATTGATGGCACTAGAGAAGAGTTACTTGAATGGATTACTGTAAAGAACATCATGGATTAGCCTGTGGGAGACATGGATCCCGAGGGAGCCTTAAATTGGTCACATAAAGTGATTATAAAACATCCGCATGGTTGGCAATTATTGGGCTCCCTCCTCATCAAAGAAATTGAACCCTTCCTCTACATTTGCTCACAGCATTGATTCGACTCCAGCCTGTTATATCTCACGTTGGATGCAGAGGTGTTTGTTGGCGCCCAAGCAGTACAATGATCAATGCCCACAGGAAGGAAAACAACTGGCTGTTTATGTAGTTGCATTTACTAGGATGTCAAGTTGGTAACTATATAAAACCAACCTGTCTGTTTTTTTAGGCAAGATCGATGCAATATACCACATCCTCCATGGCAGAAAACGCCATATTTAAAAGGGAAAATGGCTGGTTTTGGTTTACACTTCTTGACTAACAATGTGATTACATTATTACTGGGATCAACGGTGCTCAACCAGAATAAAGGAAAATACGACATAGTGACTCCTCAGTGGTTCTGTTGTGGTTCTGTATTGGTGCGATTCCAGAATTGAAGTCATCCAACTGCCCTGCCCGGGCTGTTACCAGTCCTAATGTACTGTAATTTTTTGTGATTACTTTACTCACTTGATGCTCCCTCAGTCCATTAATTCCGTGATGAGAGCTACATCTATCAGAAATATGGCCAGCGCAATATTTAAGGCTTTGCCCTGTAGAAGATGAGTGGATCCAAATCAGACCAAAAATGTATTCAGTAAACATCGTGTGCATGCTCAAGTCCCTTTGTGTCAGTCAGTGTTAAAACCTCAGTGTTATTTATGTCTGCAGTATGCAGAAGTATTCAAATGGTAACCCTTCCATTTGCCACAAACTGGGCTTGCACATTTGAAGAAGGTGGCAAAATATAGATTTTGCACCAAATAAGGAACTGGTTTATGATTTGTACATTATATGAGCTATACATTAAAAAATATATATTCCTTTTGATCTCCAAAATGGCATTAACAAGCAAAGAAATGTACAGAGATGATGATGAAGATGATGTTATTCTACACAATTAAATTCAGACAAATTAACACACATTTTGGATATTGAAGATGTTTTGCTGTGTAAAAAGTCATAGTAAAGGATATGAACATCCATCATATTTATACAATAAGGAACAGCCATGAAGTATCAAGGTGATAAAACAATACTGAGTATGTTTTTTCAGCTGTTAATGTGGGTCTGGAACAAAATGGAACAATAGGGTTAAGTAAAAAACAATTACAGCCCACAATGCATCTGTACAACAAATACGTGTAAAAGAAGCCAAAATGATACTCCAGTGTGACTTATGTCATCTCCATGACTTCGATCAAATCCTATATTGTATTAATAAAGACGAAGCAGCCAGGCTGTGACTTAGCAATGAGAAAGGCAATCATGGAGAAAATGGATGAAATTTAAAATAGGGCTGCACAGATTTGACAGACAGCTGTCAGCCATTCATTACAGACTCCTAATGATATTTTTCCACATCACTGATATAGTGCTGCGCTGCGCCACCTTTCTCAGCATGACGAGGGACTTTTCTCACATCATGACACCTCAAATCTTCCCTCTTATTACATGCCATTCATTCAGTCAGACCTCAGAAGACAGAGCTTCCTGTCTGTCTCTTAGAAATTTAAATGAATGCAATGCAAGAAACTCCATGTGCATGTGTTGTTTATAGCTCAGATTTAGGCATGTTTACGATTGAGACATGAGGAGATAATTGGGGCTGTGGTTTACTGCCTACAGAGAATGATTAAAAACCAGAGGCCACCCTCCTTTAAAAAAGGATCTCTGGACAGCAGCTTATTGTTTCTTCTTGTCAAACATTGTCCTTCATTTTTGTCATGTCTCTGACATTTACCTTTTAATTTCTTTTGTAAACCATTATCCAATTTGCTTTGTTTTTAAGCCTGTAAACTAGTACCAGATTTCATAAAGATTATTAAAATAATAGAAGAAAATATGGTGGTAAATGAGTCTTTAAATACATTTAATGAGCATCATTTGTTCACCTCCTTGCATTAGGTAAATGTCACGTAAGTCATTGTTTATAATAAAGAGCAAAAACTGATGTGAAGCTTCCTATGGCACTTTTAATTTTATATAGTGATTTTCTTAAGAAGTTTTCTTGGGTCTGAAAGATAACAAGATTGCAGGAGATAAGATGCTTAAATGAGAAAACTGTCACACCATCATTTTGTCACAGTATAATTTGAAAAACTATTTGCATGTATTCATTGTATTAGCTTTTATTCTCTTTGCCTCTCGTCTTCCCATAACTTTTTAAATGACAGTTAAAAAAAACATTATCTATAATTTCCATTATATCCTGCATGAGTTTGGTTATTTCTATTTAACAGGAATTGACCTTACCATTTCAGGATTCTGTGTTTTTCATTGCCCTGTGCTTCTTTATTCCCTCATTCCTTTCGAAAAGTGCACCTCAAATAGGTTATAGATTGGTATCAGTGTCTGACTGTTCAACTTGGGCGGTAATGTGTCAGGAGTCACTGTGGCACAGTCCCAACAAATTCAAACTCATTCAGTGTGTTTTAAAAACCTAGTTGAAGATGTAATAAATCTATGATATGAAAACAGCACATTAGTAATTTAACGTTGAATATCCTAAAGTAAAAAGGTAGCACACACAGAGATCTTTAAGACAAAGTTGGACGAAGATTCACCTTCGTCCAGGTTTGCTGTAGAGCAGCTGCATTTATTGATTCACTTTGAGCAAGTGAGAGGGAATGAAGTGATTTGAATCAGCAGCTGTACTAGTTGTAAATACTCGGATACCTGAATAAACACAGCTGTGGGTGTTTCATGAATAAAGACCACTGACATCCATGTACAGTGACATAATTTCTACATTTCTAAGGGCAAGGTTACTGTGCCTAACAACACAGAAACTGACATGAACACAAACAAAACTGCCGATTTAGCTACGAGCACATTTTGTAGTGAATATTTTTTTGGTGACCTCCAGATAAAAGGCATACTTATTTATACTAATAGGCAGTGTAAAATCACATGTAGGTGTTAAGGCTATTGGAATGGCACTGATGAAGAAAATAAGCGATGCTCCGGCAATGTGAGGTATAATTATACATATATAAACAATTCCTGAAGTATATCATGAAGACTGGTTATCAAGAGAAGTCTCAACAGTTAGCTGGAATTAAACAAATATTGGACAAATTGTTAAAATAGATAATGGATTAACAGTTGTCTCTTTCAAACTTGTACCTTTTACAAAACCATGCATCTATTTAACAGCACAGTAAAATGCAAATGTATCACAGTGAAGACAAAATGTGTGTGGTCTGACTGACAGCAGTCATTTCAACAGGGCCCGATAAAAGTAGAACGCTTTCATCTGCAAAATGATTAATCACATCCGGCACCTGTCCACTATGTAATATATCTGGTCAAATGACCTTTAGACTTTGTTGTAGAATGATAATTGCCTCTGCCTCATCTCCTAAGTAGGTCATGACAGAGATGACATTTATTGACTTCACACCCTTGTACAAGTATTTTACAAGTGTGCAAAAGGCAATTTAGATGAGGAGCATCTGTGAAAAAGAGGCACTTATTTTTATATGGAGGACTTGCATTATCAATGCTGGTGATGAAACCTGCTGTTGAAAACCTCATTAAAGCTTCTGCTTCTTGAAATAGAGAATGATGTATTCAAATAAAATCTCTGCCAGAGAGGAGGCATGTGGGAAAAACTAAATGGCATTGTTACGGCGGTAGTTTGAATCAACGGAAGTACATTTCCAGGATAATTGACTGACATCTGGCGTGTGTCCCTCACCTTCCGCTCTTTGTGTGTGGCTGTTCTCAAACACTGTTCGCTTCAGCAAACATCAACACACGCTACACGCTGAAAATGGCAAGTTTTGAAGAGAATTTGGATCATGCAAGAAGGCAGGCCTCCTTGGTTCTTTTGGGAAATGATTGTAAAGACTTACAAGGAATACGTTTACGGCATTTACTATCTAACTGGGACGTTTGGGGACCGATTGGTGGGGATTGCTATGGACGAAGTACACCCGGCGATATACTGGTAATGGCAAATGGGGTTAACCATGTATCCAGGAAATTTAAATAGTGAACAGTGAACTTCATTTTATATTATATGTGGCATTTTCTTTTGCGCAGTGCAAATGTTCCACCAAAACAAGTTCCTTCCCGGGACCATTTTGCTGAGCGACTCTTTCTACGTCCAGAGCATAGCTCCGCCCAAGACTATTTTGATTGGTTTAAAGAAATGCAAACAACCCACAGCATTTTTTTCTCCTATCCCAGAATGTATGTGCGGTGTAGCCAGACTATTACGGTGGGGACAACTATAGCATCGCATGTGAGAGCTACTCAAGCACAAGGTGATTTTTTTAACCACTGTTTTACTGCATACACACTACAATACTCCTTTGTTTTTTTCAAAATCAGAAAAGCAAACACTCCTTTTTTCGCCCCCAATGTACGTTTGTGGAGGTAAATTCAAATGGACAACAACAATAAAAATGCAAATTCTGACAATGTCATCAGAGCATTCTAAGTCAGTTTATCTCACTAATGGCCATTAGCATTTAAAGCATTTATTTGCTGCATCCTCCAACCTAACTGGGATAAAAGTCCTCCCAGTTGTGTACCTGTCATCTCGTATTGAGATCTCGTTTATTTACTGTATGACAGTTCACTTTCTGTGGTGCACCAAAAACCTTTTCACTCCTGTGATATTCAAGCACCAGCTTGCTGTTGCATCCTCTGCCCCTTATTGAGCCTGAGAGAATTTGCCCTGTCAGAAACAATAACTTCCCTTTCAAGGAAGAGACAGTTTTATTTCCTAACATCGCACAAGGTGGCTGTTTTCGTTTGCCTTCCCCCGTGTTCCCTATGATTCCTGCACTCATCATAGATGGATCAAATTGTAGTGCCAGTAAATTTGGACTAACATTCTTGCTTACACAGATTGATTTTTATCTTGTCACCTTGTCCAACTGTGATACTCCTTTTTGGCCCTGTAAAAAGGAGCTCACACTGTAGGTTCAGGGAGTCATTATCACCCCACACACTAAACTAATGTATTGAAACTCTTGCTTCATGAATCTGTTGCTACTGCCGCTGCTATCTGCTGTCACTGACCACCACAATCTTAAAATCACCTCCCATGGATGGATTGACAAAATCTGACAAATCTGAGCAAGTTTAACACAGACAATCCCCCTGACAGAGCATCACATAAGCAGAGCCACACCGCCAAAGTAAAATGCATATAGCTGCAATAAATGGTTAAAACCCTGACGTGAGTGTCCTGACTGGATTTGTGTAAATGAGGGCAAAAAGATAAAAAATTGAAATTCCCGGGAAGCCAAGCTAACTCTTCAAGATGTAGATGAATTGAGATAAACTCCTTGTGGAGATAATCTCAAAGTGATAATGTCCTCTTCCTTAATGTGTCAGATAGTCTGTCTGGTCAGACAGATATAAACTTTCAACACAGGGAATGGCTGCTCTTCTGTTCACAGCCTGTCAATCAGAACACTGAGGCAGGTTGACCTGTCAGTCAAAAGCATGGTCCTGCAGTACAGCATAATTGAATTAGCTACAGTCACTTTCTGAAGATTAATTGGTGGGGAAACCTGGGTTCAGCAAGGCGAGGTAATTGACAAAGATAAGGAGAGTGATTCTTATCACAGCTTTTGTCAGCACATTAACTTTTATAAATTCTCTAAATATAAGATATTAATAAAAACATAAAGAAGTTGACACGCAGCAATCCTGTTAAATCCACTAGAGTAGTGAGCTTCCCATAACTTCCTGCTGAGGGCTGCACACTTTAGTTCGACATGTCATGAGTCAGCAGCTAGAGACATTGCTGGCAGATGCTTTGGCTTGGAGGCCAAAATGACGTGCCGGGTTGATGGTCAGTTGATGGCCTGGAAAATTGCATTTAAACCTTCAGGTGTTATTCCAAGTTGTATCTTACTTTCAAACGTACAGAATTAAATTAAATTCTTCTTAGTTCCTGTCCCTGTGATAAATGATCTCTATAAGCTAGTTGCCTTTTCCCCTGTTCAGTATGCATCCTGTGGAGCTGAACTGTTACGGTTTTGTTATAGAATACGGTACAGTGCAGAGATCACAGCATTCATTTTAAAGAAATAACTGTGAAAGGTGGAGCTGGATGCACTTTTCTGCTAACTATTGTGCCAGGCTGCTTTAATTCTCCTGCAGGGTTTCACTGATGCATCGGTCTTCATCAGTGCGATGTGTTTCCACACCACTCTCCATGGCTTATCATCTTGACATAAGAGGTGTCACCCAAAGTAGAGCTTTTAGTTTGTAATGAGATTTTTTGCTCTCGTCGGAGCTTGAATCATACTAGTTCATGAGCCTCCTGAAGGACTCTTGATACACTAAAGAACAATAGAGTGAGATATTGGGGATTTACAAGAGATGGCAGGGCAGTAAGTCATTTAAAGTTTTACAAAGTATGACACCTTTGTGGAATACTAAGTAGTTGGTGGACTGCATAACTTTCCAATAGACCAGTTTCAAATACAGAATGCCTGTGCAAATCTGCATTAGCCCAACCTTAGCTCTCAATACGTTAATTATCCTAAAAGGATCTGGTATTTGACATTTTAGCACTAATGTATCATCAGCATTAATTCAGATCTACCCACACTTCAGCAATACTTATTATCCTGATGCCAATTTGAAGCTAATTAGCAGGGACCAGTAGTAATTGGCAGCAAAAGTATGTTACTTGTCCTTAATTTGTCTCGGCAAAACTTTAATAAATCTAGGATTATTGGGAAAAATAAAAATAAAGATTTGTGTATTCTTTGGATTTGTTTCTTCAACAATTATAAATTAGTAATGTATAATGTAGGGTGGAAATGATAGTGGACACACTCCCCAGATGGGCGGGTGGTCTCTACAGTATTTGCGTGAGCATCATGCGGCAATGACAGTTAACAATAGGCAGCGAAACGACTAGTAATTGTTGCTTGTGTTACTATCTGGTGTTTGGGTGCCGCCTTTTCAGCTTTTTCTTACTTTATTGTGGAGAATTATGCCAACACTGTTAAAGCAAAGTTTTCTAAAAATGTGTGTTTTCAAATGTTCTCAAATCCCGTATATTATGTAAAACCAAGTACAGTACATTATCACTACATTTATTACTTTAGTTCAGCCTCAGGGATTACAGGTGGAAATTAACAATTGTTGCTATAACCTGGCCCAAGACATATTCACTTGTATTACAAGTTTAATGTTTATTTGTGCATTGTCCCGGTTTCAGATAAATACATTTCCATTTCCATATTGAGATAATGCTGAAAGCTTCCTCTAACTCGGTTTTATGTGAGGAAGCAATTCCAATAGTCATGCGGGAATAAAAGGCTTTGTCTATCAAGGTTATTAAGTTGGCATTCAAGATTCCTCACTATATCCCTCACTTAGAAGATAAGTTATAGGTATATAATATATATAGGTTATACTAACTAAAAACTCCATTTGCTGAGCTCTTGTCTACTAGAAAAGACACACTAAGTGTGCTGAACCTTTAGCAAACAGTATTTAATGAAGACAGGACCATCATTTTTTTGCCAGGCAATATTCCCATCGTAATTAATGTATGAGTTTAATATGCTCTGATATAACCCATGCATACGTGCCCTCATTCTCCTTCCCTCAAAAGCAATTCAGTACCTCAATGAGCACAATGTTTTCCTTCCCCAAGAGAAGAAGTTCCATTTAAACTCAATTGATTCCACACTTCTGGTTTCCAATCTTTACTCTATTTCATTCTTCCCAGCAAGAAGTGCATGCATTTTCAATGGCATCAAATAAAGGGCAGTCATTGGTATGGATGAGGAGGGTCCTCTGAGATTGAGGCACCTTCACAAAAAACAAGATAGGAAGCACGGGTAGAAACAAGAAAAAGCAGGGCCTCAAACAGTAAAAACAGATCCTTAGATATTGCGCTTTTGTAGACACTGGGAGATAGAACAGAAAATATCCATTTAGTATGCACGGTGAAATTGTTTTGACGGACATGCTGGCAAACAGAAGGGGACTGAGAGGCAGAGATAGCCAGAGGGCGGTGAGGTGCAGTCCGGTTGGTTTGCATACAATATACGACTGTTTGTTGGGAAGGAGACAAAGTAGTTTCAAGATCGTTTTTCTCAATGTGGCGTTCTGGAGCTTCTGTCAAAGTTTGCCTTGAAGCACTGGCTTTTGTGGCGAGGCAGCACTCCTGAGGCTCTGTGTGAGAGAAGACTTTTGCTTTAAGTTTAAAGACTCCAACCAGACACACATAGAGCCACTGCAGCTGAGAGATTCCCTCTAAAGTACGATCCAACCTGTCACTATCACAACACCTACTTCAATCCTCTCCTTGGAGGCCATATCAGCATTCAAACTCTTGTGTGATTTTTCACTGGACGACTCCAAAAAGAGATAGATTCTGTGCTCAAAGTTAGTTGCTTTACATGTTGGCAGAAATAGTTATATTCAAGATAGACCTCAATACACATTTACAGCTGCCTCTGTGATGTTTTGTAGCCTTTTTTCATAAAAAAGAAGCAATGATTTACTGAGTAGAAGTGAAGTATGAACAGGCCCTGAGCAACTGGAACTGAAATTTACAAGGCAGCGTTTGAATCATTCTTCAAGAGCAGGGTTTCAATAGGTTATCCAGAGAAGAGGAAAATAAAAAGAAAAGCCTTCATTACCCAGCGCATAAAGCCTAAATGGAAAAGAGACTATGGAATGGCTGCCTGTGTCTGATAGGGGAATATACTAGGCTCTGATGCCTTGGGTGTTCTGGCCTGCTGCACACAGGGTTAGCACTGGACCATACAGATTGCTGCCATTATGGAAAGTAGGTTTGTGGTGGCAAGTAGACGTAAGCTCTCATAAGGCCACATACCTTGCCTTAGGCTCCCTTGAAGATCTGCATATACAGTATGATGTGATTTGCATGAAACCAAAGCATTAAAATATATATTTTAATGTCGTTGGTTGCTTTATTTATCCCTGAACAACTCAACACCGCAGGCGTTGTTTTTGTTGGCATATGCTGTGGATTCTTTGGGACACAAGTGCAAGGGTAAAAAATACAGCGTTTGAATTCAAAATCTACACGCAAAAACTACAATATCACCTATCATTGTGAGTATGCTTGTGTGCATTTGTGTTAACCCTAACACAGGGAACTAGCGTGGCTGTAATTTATGCATGGCTTTCAGTGGTGAGGCAGTGAATCATTTGGAGGCTCACTAGAGTGAGTCACTGTAGACAAACAAAACAGCCAATGCGTTGTAAATGAGAGGAGACTGCTCAGGTTTAACTTTAGGGTGAGGCTATTTGCACCCCTGGTACAATTAGCAGTGTATGCTATTCGTACTCTGGTGCAGTTAGAAGTGCTATTCGTGCCCTGGTGCAATTAGTAATGAATGCTATTCGTACCCCGCCGGTGCACACAGCAATGTGTTCTATTAATACCCCGTCTGGTACAAATATCAATGTATGTTATTTGCACCCCTGTGCATTTAAAGTACCTTGGCATATATTTACACAGTTATCCATACTACTCATGTATTACACCTTTTTGGAATATTATTGTTGCAGTGTCCAATATTTTGCACACTTCAGTTCAGAGAGACACTAATACATACACTTGCGTGGGCCACAATATTTTTTTTTACAGGGTGGTAGGGGAAGATTCATGAATATTCATTAGGGAACTCATCACTGATTGGCTCGCCCTGACATTCTGACCCTAACCATAACCAATCCCACTCCTCTTGCCTTAACCTAACCAACCCAACCAGAGCAGGCAACGAGTACTAGCCATTCAGGGATGAGTCCCTAATGCATATTCATGAGTCTTCCCCTACCACCCTGCAAAAACATTTCGCGTTCGCAGGCCCTGACTTGCGCAATGGCATGCAAATTATCCAATCCAAAATGGAAAAAATAAGATCATCTCGCCAGGGAATCAAACTCCAGACTCCCAGGCCAATGTTCAGTGTTCTAACCACTCACCCAACAGTTCTTACAGAGTGTTTGACAACTGTTTACCACTTGATGTCGTCAAACCTCGGTTGCTAGGTAACCATACTGTATACAAAAAAATAGGTACTAACTAACAAACGGTTGTATGCTTTCACTGAAGACAGAAAGTGCAACTGTTGTATCCATTTTCCGCTAGAAATTCAATTGTTATAAACTTTAGAGACAAAACTTTCTTAATATGCCAGTTTCTGCTGTCAAGGAAGATGAACGTCCGCCATGATTTCGGTGCACGCGAGCAACGTGTTTTTGTTGTTACGTCACAGGGTGTGAATAGCTCAGCTGTGTGGCCGAGGCTATTCATACCGGGGGTGCAAATAGACACTCGGTTAACTTTAACTTGCATTTAACCGCTGAAGGATCTTGCACCAGTGCCACTCTGTGAGCAGGTGGAGATCAGGTCAGATGAGTTCAGTCTCTGCCATGCAGAATTTGCAATAAAGGTCAGGTACTGGGGAATAATATCAAGGCACAGGTTTTCTTTAAAAGATCCTTTGCCTTGCCAGATACTCTGCAGTGATGTATTTTTTCATATTCATTTCATGGAACATTTGATTTGGAACCTCTTTCCTCCCAGGGTCTTTGAGAGTGTTCTCTACTTCAACGCTCCTCTGCCGCTGCTCCTTTGTCGCCAGGAAGGTGTTTTTGTAATGGCAGCCTTTGACATTCTGTTGCAGTGTCCTCCACCACAGCATTTATTTCTTCTCTTTATCTGCACTTGAACAGCTTACCAAAGCTTTTACTTGATCATCACAGCAGATGATTTCTTAGCATTGTGTGAACCAAGGAGAATTGCAATTAAAACATGGTTCTTATGCACCAAAATTGCGGCGCTGCTGCTGCTAGCCTTGTCTGAACACATGTATGTTTCCCATTGATAAAATGAAATACCATGTTAAACATAAATATATACTTATTTGATTACAGCAAAGACAACGTCGGCAGTATTGAAAATAGGCTACAGAATATTTTGTTCTGTATTGACAGGTACAATATTAGAAAATAAATTTTTTATTACATTTATATCTGCATTTATATCAAAACATAGAGGCTTTCAAACATCAACATGTCATTTATTAATATGTATTTGTATCTAAACGATATATAAACATCTTTTTCCTATTCTATTTTGCCTGGAAACACTTCCAACACGCTTGCATGTCGCGTGAAAAATAGGCGTTGGTTCTATTTCTAGCAGGTACGTGTCTTCGGCGCGGCTCGAGCCGCGCCTGAGACGCACGTGTCACGCACGTGTCACGCAGGCAGTGTGTAAGCTCTAACCTGTTAACATGGGAGCCGAAATATAAACGGACACGCCACGCAGCTGACACGCTCGCGCGACGCATCCAATATGTAACTGGCCTAAGCGATGTTGGGTGACGTTACTTCTTGTTGACTTTCGAAGTATTTTCAAACAAAACGAGGCTAGCTTGGCCCTCCCTCCTCCTCATCCCTTCCCCTCTCCCTCCCTTCCGTGCTTCTACGAGCACTAACCCCCCAACCCCCACCCCCAAATCCTTCTTCTCAGTTATTGGCTGGAATGCTGGAACAGTTTATGTTTGGTGGTGCAGGTTGGCACAGGTTGTTTTTGTTGCTGTTTGTGAAGCCTGGGCTGTCTACAGAGACCGCATTTTTTTACAGTATGTTCAGGGGACAGGCAGCTCGTAAAAAAAAAAAAAATGTAATAACGTTGTTGAATATCGCAATAACGATATTACTTGCGATAAATAAACAGATATTAAGGTATACTTACTTTTGTGGCTTTCTGTATTCTGCTAAAACACAACACATTGATTGTTGATTTAAAACAAATCAATAACATTCTGTTATTAAAAAAGAATGGCCATTACATTTTGAAGTGCAGTTTTCTACTGATAAAAAATCTCTGATTGTCTTTCGCGATATGTCGCAACCTTTCGTGATATGTGTATTGCGCAAGTTAATATTGCAATGACGATGAAAAAACAATATATTGTGCAGCCCTAATATGGATACAGCGTTGTAGTTAGCTGTAGATGCACAGGACTGACATTCAGTGGCAAGGTCTGCCCTCAGTTGTGGAACTTTGTCACACTCATATTGCCAATAAAATCTTCATGCTAACTGCCACTTAACAAAATACAAATGTATTCAATACATAAACCACATAGCAAAACAGCTTTCTGTATTATGCATTCCTTTACCACATTTGGTAAAGAGTGGGATTAGGAAGGCAGAAAGAGTGAATTGGCAATGAAGACATACCAGCTTCCCCATTTATAGTAAATGTGTGGAATACAATCACAAAAAGGCTAAACTATGAGCTATAGATTCACATATCATCTTCCCCTCTAGGCCAATCTAAATCTATGTGAAACATGCATCAGATTACATCATAAATGCTCCAATGTACTGATTCTGTATCAGTGTATCAGCATACAGCACAGTGTTTACTGTTAGATGGGATTCAGAGCTGCTGAATGAATATTTCCCCAATATCATTCTGTTATCATTTATTATTCGTTCAATTGTAATTCTAATGTAACATGAAGCATGCAGTTCTTATGTACTTTTGTCAATGTGTGTTAGGGTTGTTTGGAAACCACAGGGATCGGTTATTAGTTGGTACAGTGGTTAAGTGGTTAGCAGTGTCACCTCACTGCAAGAAGATCCTGGGATTGAACCCTAATTAGGTGGATTGGTAAAACCCAAAACAGACACACACCCACCCCAGCTCAGTACCTCTGGAAATCATATACATTCATACTGGCTTCAGCACCTGGAGGCATTGGCCTCAGAACTGGTGCTGGTCCCCAGTCAATACCAATACTATTTAGGGCCAAACAAATATGAGAAATTAGTGATTATAATTCAGTGCAGACACTGCTCAAATTGGTGTATGATGAGGAAAACCACGGCAATGTGATATACTTAACTCAGAAAAAGGTCAAAAGACAGCGGGAATGGCCTTTAGGTCCATGATGGCAGGTGGGGTTTTCAACTTGAAGTATATTCTCTCTGCCACAAACTGTCACATGTATTCTATTCTAACAGTGATTATCCCTGTTGTGAAGAGCCGTGTCCACGAAAGCACCTTCTGACCCCCTGTGTCCCCTTCACAAGACAACTCATTTTGGCCTTTGTCAGAGGCAGAACTGGTGAACTAAAAGATAAGAATAGATTACTACACATATCAATATCTCTGGGTTGATGCACATTTTGATTCATACTGTAATTACAATTTAGTGCTTATTACAATATCATTGTAAATACTAAGCTTAAATATTTCTTTAACCCAAGAGTAGTCTCTGTCTCTGTGTAACTACCGTCTCTGTGTAACTACTTAAACAAATACAATTTAAAATGTATGATTTAATATTATCATTATGCTGTTAAAATAACTACACTAGATATGTAAAATGGTGTAAATGATATTGAACAGTGGAGGAAATAATTGAATCACCTTCAGAAAGGGTAGTGTTAACAACTTAATTTAATTATATTTGAACAGTAAGTTGATTTGAGAGCTACAAATAAATCCTAAATTGTCTTAAGAAATAATGAAGGTTCCACTGATTAGAATAAATCTATTAACTATTCTGTGGATGAAACAATCATATCAGATAACAAATTCCATTTATACACAAACATCGTCCAACCTGCAATTGAGTAAAACATCCCCGTGCTGCATTTTAAAAATAAATTTGACAAATTGCTTCAAAAGACACATTATTATTGGTGATTTCAGTCAAGCACTACTGCATATTTGAGCAGCAGGAGGCATTATATTATTTTTTTCATTTAATTTTTTCATGTCAGTAGCCATACGTTGACCCATTAACAATTAAAATGCTGTTGAAGGCTGTAATAATGAGTGATTTAGTGATGGTAGAGAATAAGGTTGGGCTCTGAATCCATATACTGAAAGAACTATAATCACTATACTTTAAAGCAACGCTATAACTTTTGAAAGATAGCACATTTATCCTTTTACAAATTAAAAGTTGAACACATAACAGCGATGTGTTTTATTGCTTAAGTTCAATACACTTAGCTTTTACTGCTACAACCTTAATTGGTCTGGTATGACCACCAGTAGCTCAGAGTGGCTAATGTTAGCAAACATTTGATAGATATCCCTGTGTAACTGACAAAGGGTCAGTTTGCTGACTAGGACTCTTCTTTACTTGTGCTATTGTTACATATATTTTTGTTTATTTAGTATATATATATCATTATCTTGTAATTGTCACTTGTATAGAGAGTGGCTGCTGTTCAGCTAAAATTGCATAGGATTGCTTTGTATAAAATGCAAAGCATTTGCATAAACTGGTATTATAACTGGTATTATCTATTGTATGAGACTGCACAAACAGTAAAACCAGATGATGGGTTCAAAAGCAAATGTTCTAAGGATGTCATATGCTGTATTTTGTATTTGAGAAGCAAGATTAACGAGAAAAGAACAACATAAAAGAAAATATTTTTGGGGGATTTTCTTTCTGCAGTGGCCTCTGAAGATTAGAGAGCAAGAATGTTCCCATTTTTACAACCATGGCTTCTCTCCCTTTGCAAACGAACTTAATTTAATTTAGGATGATCCAGTAATGACACCTTAGGTTCTTTTCGGTTGTTTGTTTCTGAATCAGTGCACAAAAGTATTTCAATTTATGCATGAAAGGTTTTCAGAGGAAAATCCTAAATACATTGATCCAAAGTGTAATTTCATGTAGTGTTGTATAATTGATGTAATGCAGCTTCTTAACATTGTTGCGTCTGACAGTCCTCAGGTTAATGGTGTGAAAACAGGGACCTGCTTTTCCCAACCTGTCAAATGGTAATTGGCCAATGGTTTCCTCAAATTGCAGTCTGCCACAGGGACTGCAAACACCTCTTAAATTGTGTACAAAATAATTGGTGGGACATAAACAAGGAGGGCATGCAGTAAACATGAATCCTGGGCTTTGAATGCAAAATTTCATTACCAACATATGAAGTAGAAGTACATTTCTTATCCTGATAAAATGTAATTCATGTCAACTATGTGTTCTTGTCTTTTGCAGGTTATTCCTCCGTGCACATAAAGAAGAAAGGAAGACAGGGGCAGAAACAATAAGATGAGACCATTTAATGATGGTAACCTCTAAGAAGAAAAGCACAAGCCAACCTGAGACGGTGAAATCTCTTTTAAGCATTACCACAACTTCACTGCAGGCAAACCTCAATGAAAGAAACTCAGTGTAAGGGCAGATTCTTAAAAATTTTTTTGATTGGTACATGGGGACAATACCATCCATCAATGAGAAGGAGACAAATAAAAGGATTGTTTCTGGCCCGGAGAACAGTTGAACAACCAGCTGATTTTCCAGGATTGTCTCAGCTGCACTGAAAACACAGCAGTATCACCCCTCTCATTTTTTTGGCCCTGTACATGACTCTCAGAAAAGCACCAATGGCCTGCAGCTCAGGCATGGTGATGAGTGCCTTGTTTTGGTCTGTAGCCATTGTATATTTGACTCATATTGGCAGAGTCAGTGGAGACTGCTGGTTAATTGAGGGGGAAAAGGGCTTTGTATGGCTTGCAATTTGTAGCCAAAATCAACCACCTTATGAGGCCATCCCACAGCATATCAACAGTACCATTGTGGACCTTCGTCTGAATGAAAACAAAATCAAAAGTATCCATTATTCTGCTCTTAGTCGCTTTGCCAACTTGACCTACCTGAACCTAACAAAGAATGAAATCTCCTACATAGAGGATGGGGCCTTTTCTGCTCAGTTTAACTTACAAGTCCTTCAAATGGGCTTCAACAAGTTGCGGAATCTGACAGAGGGCATCCTCAGAGGTTTAGGAAAGCTGCAGTACCTCTACCTCCAGGCAAACCTGATTGAGACTGTGACACCCAATGCCTTTTGGGAATGCCCCAACATTGAGAACATTGACCTCTCCATGAACCGAATCCAGCAGTTAGACGGATCCACGTTTACAAGTTTGACTAAACTAACCACCTGCGAGCTGTACACCAACCCTTTCAACTGCTCTTGTGAATTATTTGGTTTTGTCAAATGGCTCACCGTTTTTCCAAACAGGACGAATGAGCGGATGGTCTGCGACTCCCCACCTGATGTCTCTGGTTATAGTTTATTGAGCCAGAATCCAAACAATCCAAAATATAAAAATGCGCTTCACATGCTCACCACTGTGTGTACTGAGGACTATGTGACTCCATTTATTTCTGTGCCCATTGAGCCCACAACACCTGTGCCAGACTCTACACTCTGTGGGCTGGAAGATTGTCCCTCAGGCACAGAACCAGAAGACATTACCATCAGTACAACCTACAATGATGTGGAAGTAAACCCTCTGATGAAACTGAAGCAAGTATCAAATACAGGTGCTATCATCACGGTTCAGATTCCTCACCCCTACAAAAAGATGTACATCCTGGTTCAGTACAACAACAGCTTTTTCACAGATATTCAAAACCTGAAAGATATAAAGGAGGACATTGAACTAAAAACCCTTAAACCCCACACTAACTACACATACTGTGTTGCTTCGATACGTAATTCTCTAAGACACAACCACACTTGTCTGACACTCACTACTGGTCCTTGGAATGGAAAGGATAGAGTTGTAAACAATGCAACTGCTACTCACTACATTATAACAATCTTGGGCTGCCTCTTTAGCATGGTCATTTTTCTGGGTGTGGTCTACTATTGCTTGCGAAGAAAGCGTCAGCAAGATGAAAAGCACAAAAAAGCAGGTAGTCTGAAGAAAAATATAATAGAACTCAAATACGGACAAGAACTGGAGGGAGCGACTATTTCTCGAATGTCGCAGAAGCAGCTGTTGGCCGGGGAGAGCATGGCACGTATGCCGTACTTACCATCTGCAGCTGAAATGGAGCAGTACAAATTTCAAGAGATAAGTGATACTCCTAAAATGATGAAAGGAAATTACATGGAGGTGCGAAGCATGGACCACCATGAACGCAGGGAGTGTGACATGGGAATGGCTGGAAATAGCCAGGGGTCAGTGGCAGAGATTTCAACCATTGCAAAAGAGGTGGATAAGGTCAATCAGATAATTAACAATTGTATAGACGCTCTAAAGTCAGAATCCACCTCTTTTCAAGGGAAATCTGGAGCAGTCTCCACTGCAGAGCCCCAGCTCGTATTAATATCAGAACACCCACAGAGTAAATCTGGCCTTCTTTCCCCAGCGTATACGGACAGCTATCACCACTCTCTGCAGAGGCATCGGACCTCTGATGTCTCGCCAAAGAGGCCCAGCACTGCCACAGGAGGGCCCATACGAAGTCCCAGGCCTTATCGCTCTGAATCCAAGTACATAGAGAAAACCTCCCCAACAGGAGAGACCATGCTCACTGTAACACCTGCTGCCGCCATCCTGAGGGCTGAGGCAGAGAAGATCCGTCATTATGACCACCGGCACTCATATCCCGACGCTCAGATAGAGGAGCTTGAAAGATCTGACAGCCACAAGTCCTCCATGTTGGAGCCTCTCACTCACTCCCGCAGCAGAGACTTAGCATATTCCCAGCTGTCATCTCAGTATCACAATCTAAGCTACTCCTCCAGTCCCGAATACTACTGCAAACCTTCACACAGCATCTGGGAGCGATTCAAACTCCACCGGAAACGGCACAAAGATGAGGAATACATGGCTGCGGGCCATGCACTGCGTAAGAAAGTCCAGTTTGCAAAGGATGAGGACCTGCATGATATTTTAGACTACTGGAAAGGTGTATCATCCCAACAGAAGTCATAACCTCTTTAGGGGTTTTAAAATGGACCACACATTGCAGAAAAGACACAAGAACCTCATCTGACAATTGAATCAATGGAAACTTCCATATTATAATCAACTACTCACTCACATTCTCTTTTGACTGTGAGTAAAATGGGGTAAAGAGTATTTAAATTTGTAATATTATGTAAAGCATTCATCGGGAAAACTTTTATCTATTAAAGAGAAAATATATTGCAAATTAATAATATATATATATATATATATTACAATGGATTATAGGTTTTTGGGTATCGCATGGCCAAGTCCTGTGACAGTGGATTTGCTGTTGTGTAATATTAAACTACTATATGAAGATATGTCTAATGAAACCTCAATATTCTTTTGAGGAACTATCTGGACCCTTGATTAAAAATTAACTTTTTCTTTTCTTTCCTCCCTGCATATATTTCATTAAACAAAAACTATGTACAGATATGGGTATCTATATTTGCAATGTTTGCTGTGTAAATTATAAATGGATAAGTATTAGTGGATGAATCAGGTTCGTCAAATGAAGCACTGTTCATTTAGAGTTAACTTGTTGCTGAAGAACGGCCACTTTAAACCTGTCAGAACATTTGTCATTTTAACCGTCACCGCCTGTTTTTTTAATTCTTTTTTTTTTTTAAAGCTTTTACATGCAATTAAAAGATACAGACGATTCAGTTTTAATGTCCCCTTTTTCACACAAAAGAGTATTCACTGCATGGAGTCTGATAGACTTCATGCAGACAAGATGCAGTATATTACATGCTGAAATGAAAGTCTCAATCATCAGTTTCATGAACCATCATTTGTATCTTTAGTACCAAAGTAGAAAAGCTGAAATGTTTACAATATTCCTGCACGGTCTGGGAATCGTAAGAACATACAGTAGTAGGTCCATGTTGACTTTCTTTCCGTTTTTTATTGTACCAGTTACTAAGTGAAAACATTGGGAAACAATAATATCCACATACAGGATATGGTATTGAAAGCCTACTCACTAACATTTTAAAGGGAAGGCAGCTGTACTTTGTCACCTGTCGTTTAGGTAGAGACAGCTGTTGTTTCCTGCAGGAGAGCCCGATGGATGAATGTAACAGATACATATTCTAATCTGTCTATGGCAGCTTTTATGTAAGGAAATATTTATTTAATGCTATTAACAACTGTGTTTTTTTTCCTTTGCTTCAATATTTCTTCCAGTGTATTATATTGCATAATGTCTGATCCGATAAAGGCAGGAAAGTAGTTTGTTGTTTGGATGGGCCTTGTTGCTTGCTGTGAGGTTTCATTTTATTTTCAACTGCTAGGCTGTTAAATCTTTTTGTATATTATAAAAGCTACGTACCAGACGATAATCAACGTGCTAGAGTAAAAGTTAAGAATGTGAAACTGAATCCTCTGACTTACTGGCTGTGAATTTGTATATCATGACTTTTTTTGAGTAAATATCAACGCTTTGTCTTTGTAAGATGTTTTTATAACTTATTCCAAACAGGCTCATGATGACTCATTGCATATTTATGAATGAGCAATACATTTGTATTTCAATTTTCCCACTCATTTGAAGAATTGTAATAATGTAACTTTAAATGTATAGTCGATGCAAGATGTGGGTGTTTTAAAAAGCAAAAAACAGCTATTTAAGGGTTAGGCAGTTATGCCTCACATAGGAACGTTAGGACTTTTATTTCCACTGCGTGGAAATAAATATTAAACATTTCGATATACTGTACATAAATGAAAAGCAGGACAGACATACTCTGCATTGAGGTGAGGATCAGAGTCTGCAATATGATTAGCCTGGCTGACACCAGACCCTTCTCAGTTGGAACTGACTTGCAGAGCAAATCTCAAATTTGCCGCAAGTTCGTCAGGGTCTACCCAGGCTACAATATGATAGCAGGGCTGACCTGAGGGAATGAATTTGTCTGGTGACATGTTTTTTTCATCAACTCTTTTTTGCCATTAGTCATTTAGTATGTAAGAATAACTGCAGGCATTAGTTAACCCATTTGTATTTTTCTGTGTCACAATTCTGTGTCCATTTCATGTAAGTGTGTCATGACGCTTATATTATTCATTGATGTGAAATGAAGCATTCATGAGCCTGATGTGAATGTGTTATGTAAGAACCTTATGAAGTGTTAACTTGGTTGTCTGACTTAATATTTCAACCGCCTTAAGATTTTGGGATATGTGTACAAGTGTAAATTTCCTTTTGTTTCATTTCAATGTTGAAACTGTTGACGAGTCTCCATTTGTTGTTATTTTTTATAAAAGCGTTTCAGTATCTTCTGAGAGCTGTCAGGTTTCTAGTTCATTTAGTTATTTAGCAACATGTTTTTATACTGCATATTGTAGCACTTCTGTGTATAAAAAGAGTGTTGATAAAACCTTTAAAAAGATCAACAGTTGTTCAAGTGCATCAAAACAAACAAGAGCACAAAATATGTTTTTTTTATTTTATTTCTTAATACTATGTTATCTGCTTTCAGACAAAGTACTGTGAAATAAAGTTAAGGGTGCACATACAGTTACACCAGCATCTTTATTAAGACTTCTGGCCAGAATCACTTTAAGGCTGATATAACAGCCATTGAGCACTGGATCCGTGTAACTGCGTAACGTTCATTCTCCGTTGCAGCTGCCAGCGACAGTGTGCTGCCATTCTAGCCGGTGTGGAAATGTCCACTGGCTCTGGCTCTGCAATACGAATGTCTCGCCTACCACTTTCTTCTTCACTCTGCTATTTATGAATTTGATACATAAACACCATGTTTGAACATTAGTTAGTGTTAGTCCGAAGGATGATGTTCGACGGACATTGTGTTGTCACAACAAACATCATGATTCCACACCACATGCCATGAGTGATTCTCATTCACTGAACGTCACAGTTGATAAGATAACAGACATCTTTTTATTCTTAATGGTGGCGGAAATAGCTCCTGTAGCTGGTTTTGTGCCCATCATGATATGTTTCAGTTTGGATGACAGTCAGAGTGACAGACAGATAAGCCTATTACAGACATGCAGCAAGAGAGGACTGGGAGCAAGATGCCTGAATATTAATCCATTCATATCAATTTTGAATTTAAAAGACATCATCCCCATCCCCCAACAACAATGTCAGCATACATCATGATGTTTCACTGTGGACATCGTCATATGCCAATTCGGTAGATATCGCGAAACCCTACTAATAGTCATTACCAGCTGCTGTGCTGAAGCAGAGTCTGACAAAACAAACCAAAGTGCAGGCTAACGACAACAGCTGTGCTGTGTGATCAGCTATATTGCCATTTAAAATGAGTGATGAGTTAGACCTGCTAGACGTGTCCAGACAGCCACGCTATTTTTTTCATCAATGTACAAATGTATGCAGAAAGGTGTTCCATAATCTAAATCAAATCATCTACACTACAGAGCAAACCTTTGACTTCAGTAGAAACCTGTTCTTAAGTAATTAGGACCCATTTTCTGCAGCACAAATTAAGACTGTGACTTTGCAAGTGGATATTTTTTCACCATCCACTTGTGATTTTGTAGTTTATCATGACGTCACGCGCTATAATGGGCCGGGAGTGCACTAAAGATACATTTTATTGCAATTCAGGTAAGTTGGTAATGGTGCACCAATATAGACCTCGACAAAAATCACGTCATCTCCTTTCATGTACACTATGCCTGCCAGTCTCATTTGAGATAAAATATTCAACCAGCAGACATGTTTCCATGTTCACACCATGTCATATGTTTTAATGTGATTGGGATATAATGACTGTTCGGCTTAAGTACTAAACAGGATAAAGAGCTTATTCTTACAAAAATACCTTATATTTTCTGAACCCATGGTAATTTTTCTTGTTCCAGTAGAGAACTGGCCAAACAGACAACATGGTGCAGTTTAGTGGTGACATTTCTATCGATAAAATTGTATTACATTTTTTCAGGTATTGAAAACATTAAATGTCTACCTCTGAAAATCTAAGTGTCTTTCCTCGCCATTATACACCCTCATACAGGGAGAAAAGGAGCCGAAAAACATTTTTCTCCACTCAGAGTAGCCTTAATAGATCATTACACAATGTTGCCGCATGTTGCAAGAGCTCTGCCATTGTCATGAATGCACAGTTGCAACTATGACAGAAGGTAAAAGGCTTCTTTTGAAAGTATTTTTTCGTAATGTTCTCACTCCCACCTTTCACTAAAAGCAAAAGTCCAGGCCCATTCACAGAGTCAAAATCACAATTTTAAAGATTCTATGCGTTTCCTTGTCCATTTATGCTTTCAAAAAGCATATGAGCAGTAAATATCTGCAAGGGTTGCTGATTAATAGTAGAGGCAAGTAAACAAGCCAAGGTACATGTCTAGACTGCATTCAAAATCACAGGAGCAGATCAAAGCTGTATTTTTATGTTGTTTGAAGGTCCAACTGTCTCACTTAGTTTACTTACATTTTTTGTCCTCAACAAACCACAGCCATTTAATTATCGAGATAAACAACAACAGTTCAGTACATGAAGCTAAAAGGGATATATACTTTCTAAAAATGCTATAGAATTCAACAAGAAAGCAATAACCATATTGCTTTACTTTGCTTGACTCACTTCTGCCATCAATAGCGTTGTTTATAGTGCTGCTTTTTCTGCCTTTCTATTGCAATTTGCTTGTTTGGCTTGCCTGGAGGGAAATGAAGGGGAGAGACTGTGGAAGGCGTGGACTTGGAACAGAGGTTAGCATCGAGGCGGAAATTACAGACACAACTTGTAACTCCTCACATGATCTTTGTATAGCAGAATTAGAGCTGAATCGACTTCTAGGAGTGGAAAGTTTTACAGCTCAGAATTTCCCATGTTTACTGTTGTTTGCCAGTTTATGATGACGATTTTTTTGTTTGGCCTTTTGCTGCGTTCATGCCACCTGGGAATAACAGGGGCCGCTCTGTGATTACGTTGTTTTTCCGACTGCCAACGTTCACATGGTCGGCATGCATGTTCTTCTTCTGTTATATTGGCGTTTGGCATAACAACTTGTTGCATGACTGCCACCAACGGTTGGCCGTAGCCTAGATCATCAGGTGTGTGAAAACATGGAGGCCACAATAACAAAAGATTTGCTGCTGTTTTCTTATATGAGCATACAAACAGCACATGGACAGGTGTTTGTTTGTGTTATCTGCAGGACAACAAATGGGAAAGGACATGGATAAGGTGTTGTTTTTTTATACATGGGCCTATTTATGAATAATTTGAAACATGTTATGTCTGTGTATGTTTCTTGACAGAGGCATTTGTCTACAATAAACAGTTTATTGTCATTGAAATATTTTCAGTGAACCAAAGTCACCTACATCAAACGTCAGTTGTCGACAACATGTCACCAACTGGGAAACTCGGTTAGCAAAATCTAGCCCGAGTTTCCCACCTCTGATTCCCACAGGAAGTGACAAATGTTTTTCCGATGTCTATGAACGCAGCACATGTCCCATCCGCTAACATGAAGGGGGCGGGATTTAAGACCTAAACTGCAGCCAACCACCGAGGGGCGATCTACATGTTTGGCTTCACTTTTACAGTCATGTATCAACACCTGAGATGAATCAAGAAACATGAAATTTAAGGAGGGAGCCCTATTATGAAGTTTTCAACTCCTCTGACCACACCAACACCAATACCAATGAAATCTGAATTGAGCATAATTTGCTGAATGGCAGCTTAATATGATTCATAAATGTTCGAAATGCCTATCAAATAACCAATTGAGTATTTATTTTGTATAGGAAATAATGAATGTGAGAACTGGTGACTGATTTCAGACTCCAACATGTCACAGTTGAGAAAACAGGGCGCAGTATACTGATCACAGAACTGGGGCTTTACCCAAGGGTTTATGTAGATCCTGAACTAACAAATATTTTAGGGGACACAGCATAACAGCTAGATAATAATGAAAAAAAAGATCAGCCTAATCCCGAACACATTTGTTTATGTTGTTTCTGGTTTTCTTCCCTGGAAGAGCGACATTGTGAAAAGACTAAAGATTATGTCCATATAGTCGAAGTGGAATACAAACCATAAATGTGACTTTTATTTCATGACACATTTTTCAAAAAAACCTTCCCTGTAAGAAAGATTGCTTTTTGAACATAAACACCCTGCCTGTCATCCCTTCCGCAAAGTTTAGCGATGGAGACCCTCTATCCCTGGACATGACACACACAGTGCATTAATCAGCTGTCAGCAGAGCATGACTATAGCTCAGAGTTGAAAGTATTTTAGAAGAGGAAACACCAAAAAGTTCCCTGCTCTTGTCAAATTCAGTGTCTAACTAGCTAGGGGTGACCAGCTGTGAAGAAGAGAGGCTCTACAGTTGGGCTATTAAATGAGATCTGCACAGAGATCAAAGCTCAAATAGCAGGTGTAATTAACAGATCGAACTTGTATAAAGCTGCTTTAGAGGGTGATCAAACAAGCTAATAACATTTCCAGCACGGACAGTGACCAAAACCCGCCTTGCAAATAGAATTTCAAAATATATTTCAATATGAAATATGACAATCAATTTAGTCGTTGCTTTGCATTCAGCAGTAACATTGTTACATGTAGCTAACTGTGTGAAGTGCTTCCTGCTGTGTGCTTATGCCCCAAGAAAGAGCATTATGAATGAATCTTTCATGGTTTTACCAAGGGGTGTTGAAGCCTGTGATCTATAAGCACCTTCATGTTGATGGGCTGAAACTCCTCAGTCTTGTTAAAAGGAGATTTATGCTGATGGATGATTCCGACGAGCCGGAAAGACCCAGGACCAGCTCATTAATACACGGCACAGCAGCTCGAGACAAGAACTCCAGTGATCGCCAAGCAGAGCAAGTGAATGATCCTTCAAATGAGTGCTGTGCAGAGGCAGGTCACAGGGACCACCAGTCAATACTACTGGCAGGGAAGAGAAGAAGAACTGCCGAGCACATTACATGTTGGAGCAGGAGAGACCCAACGGCTCATTAGGATATGAAAGTCAGAGCAAATCAAAGCGTCTTCACACACTAGAAAATGTAAGACGTGTGCCCACACGGGTCATATGACTTTTGTTCCCGGAACTTTTGCTTCTGGCGATAATGAGCTTCCTGTCTCATCCCCACAGGTACGGTCTTCTTCTTTTTTTCTCTCTTCTTGCAAACAGAGACTTCTCTGATCACAGCGGAGTACAAACGATAGGACGCAGAGCAAAAAAATAAATAAATCAATAGTTTCATTCTTGAGAAAGATAAAAAGCTTTTAAGCTTTAATTATCTCCTCCTCGTAGCTTTCTGAATTTGCTTACCACTCTATTCAGTGGTGAGGACTCCCTTGAACATACTTCCAATAGACTGGATCACTTCATTTCCTTTTACCACATTTAAAGGAGTATGTCAATTATTTTCCTGTATTAAACACTGGGAATCTAAAATGCCTGGAAAAAAAGAAAGTGATTTTTATTTTGCTGTGCTTATAAACAATGTGGAATTGATTAGTAGCACTTTCAATGAAATCAAAATGTAAACATTAATAAAGCCAGTGAGAAACATTTGACTTAAAACTTAAAGCTGTAAATATTGTGTTTGTATTGGTCTATGTAAAAATATTGATTGAATAAAACAATAGGTCTTTGATTATAAAAGACCTTTTGGCCCGTTACAGTAGGAAAAGCACATGTGTAAATAATAACATTAATGAGGACTGAATTCAGCTTAGCTTCAGGGTCCTGTTATTGCGCATGCTGGCTTACTGTAACACAGTGATGGCTTACTGGGAAACTCAAATAGAACAGAGCCATCTTTAACGTTATCAGGAACACCTGTGTTTTTCCTGCTATGACAAGTCAAATTGCGTTGCTGTGAAAAAGGCCTCAATGAACAAATACACAATAACGATCTCCAGTATAAAGGAAATAATAAAAAAGCTTATTATCTGAGAACCACATACAACCTATCCATCTTTATTAGATGTCTCTCACATGTGTTAAAAGTAGTACTATGCAGCAGAGCATGAAAAAAGCATCAACGATTTTGAAGTAACCTAATAAGGGAACATTTCGGATTTCACTGAGGGACTAAATCATTTTGTTTTGAGGGCCGTGTATGCTGAGAAGTTAAGATGCATTATCATTCGGGGAATGAATTCTCTGTGTTGAGTGAAATGATGTCCTGCTGCTGTGCTGTGTTGTCAATGTGTCACTACAAGATCCTGACACTGAGATTTCTTTCTGTCACACTTTGTTGGTGCTTTTGTCTCAGCTGGGAATTCACTATAGCTATGTCCTCCGTGTGATGTCTTTTAATCTCAAAACGCTGCAATCACAGAGGCTGTTCTTTTTCCTGGGGAACGCATTTCTGATTGCTGAGGCACTTGTTATTTCCTGGATGAGGCTCCGATGCATACTACAGTCTTCTAATCTGTCCAGCAATCAAAGTCTCTGGAAGCTGTCACTGATTGCCTTGATATGTACATTATTTCAGAAGATGCCTAAAAAATGTCACTGTCAATGAAAGGCACTTTGGCCTATAACCTTCATCAATGTATGTCCATTGTCCACTAGCATCTCATGTCACTAAAGAATATATATATATATATACACACACACACACACACACACATAACCCAAATTGATTTTCATTGATCTTGCATGAAGATAAAAACACACTAGTCGCCAATTAAAGAAAGTTGTTGTTGGTAGTGGTAATAGCAAGTCAACCTTTATCTGTAGGAGTTATTAGTTGTTCTGAATAATGTTTTTTTTTAGAATGATCAACTCTGAAAGTTCCAGCCTTTGACATGTGAAATGACACATGATGTGGTGCACAAGAGAATGCAATTAGTCAGAGGCTTCATGATTTTGAAAAGCTTAGATTGCAATCCATTAAGAAGTGGCCTTTCCCATCATACGCTAAAAACATTTTGAGAATTCTCGGAATACTTGACACTTTGGTGCATTATTTTCTCTCTTTAGTGAAAACCAATTCTCTATATCCCAATTATATTGCGTGTTTAATCACACAGAAAAAGAAGGAAGCACCATGATTTTCATTAGCAGGAGCTCTCACCCTGCTTCATATTCTGCACAAACTCTAACTATTCCTGTTTATCCTTCTTTCTTTCTGAACGTATGAATCTGAGCATTCATCAGAGTGAGATGGCAACAAGAACTGATACATTACGAAGTTGATGAACATGAATGGAACATCTGCACAGAATCAAAATGAGCATGTACTACTCACAAGCAACTGAAGTTTGAATTTATTAGTTTTCCATGCCCACAGGTCAAATGGGGTTAGAGTCTATCCTAGCATGCACTGGGCGGAAGACCTTGATACACATTAGACAAGTTCCCAGTCCATCAAAGCCAGACAATTATAGGCAGAAAAAGGGGGGATGGAAAGGGGGGTACATTTGGAAAATTTGTAAAAGAGGGAAGACCATGCAAACTACACTCATACTGAGGCCATATATGCTCACCTATGAAATGAGCAAATACTCAAATGATCCTGCAGTTAAGATTGCATTGCACTTGTATATTTACATTGTAGGACTAAAGACTGTGTCACTGCTTTGTCACTGCAACAGAAACTAGTTTTGAAGGGTGAAGTGTGAAAAAACAAGTGATAATTACAAATGAACCTCCTCTCCTTCTACTAAGCAACAACACTCTTACTGCATAGAGAATGAGATGCATCAGACCAGGGAATGGTGTGTTAGTATGCATTGTGACTGAAATTAAGCTTTGTTCTTCATTTTACACCCTTGGCATGCACAGAAGTCTGAATTCTACAGAAAAAGCTCTTGTAGGTGGCCGTGCATGAATTCATTACTTCTAGTAAAAGCGTTAACAGAGATCCCAACATTTGTGTTGTATAAAAAAAAGGGGCTCTAGGTTTCTATCTAACAGAAAGGTTCCAAAATAAATGCTGATGTGGAATCAAAGCAGGACAATGAATGGATTATCTAGGGATTTGCACCTTTTTATACTATTTATTGATTGATAGTGGGACAAAAGTCAAGTTTCACAGTATGATAATTAGTTGTATTGTGTCTGTGTATGTTCTCAGCGTGTCTGCATGTTTTTTTCCTGCAGGTGCTCTGGTTTCCTCCCACAGTTCAAAGACATGCAGGTCAGGGGAAGGAAATTTTAAATTGCCTGTAGGTGTGTACTAGCCCTGAGAAAGACTGGTGATCTCTCCAGCAGTGTACCTTGCCTCTTACCCAATGCATGCTGGGATAGACTCCAGACCCCCACAACCCTGAGTAAAACGAGTCCGTACGGATAGATGGAGAGCCATCTGAAATATCTGAAATGAAAATTATTTTAGAATAATTTGTTCTTTCATCATACGAGAATCTTGTAGAACCTGTTAACATCTAAATAGTTATTTTCTATAATCATCTATAATAGTTATCAGTTTTGAGGAATAACATTTAAAAGCCTCAAAAGGGAATTTATGTATAAATAATGTATTTTTGGAAAACCTTTTAAATGACATACTATCCAATCTTTTGATGTAAAGAACCTTGTGGATCCAGAAAGTAACTCATTCATTCATTCAATCAATCAATAATTCATCCAGTTTACCTATCAGGCCCCTGTGGCTGTTGTCAAAGTTTGCAAATGACAATAAACCAGGATGATCCTCTGTCAACCTCTGCAGCTCTGTAACTCTCTCTCTCTATAACCCTATGTATGTTTTTGTTTAGGAACATTCTCCCCCATTTACCAAAAATAGCAATAAATATTATATTAATGGAATTGCATGAATTGGTTTAAGGGTGCTGATAGCGTGAATGCTGGCTCACTGTCCGGGTTGATTGTAAAATTAACAAAAGTGTGTTAGGGTTGTCTGGTTCTTTGATAACAAGTCAAAGGTACAAGCCTGTGTACATAAACATTTCCAGGGAGAAGTTGACTACAACTCCCAAGTTTTTTTTTTTTTTTTAAATATCATTTTGTTTTCTGTAATGTGTTTTTTTTTTTTTCAACCTTTTATTTATTCAGGGAAGGTTCACTGAGAGAAGCCTCTCTTTTGCAGGAACACCCTGATCGCATTTACACAGTTAGCCTACACATTCATACCTCACAGGTTTTGCACCTCAGGGCCACCGTACAATATGTACTAGTATAGCAATTCCAGCTATAATACAGCCAGTGAACCAAAATGTACTTTCTAGACATTTTTAGACAGTAACTAATGACATTATTATGGCTCAATTCCATTTAGATATTCTAGCTCCAATTTCCTGGTATTGTGCATGCTGGCTCAAGGGCATGGAAGACTGGGACACCTTAAAGGTCCAGTGTGCAACGTGTTTAGTTGTTCATTATCAAAATCTGTGTTGCCCGTTCACAAACTTGTCCGTTATCATGAATATTTACTACCACCATCAATTCCAAGTATTCCTTTTGGCTTGAAATTTTACATTTGCATTCGCATGAACTGGGGTAGATGCTCCATATTCACTCACCGTCTTGAAATATGTTAGCCGGTAAGGGACATACAGGACATACTTCTCCGCCTTTCGCATTTTCACATGATAAACTCACAGATGCTGCTAATGCTGCTAATGTATCGTAGCTTCCCGGCTCTGGCATGTTTGAAGAAGGAAACATGGAGGACCACACATATTCAAAATCCAAATTTCAGGAACAGGAGTCTTCTTCGCCCAGAAAAAGAAAAAGGATATTGAAAAGAGGAAGAGACCGGATTTTTGAAGCGTGAAGGCTACCGTACCTGTAATAAGTACTTTGAACTGCGTGGTGCGAGAGAGTTGATTGCGATACATACTGTATGATCTCAACACTAGATGGGAGAAATTCATACACATTGGACCTTTAATGTAACAGAGCCATCATTAATATTGTCAAATACACCTGTGAGTTTCCTCCTGCTGGTATTTGAGAAAAGGTTGGTTGTGACAAAAATATTAAAAAGTTCAGTTAATGACAAACATTTTTCCTTTCAGCAGTTATGACACATAAATAGGAAAGTGAGAATAACAATCTAAACAATCAATGTCATTGTTGCCAGGATAGCGCAGGAATTGATTAAGACAATTAGATCCACCTGCTCGGGAGGGATCTGATAGTCGAGTGGTCAGGGCGCATTCCATGGGCCATTTGCTGAGTGTCATACCCCTACTCTCTTTCTCCACATTTCCTGTCTATCTCCACTATCACTATCCAAAAAAGGTATAAAATGCCCACAAAAAAACATCCACCTGCTCTCTGCTATCCCGTGTCCCTAATGCTCCCCAAATGCACTCATTGATTAGAGGCTGAAGGCAAAACAGTCTCTATACAGCCTCTATCTGAACAGAAGACTACTGTTGATGAAAAAGAGTATTTTTCATTGGAGAAGCCTATGGTCCAGTTTTTTGGTGAATGATCCCAGTGTGTGGGAGTGAGCGGGTCAGGTACCCAGCTGTAGTGGGATATAGTCACTGAGAGCATGCAGGTATTACTTTATTGTGAAGTAGTGTGTCTGACTCTACTGATTGATCTTAATTGACCTATTGCTCAGACCAGCTAGACAGAGAGAGGCCAGGGGAGAGCTGCAGAATGGATGACATTCTTTTTTAAATTTTGGCCCTTAAGTGTAATGGGTAATACACATATAACCTTAAGAGGTTATTTGCTAGGATATTCATGATCCCCAGAGGAGGTCTCCTATTTTTTTGGTAATCCAATGACATTTGAATATTCAATAAGCTTTCCCTCAAGCACTATCTTTACGATCAAGATGACTCATAAGCTAATGGGCAGATTCCTATTAAGTTTCACAGGCACATTAATGTAGTGATGAAATGATTATGCAATTAATTGATTAGTCAACAGGACAATTTTGATAATTGATTAATCATTTATGTCATTTATCAAGCAAACATGCCAAACAGATGCTGGTTCCAGCCACTGAACTGTGAGGCTTTGCCGCTTTTCTCTGTTTTATATCATATCACATTCAATATATTTGGGTTTTATACTTTAGTTTGAACAAAAAATTATTTGAAAATGTCACCTTGGACTCTGAGAATATGTGATGGGTATTTCTTTTGACATTTTAGGTTAGTAGATTTAGTTTAGTTTATTTATTTATTTCAAATTGTTTTTCAATTGTTGGTCCAGTTAGTTGCATAGCCTGCCACCTTTTAATTTTTTTGCCACTATTATTAGGAGTAATATTTCTGCCTCTCGGGGTTATTAGAACTATTCATTTTTAAAAACATTTTTGTCCCTGTGGGATGGGAGATCAATGGTCTTTTGCAAACCATGTTACAGTTGTCCTAATCCCAGCCTTAATGGATACGCAAAAATAAATTTAGAAGTTAACATAAAAGTGTTTTTACGGCAACAATCAATAAAGCAATCTGAAAGTATCTGATTGTAACCGTTCTTAAGACACAGTGTCCTGCACAGAGGTTGAGGAGTGATCACCTCATCCACTGCCCCCTTTACTCCTACCACTGTACTCTTGGTCAGTGCTGAGCACAGATTTGGTCTGTGTACAGTATGTATTCAAACTCTGTCAACACTTCTTCACAGTAGCAGCACTCAGAAACATTAACTATTTTTCAATGACCTGCTTTGACTATAGGCTCTTACATACAATAATGGTTTGACTTATAAATCAGCTGGTGTGGTTTGTTTTGTTGCAGTAAAGGGATTAAGAAACAGCAGTCACATCAGAATGAAGTTTTAAGCATAAATATTCATTGATATGGTACAAATAAACGTTGCCCTTGCTAGATTTTTCACCCATTATGAGGCTCACAAACAGCTGACATATGCTTATTACTAAAGTAAATGAAGAGCAGCGGATAAATTGTCAGGAGTCATTAGAGTCAAAGCCACTCTGTTTTCCCCAGAGGACCTGTTAAAAGGTGCAACAGCATGAAAGATACTTGTTCTACCACTTGTACCATCCAAAATAAACAGAAGTGATACTTACTGAGCATGTCTGGCAATCTGTACCATCTTTTAACCTTGACTTGTTAAGAAGCATCCTCCTTAAATTGTCTCTTTCCTTCTTTTTCAGTAATTAATTCAAGCAACTTTATGTTATACAGAAAGTAGAATAAGGACAACGAATACAGTGTGATATTGTTGTAACTTTCTATTGACACTAGCAATACAATGTTGTACATTTTAACTGATGTGTCTCCTGCTCTAAAAGTAGTAAAAAGTCTACCTATTTGACCCTAAAATAAAATAAAACAATAATTCAGAATATTCCTCCCCACCTGTATTCAGGTTGACAGAAGTCTGTACCTACAACTGATACAAAGTGGGCAAAAGGATGGAAACACTCTCCACACACTGTCAGTCTGTGGAAGAGATAGCAAAGATAAATACTCCACCTTCACATCTGTGGCCAAGAAGATGGATTTGAGTCTACAACTCTGACTTGCAGATCTACTGAGAGGAAACCAACCCAAACATGAGCTGAACTTGCAAACTTCACTGGACTTTCTTGTGTTTAAACAGAATTATAAATCACATACTGAGTAACAACAAGGGGAATAGTGTTGTCACAATAACAGTTTTTACTCTGACATGCAATAATATTTTATATCTACCACCATTAGCAAAGCCACAGATAAAACACTGTGCTGCAGTTTAACAAGATGCACCACAGAGAGCATCATCAAAATAATTGAAATGCCCGAGCACATCTCTGGCCAATATACTGCTAGCACTAATTAAAGACAGTGACACAGAGTTGAGACTTCTGCTAATATGATGTGCAGTTATTGACTAAAATGTCAACTGTCTCCAAAACAGAACCATGTTAAACTAATTTGCCTTTAATTCATTGTTCAGGTCAGCGCGTCAGTCACTAAGGAGCTTTGACTCTGACAGCTTTGTCCTTTCTGCCAGCTCTGTGAACAAAATGGTTTCATAATTTGGCTCTTGGCAACAGCCTTTTCAAAAGAAAATGTAGGTGGACTGAGGTTCAAAATGCGGTGACTATGTGATGCTCTTGCAATGTTTTTCAGCTTCTGTATTTATCCACTCCGTTGCCTTCTCAAAAGGACCGGTGTGTAGGATTTAGTGGCATCTAGCGGTGAGGTTGGAGATAGCCCTCACCCCTGCCTTTCCAAGCGTGTAGTAGAACCTACGGCCTTCAGTTAACGTAAAAACACTAAAGGGGCCAGTGTTTGGTTTTTCTGTTCTGGGTTACTGTAAAAAATATGGGCGGTGGAACATGGCGGCCTCCATGGAAGAGAACCTGCTCCTAGATATAAAGGGCTTATTCTAAGCTAACGAAAACACAATTCTTAGTTTTAGGCAGGGCTGGACTGGGACAAAAAATTGGTCCTGGCATTTTTTGGCCCAGGCGGCCCACACCCACCGTGATTGGTCAGACACGTTCCCAGCAGACAGTCCTCTTAAAATAGGCATGCATTCTATGATATGAGTTGCCTAGTGTTCTGCCTTCATGTGATTGTTTTGGATCCTTCAAGAGGGGTCTCAAGACTAATCTGTTGATCTTACACTTAAATAATTCATTCATTCTTAGAGTTATGATTTGTATATTTATGGTATTTTTATTATTGATATTTGATATTTTATTGCCATTATTAGCCTACTATTTTGCTTAATATTGGCTTAGCAACTTTAAAAACTTTTGATTTTATAGATCACAGACTTTTCAACTACCCAACAGGCCAACCGCTAGCATTTTCAATGTAAGCTTAAACAGTTGTTACCTGACAGCCACTAACTTTAATGTTACAGCCAAGCTGCTTGTTGTCGTTATGAACACACACACACACACACACTTAATTTGCCTACACTTAATTTGCCTACTCCTTATCACGTCATCATCTAGCCTACTCTCTCTTCCATCTTTTCCTCACTTGCTCCCATGGCCCTGTCATGGTCACTCTCCTCCTCCTCGGCTTCTTCCCTGTCATGATGTTGTTTCTGCTTCTCTGTACAGCCAGCCACCTCTCCTCTTCCTCGGCTTCAGGTAATGCTGATGTTGAAGCAGCTACTACAGCCCCAAACATGTCAGAAATTTTGGCACATTTTGAGGAATCCACCTGTAGATTCTTAATTTTCTTTCTTCCGTAACTTCTCTGCACCTCCCTTGCGCTTTGGTGGTTGTTTGTCCATTTTAACGTGGATGCTAAACTTCCAGCATAACTATTACAGCTCGTGTCTCAGGGCCGGGAGGCGTGGCCATAGTGGGATTTGTACATTTGCAGCGCAGAGTGGGGAAGGGGGTTCCTGGATTTGATTGGGTCAGGCCAGTGCCAATAAAGAAATTAACCAATGGACCGCTGTGAGTTCTTTATGGGCCAGTGCGGCCAAAAAAACTAAAAAAAGCCCTATTCATATCGATGATTCGGCCCAAAAGTGCGTCGGCCCACCGGGAAAATGCCCGGTATGCCACATGGTCAGTCCAGCCCTGGTTTTAGGTTAGGCCATTATACACTAATGAAAACATAATTCTGAATATTGTATTCCATTTCTGCCTATAGATCCCCATAAATCCTACACACTGCTCCTTTAAGCAGGTGAAATGTCTCTAATAAAATGCATTTTAAACTTCAGCACAGTACACTTACTGACACTAAAATAGCAAAGCTGACTTCATGCTCACGTTTGCAGACCAACTTCTGAGAAACCTAAATTTGCTAAATGTTTCAAATGTACCGTGTAGGCACTGGAAAGATATTAGGTAAATACATCTCAGATCAAAGCCTCTGGCGCAGCAGTGAATAGAACTAAAAATGTCTGTGGAGGAGAAAAAGCCATTTCTATCCTCTGAGATGTGCAAAATCTCAATAACTCTGGTGTTATTCGTTTAGGGTCACATCCTTTTTTGATCTAATAAATTTCATTACACTTTCATACCATGGTCGCCATGAATACTCGATTCCGAATGACTCGAGGGGTGTTGATTAATTTCAGATAACGGTATATAGCTGTGATGGAGTGGTCTTATCACTGTTGTATTTTAGTGCACCATGATATGAGCATGCTGTGAAGCCATCAGGCTGATGCGAAGAACTGTGGATCGACATGTAGCCTATAAATCCAGAAAATTATTATGTTTCTTACAGCATGACAGAATCAGGTTGCAATACTTATAGTATATAATATAACCACTGCTTTCCCCAATTAGGTCTAATGTAGCAACATTTTTAAGTGCTCATATTATGCTCATTTTCAGGTTCATAATTGTATTTAGAGGATATATGTTATGTTATGTTATATATGGTTTAATTTTCAAAAAACACCATATTTTTGTTGTACTGAACATTGCTGCAGCTCCTCTTTTCACCCTGTGTGTTGAGCTCTCTGTTTTAGCTACCGAGTGAAGCATCTCACTTCTGTTCCCTCTTTGTTGGGAGTCATGCACAGTAACTAGGTAAGCACTACTAGCCAGTCAGTAGCAGAGTATGAGGGCGTGCCACACTAGCAGCTAGGCGAGCATTATAACGTGTGTTACAAAATGACGCACGTTTGTCACGGAAGTAAAGGCTGGACTACAATAGAGCTGTTTGAAGCAGTTTGTGAACAGTGTTTTCTGTTGGAGATGGTAAGTGCCTTTGGGGTTGACTTTGGGTTTTTTCACTTTGTAAACCTATAACATGCACAAAAAAGATACATAACACAATAAAGAAAGGGAAAAAGCCAAAATGCATAATATGAGCACTTTAAAAGTAAAGTTGGGAGGCATTAAGTATTTTTACCTAATATATTACTAATATTACTGTTTACACATAGAAGAAAATATTATTTTACTTATGAATCATATATTGTATTCAGTATTTTGATCCATGAAAGTCTCAAGATCTTCAAGTTCAGGGTGCATTCTGATCACCTCCTAGTATTGCATAAACTGTGTGTGCAAAAATAGTGAAAAAAGTGGATCATTCTCTGCTTCCAGCTTCTTTAATGTTGTAAGAATTGCTGCTTTTCTTAATTGTTTATCATTGTAAATCAAATATCCTTTTTTGGACTGTTGTTTGGACAAAACAAGGGCTGCATTTTGAAAGTCAAAAGAATGACCTCCTTCTGTCCTTTACTGAGCACTTTTTCTTAACCCCAATGGTAAAAATCATGAGGTCAAGGAAAAGGATATGAAGAAGAATTCAAAAAGGAATTAGGAAAGACAACCACATTGCAAGGAGAATCTGACTGTCCTTACACTCATGTTGTTTCATGCAGGCTCTATGAACATGGACAATCCAGTGGAAATATTACTCCATCACAATTTTATTTTCCATCTTATTTTGCATTAATTACGTCAATTAATGTGAAGCACTTGGTACGTGTCATTTTGTTATTGTAAAGCACTGAGCTGTAGGCTATTTATTGTGACAGGTGTTATGCAAATAAAGTTTTTAATCAGATGTTGCTCATGCTCACTCTCCTATCCACTCATATTTATTCACATGAATCCTGATAGAAAAATCATTCTTACATTTATGCATGATAAGCATAACGTGTTAGGCCTACGAATCTACTGTGCATATTATTCAATTAAATTCAATTCAATTTATAGTATCAAATCATAACTAGAGTTATCTCAAGACACTTTACAGATAGAGTAGGTCTAGACCACACTATAATTTACAAAAACCCAACAATTCCATTGTGACAGTGGCGAGGGAAAAACTTTCTTTTAGGGAGAAACCTCGGGTGGTGAGGAAAACTTCCTTTTAGGGAGAAACCTTGGACAGACCCAGGCTTTTGGTAGGCGTTGTATGACGGTGCCGGTTGGGGGTGTGATGAACAGTAGCAATAATAGTCACAATAAAGATAATGGAACAATGACTAGAAATAGTAGTTGTAGTAGTTCATGGTGTAGCAGGGCACTGCAGGGCATTACAGGGAGTAGCAGTACGTAGCAGGGCACTGCAGAGCATAGCAGGGTGCGGTACAGGACCAACCATGATTTAGGTGCCACCCTAATCCAAGGAAAACTGCTGGGCAAAAAAAAAACATGAAGACTCCGGGGAATAAGCTCCCCAGAGCTAAGTTAGTAACAAGCATTTCTGGGACATGGATGCACACAGATGGAAAGAGCGAGGAGAGAGGAGCTTGGTGTGTCAAAGGAAGGAAGTCCCCCGGCAGTCTAAAACTATAACAGCATAATTAAGAGCTGGTGCAAGGCAAATCTGAGCCAGTTCTATAAGGGTTGGTAGATGAATCTGACAACTATGAAGAGAAGCTGAGAAGAGGTGGTGAAGGGTGCCGTGTCTGAAGCTATACACCCTCCCCCACCGGTCTAGGCAAACACTGTAACAAATCACTCCCTATATAAGCTTTATCAAAGAGGAGAGTTTTAAGTTTAAGGTGACGGTGTCTGCCTCCCGAACACAGACTGGGAGCAGGAGGGGAGCCTGATAGCTGAAGGCTCTGGCTCTCATTCTACTCTTAGAGACTCTAGGAACCACAAGTAACTGTGCATTCTGGGAGCGTGCTCTAGTGGGACAATAAGGTACTATGAGCTCTTCAAGATATGACGGTGCTTGACCATTCAGAGCTTTGTAGGTCAGGAGAAGGATTGTAAATTCAATCCTGGATTTTACAAGAAGCCAATGCAGAGAAGCTAATATAGGAGAAATATGATCTCTTTACTTAGTTCTTGTCAGAACACATGCTGCAGCATTCTGGATCAACTGGAGAGTGGGACTTATTTGAGCAACCTGATAGTAAGGAATTACAGTAGTCCAGCCTGGAAGTAGCAAATGCATGGACTAGTTTTTCAGCATCATTTTGAGACAGAATGTGCCTAATTTTGGCAATGTTACGAAGGTGAAAAAAGGCTGTTCTTGAGGTTTGTTTTAAGTGGGCGTTAAAGGATATATCCTGATCAAAAATAACACCTAGATTTCTGACAGTAGTGCTGGAGGCCAGGGCAATACCATTCAGAGTAGCTATATCTTTAGATAATGATATGACATATATTATATGGGTTAGATGGTTACGGGTGTCTGAAAGAAATACATCATTAATAAGGACAATATTTCTAAACTGTAAAGATAGCAGAGCAAAGCTGTCCACTGCTGCTCTGCTGGGCACATTTACGCATAATGACAGCAGTCAGCAGCGTAACTTCATTGACTATTTCAGAAGCTTAAGGATTAGTTCCATTTCCTCTGTCAAGTAAATAACAACACTTTACAACAGTTTTGCTACTTAAATGTCCCACGATATTAGCTGCATTGGCATTACTGCACGCATGAAGTTTACAGTTACTGAAAACAGCCTCTCTCATTATTCAAGTAAGGAAACAGTCACACATCAGTACAATACATAATTTAAAAAGCAATAGCTTACAGGGACCGTAGAGGGGGAGTGAACATAATTCATTTAGGAAAATAAAATGTATGAACGGTGCATACAGGGTTACGACTGGCACTACTGCCCACGAATGACCAAATGGTGATGCTGCCGCAAGAAATTGTGGGATGGCATTTAGGGCTGGGCGATATATCGATATAAAAAATATATCGATATATTTTTAAATGTGATATGGAATTAGACCATATCGCATATATCGATATAGTTCAAATTTGCGCTGTGATCCTTGCTCCAAGCAAGCTGCTGACCCGATGCTCTCTACACTGCTCCTCCGCCCCTCCTCTTTCTTGCACAGAGGGGGGAGGGGCAGGGACAGACACTCAGCCACTCTTCAACAAACATGGAGGAAGCAACAACGTCTGTGGAGCGTGCGGAGGAGGAATTGGTTAGTAAAAGAAAAAGCAGTGGCTCAGTAATTTGGAGGTGGTTCGGATTCAAAGTATCAGATGAGCAACAAAATCACGTTATATGTAAGCAGTGCCATAAACAAGTTACAGCCAGGGGTGGAAGCACTACAAATCTTTTTCACCACCTAAAACAGCGGCACAAACTGCAATACGAAGAGTGTGTGAAACTGCGTGCTGCAGAAGCCCCAGTCGCAAGCCATCGACAACCCAAAAAAGCTCCAGCACCAAAACAAAGCTCACTGCAAACTTCATTTTCCCGCAGAGTGCCTTATGAAAAGAAAAGTGACAAGTGGTGTACTATAACTAAAGCGGTGTCCTATCACATTGCTAAAGATATGGTCCCTGTTGCAACTGTGGAACAAGTCGGGTTCAAAAAGCTACTGAAAACTATGGACCCGAGATATGAGCTTCCCAGTCGCAACTACTTTGCACAAGAAGCACTGCCACAAATGTACACTTAAGTCAGGCAGGACCTTGCTGACCGGCTCGCTAACGTGACCCATTTTGCGTTGACCAGCGATATGTGGTCGAGCAGGACGTGTGAGCCTTACATGAGCGTGACAGTTCACTTCATTCAAGACTGGCAGATGAAAACAGGGTAGTATCATAGTGATGTATTGATGTGTTTACCACTTTAATGTTACAGCTGGTAAAGGTGAGGTAATTATGACTTTAAAATGTTGGTTAGCCTGTTGATATGATCAAGGTAACATATATTTAGCTATTAACTAGACTATAGTATTTTCTCTGGATTGAAAGAGCAAACTGCAAAGTAACTAGAAACTAATTACACATAGGCCTAAACATTGTGGAGTAAAAATATGAAGTATCATTAAAAAATAGCATAAATACTAAGAACAACAACAAGAACAAAACATGAGTAAATTGTGTTGATTAAAAAAATAAATGAGAAAATAATATCAATGTAGAATATTTCTAAAGCTTGATTTTGGAAAGCACTTAGTTGTATGAGTGTGTTAAATTGAAACCAGAGTAAAAATTTTCGCATTAGCACATTGTTTTAATAGTTTTTTTTATGATTCGGACAGGACATGGCATGAATGACAAGCGCGTCACCCGGGCCATTTCTCTGTGCAAGAGAATTGTAAGCTGTTTTTCGTACAGCTGGAAGAAAAGGAGACATCTTGCTGAAGTCCAGATTCAGCTGGGTCTGCCAAGTCACCAACTCATAACTGAGTCTACCACACGCTGGGGATCAAGGCAGCAGATGATAGAGAGAGTCCTGGAGCAGGAAGGAGCACTGGCCAAAGTCCTGTCTAATGACAAAAAGACCAGGCACCTTATCCCTACCTGGCAGGACTTAGAGGTCCTAGAAGCAGTCCAAAAGGTCCTGAAACCTCTCCAGGACTTTACCAATGCTTTGTCAGGTGAGGAGTACGTCACTCTATCATATGTGAAACCTGTGCTGCACCTTTTTAACGAAAGTCTCCTGGCATGTGAAGAGGGTGATAGCGAGCTTTGCAAATCGATCAAGACCAGCATTGTTGAGTACCTCAACAGCAAGAATTCTGACCCAGCCGCTACTGACCTACTAGAGATGGCTTCATTTGTGGATCCACGGTTCAGGGCCACCTATCCCAAGTGAAAAAGTCGATGCATTGAAGCACAGCGTTGTCTTGGAGGTGGAGACGCTACTGGCTGATCAGAGCAGTTGTCAACCGCCTTACCTACATGTGCCCACTGTGCCTGAGCCTGCAGATGGAGAAGCAGCAATAGCACCAAAGGCTAAGACACTGGCAAGCTTCTTCAAGCAGCGCAAAGCCACCACCACTGCACCAACCAAGAGAGGGGCTATTGAAAATGAACTGTCAAGTTACTTGCAGTCAGCAAGTGTGGAGAGTGACACTGATCCCCTCAAGTGGTGGAAGGATCATGAAGTTGTCTTTCCAGCTCTGAGCCACCTGGCGAAAAAGTATCTCTTGGTACCAGCTACCAGTTCACCCTCCGAAAGGGTTTTCAGCTGCAGTGGCAATAACGTGACCTGCCACAGAGCATCTCTGAAGCTGGATGCCGTCGACAGGCTGGTGTTTCTCGCACAAAATCTTTAAACGAAGGAGGACACGCTTGTCTGTCTTTTAATGTCTACCTCAAGACAGCATTACTGTTTATCAAAGTAAAAAAAGAGGGGTAAAATGTTTATTGAGTTGATAGTCTGTTTCTTGTCCAACTGGTTGAGACTGTTCAGATAAGAAATTGAGTTAACAAAAAGGAAAAGGTTATTCTCAAGCTGATGTTTAAAAAAAAAAAATCTTAAACTGAGCACTTTATTTTGTTCTGTCTTTATATATAAATGCTGCCCTCACTAGGGTTTGTCATATTTTATTCTTTTGTAATGTTCGTTATTTCCATCTGTGGATTTGTAAGAAAAGAGAAAGAAATCTGTAATTTGATTTTAATAAGCCATTTATAGTTGTCAAACTAAAAACATTTTGATATTGTATTTTTCTCAAATTTATTTCAGAAAAAGATTGGCCTATTTTATTTTATAGGCTATTTTTATTTAAGATATTTTTTTTTATTTAAATGTGCACCTTATGAAGCTTTGATTTAAAAAAAAAAAAAAAGGTACTCCTGTCGTTATACAGTGTTTGTTTACATTTTATTGTTATTTGAACAGCTGAGCATTTAATAATGAACCAGGTGAAGAAACCTGTTTATTATTTATTCATTTGATTTTGCAACTGTTCACTGAAATAGCCGGTTTCAATAAAACTACTTGTGACATGTCATATCTGCCTTTGACTTTGACTGAACATTTGCTCTCACTTTGCGGAAAGAATATTGGGATATATATTGTATATCAATATTCAGCCTAAATATATCGGGATATGACTTTTGGTCCATATCGCCCAGCCCTAATGGCATTATCTCCTTTTCTTTCGTAAAGGATAGTCCAGTGTATCCTATGCTAAAGGAGATCATAAAAATAATTGAAGCACCTTTCCTTAGCACTTAGACAATCTGAACGGCTCTTAGCATGGCTGCCACTTAACTACTTCTGGGTCATTTCACTCTGTTAGGAACCTTCTTAAGGAAGAAGATATTTAAAGATGTCGCCTTGGACTCGAGAAACAAAAATGAAACTTTTTTTCACCATTTTCTGACATCAATAAATAATGACAATAATCATTAGTTGCAGCCCTAAAAGGTTCACACTGGGTCTATCATGTTCTACAAAGAGTTTTGGATGTCATTATTGGTAATAATCAACCAATTATCAAAATTAGAGATGCTGAAGTACACACGTTTATGAGAGAACCAAGATAACAGCCATTGCGTTTAAAACCACAGTGCAATTTTTATTTCACTTCACCTGTTTTGTGTATGGTGCACTTTGTTTTGGTCACTCTGTTTGTGCCTTTGCAGAAGTATCAGTTTTATATTCATCACCTGCCAACTTGGCTGGTAACCTGAGGACACTACTTGCTTCGATTAATTTTTAAACATATTTGGAGGGTGGGCAGGTGCTAATTTCAAGCCCTGGTGGGCACGCTCAGTCTCATATCTTCAAAACAAGCTTACAGACACCGCGGTTATCTTCTGAAAATGCTTCTGCTAAGGCCAGATGAATGCTTGGCTGCAAACTCTCCCAATGTCTTCACCGCTTGTTTGATGATTTCCCTTAACAAACTATAGCCTTAGCATTTTAACAAACTATAGCCTTAGCATTTTAACAAACTATAGCCTTAGCATTTTAACAAACTATAGCCTTAGCATTTTAACAAACTATAGCCTTAGCATTTTCTGACTCAACTGCAATATAATCCATTTTATATATTTGATCTAAGGTCTTTAATAATATGACAAATGAAGTAAAGAAATCACAAATTAGAGGGACAAACAATAATTATTTCACAGTAAACTAATGGCATGAAAGTTATTGGTGTTTGTTGTTTTAATCCCCCAGCGTCATCTTCCAGGCAGCGCTGCCTGGAAGGCGACGTTGGGGGCTTAAAACACAGTTGAGCAAAGTTATTAGAACTATTCCTTTGGCATAAATGTTAACATCATCCACATAGAAATGATAAGATACATGACGAAGCACCTAATAACAAACTGAAATACAGAGACAAACTAATACTTTGGGGAAAATACTTTAAACGCATCCTTAAAGTATGTACTGAAAAGAAAGTGGCTTCCCTATGATAGTTTCAAAACAAATTATCGTTGTAAAAGTGATGATAATAGAAATAATGTTTTTGCTTTCATAATGTCATCTTAAAATATGTCTTATAAAGGACTTAGTGTTCAAAGCATGTGTGAATCCCAATAAATATGCAAGTCTTTTTATTGCAAATGAGAATGCAATTAAAAGAAAAAAAGCATCACTTCATTTGACTGTGATCCATAGGGGGTTCCTATACAGCTTGGTATTACACAGCATGCTGCCTAACAAGATGGTCAAAGTACTTATGACTTTATAATGAAAGGCCATTAGAAACATGAAAGCACATTTCTCATCATTGGGCATGTCCACCCACCCTTTAAAACTGCACTTGTGACAATGTTTCTTGTAAGGGATTACACTGTGACTATCAATATGTTGGATGGCTTTTGATAGAGCCAATGTCTTGGACAGATGTTTGCTAACAAATATGGGTAAAAAGATCAATTTCTCAAATCAGAGAAATTATAGTTTTTATTTCCCCATGACAACCAGAGGCAGTTTTAAAGATTCACAGTTGTTATCTGACTGTCTGACATGAACCAGTTCTCACTTGTCTTTTTACAGACTCTGATTTGTTCCTCACTTTTTCTTTGTGGTCACTTCCCACATCTCCCTTGTCCTTGCATAATCTAACACTCACTATAATAAAAGGCCAGGATATTGAATTGGTGGATATGTGCGAGCAGTGGTGGAGTGGTGGTGGCTGTGAACAGGACTTGCTTTGAGACAAATACCCAAGCAGATCTGTGATAAAGCACAGCCGTGTTTATTTTTCCCTGCGCAAAATAAACTGCTTAGGCATGTGTGGTAAAATGATGACCTTGTTTCACTTCATACGTTATTAACCTTTTTTTGTTGTGAAGCCTGTCTTGGCAGCTTGAGTTTAAGGAATAAAAACTAACTGGGGAATAAAAATGACAAGCTTGTCTGATTTTTATATTTGAGCTGATAACCTTAGGTCACCACTTTAGAGATCCTAAAGAATACAAGAACCACAGACTCACTCAATTACACCGTGATAAAGATTAAGAAAGCATTTCACACTACCCTTCAATGCTAATTGAGCAATTGAAACAAAGAGTAATTAAAAAGACAATTTACAATAGATATTATTTCCTTTTGTCAGATTTCCTGTTCTACTTCACTGCGGTCATTGTCTCACTACTATGCCACCAATCACCTGACTGCATTAGTGGCCCTACTTAGCGTCAGCTCTATAAACCTGACTAGATGGGAGAAGTGAAAATCAAGATCAGCCAACATAAAGATGTAAAAGATGGGATAACATTCAACATCCAACCTAATTTTGTCTAGTTTTTTCCTTCATTAAATCATAACAGAAATGTGTGATCTTAGATATGCAGTTCTAAAAACAATGTAGCGGCCTGTCCGTGACTCAGGCTGTTGTTTCCTTTTTTTGGTCGTGTGTGTGTGTGTGTGTGTGGAGTGAGTGGGTAGGTGTGGCTTTTTCCTCAGGGCAGCTGGCTCTCCAGCGCAGCTGCAGGTGATCTACTAATCAAGCTCCAGCACTAGTACTCCTGTGATCCAGGCAGCCAGCGCCAGTTGGTTTCAGTCCACCGAGTGGTAACTACTCTCGGCCACACACGCTAGTTCTCTAGTAAAGCTTGTGCTATCTAAGTTTTTTTCTTTTTATTAACACTGTCGTCTACCTGTGTGCAGACGCTGGAGGTCTACCTGATCTTCGCTTCCAGCCAAGCCACCAGCCCTGTGTGTTTTCGAGCCTGCCTTGCCTACCTCCACTCCATTTGGATCACCACCCTCCTATGTTGAATTACAAGATTTCTGTTCGTATGAACTTACATTAAAGAACTGTTGTCAAATCCCAACCATCTAGTATGTGTTCGCTCTTGGGTCCAAACTAAGACTTGGGTCCCTAACAAACAAATTCTGGAAAAAAAAACATAAGAGCATATACAGTATATTGTTTTCACTGCAATCCTAATAATATCTTTGTTTTACAGTAAAGTTGTGAAGTAGTATTATTTTGCCTATGGCTTGAGGCATAATAATAAATGCCTTTATTGCATTTTTTGACATTTTCCCCAAATGTCCTAAATATTCTATAATAAGGAGGCAGCAGGAAGCTGTAGGCTACAGAAGGTTACACATTTGAATCCCCATACTGCCTCTTCCTCAGTGACAACTGTCAAAGTGCATTTGAGCAAAGTGTTAACATCCCTAGCTGCTCTAGTGGAGCTGCTAATTTGTCTAAAATAGACACAAGAAAAAAAATGCTTGGGCAGCTTCCAGATGTGAATATCTGTAACTGTGTGACTATTAAGCTCAACACTGGGGCACTGAAGCTCACTTTTTATACACAAAGGTAAACAAAACAAATGAATTGAATAAAATTGATATAACACAAAAACAAATGCTAAAATGATCACACTGGCAATTCAATGTGGATAGAGGACTGTATGAAAATAATTGGGGTGTTTTAATATTTTCTCTGGACCCTCTCCTTGACTTAAAAAAAAACTGCAATGCCCTCCAATATCTCAAATCTGTAGGTTCATCACTACGAGATTCTCTTTTCCCCCAGTTATATTGTTTTCACGTTGTCATTTGATACACTGTTACTATAGCTGCTGTAAATTAAAAAACTATTTTTCAAACTGAAGCTCAAACTCAAATTACTGCTACTTTTGCTAGGGACTTTACAATGAAGGTGGAACTGCAGGTGTTGCATCATTAAACACAGGGCCACAGGGTAACACTACAGAAAAGACGTTTTTCATTTCCTGGGACCTTTAAGCCTTCTGAGTTACACAGGAGCCATTTTAAATCTGCCAATACAATTATGTTTACTATCTGAACATTCACGTTGTATTTAAGTACAATGTCTCTCAGGAAAATACCACTCTCGGTTGTTTCAACATCACACAGCTGCCCCACATTTTGGTACAATGACCTTTTCAGCCCTCATGAAAACCATTTGTATTATATTCCCTCAAGCAGAGTGGCATTAATTCATGCTGAAACTCTATTCTAAACTCTGGATTTAAACTCTGTTGCACTCGTTGCAAGACCTCTTACCTCTGCTGTTTTTTTTTACTCTCACCAGGTCAGCTGAGTGACAGAAGCCTGAAGCCCATTTAGTTCATCAGGCTTCCTGCGAGGCGGCCGTCACCATACCATACCGCCCCCCCACGCAACACCTTCACTCTCTTTAGATCGGAATGTGTCGCTCTGATGAAATGCCAAGTGTCAGCGTCCATGAAACTTGAAGTGTGCTGGTTCCTATGTACTCGATATCATGATTCTAATAAGCCACATGAACTTTAGGCGTTTTCTTACTCTAATTACTTGAACATCTAACAGTAAAGACCAACAAGGCTGCATTCATTACCACGCTCAATAAAATTAATGGGTTCAGCCATGATTGTGCAGGAAACACAGCAACACAAGCACACAACAACATAAACACACGACACAACCCTTCAAAATGATCTGAAGCGCTCGTTGAACAGATTGGGTCATCAGAGAGATTGTATCCAAAGTAATTTCTATTGCTGGACATCTTTAATGTTAACGGCCAATACAGATCTCTAATCAGTCTTTGAATTTACAGAGATGGGAGTGCCTGCTCCATTTACACATGTTGAGACACCAAAGACTGAACAAAACAAATTGTAATATCAAAAGAGGCTACACTTGGCTATTGGCGTTATGTGTGCCTACTGATATCTTGCCTAAAGTGGACACGTGTTGCTTCTCTGCTATTTAGGAACGTGCCAAATATAAGCTAGTTGTAGATTCTGAAATGTGAGGATTTGCTGCTTTTTTGGTCCTATAGGATTGCAAATTATTTGGGTAATGAACTGTTGGTTCTACAAAAGAAGCAATCTGAAGATGTCACTTTGGGTTTTGGGAAATTTTGATGGCCATTTTTCACTTTTTCTGACATAAAATAAAAACCAGGAGGTAGAGCGGGTCGTCCTTTAATCACAAGGTTAGTAGTTTGATCCTCGGCACCTCCTGTCTGCATGTCAAAGTGTCCTTGAGCAAGACACTGAACCCTAAGTTCCATGTTGCTCCGATGGGCAGGACATTGCCTTGCATGGCAGCTCCACCACCAGTGTATGAATGTGTGTGTGAATGGGTGAATGAGGTACAGTACGGTACAAAAGGGACTATAGATAGCTATATATAAACACAGTCCATTTACCATTTACATCATATGCACTTTATGGCATACCGTGACACTTTAAGTAAAGGTATGCCAATAATAATAATAATAATAATAATAATAATAATAATAACAATAATAATAATAGGCTGGTCTGAAGAGGTTAGAGGCAAATGCTTCTTGAAATATGTTTAAATAAAAATAATAGAATTTGTCATATATATCATTTTTAATTTCACTTCAACCAGTTTTTTTTAGAGGGTCATTTATTGGAACGTAAAAGAGACCAGATTACCGATATGGCTGATCATTGTGTATTATTGTGTAAAGACATTTAAGGTTAACACATGTCATGTAGTGTGAAGTGGTACAATGATCAGAAGACACCCACAGTGAGATGGTGGTACATACTGTACTGTATCAGCAAAATCCACAGCTCCACTTGATCAACCTGTAGGAACCTGCCAACTATCTATGGCCTGAATGAAAAAACTGTATTGTACTAACTCTTCTTTTTAGGAGTGTCTCTATTGTGTGGTGTGAACAGCATCTCAAGCACAAAGCCATTTAGTCTGAACTGTCCTCAACAAGCAGGATTTAAATAGAGTCCAACCTTGGCTTTGGCAGCATTCAGGATAGAACTCACTCCCTCTTGAGATGTTTTAAAATGAACATGCTCCACATCGTAGACCCTGCAGAGAAACCCCTTAACAGATTACTTGACTATAAAGAACGAAATAAGATGCCTCAGGCTAATAATTTTTCTTCGCCATAATGCTGAGCTGCATTATGAGCTGACATACACAGAATGAAGGTGCTGCTAAATATAATCTGCCCTCGTTTACATCTACAAGTGCCTGTCCAACATGTGTGTGTGCTGGCCAAGCTTGGTTAAACACACACACCAAGCAGGTCATTTACTTTGCCACTTTCATCCACGCTCAGCTGGCTACTTTCAGAGGTGGGGCTCTGTGTGTGTTTTAACTTTATAGGCCAGTAGCTCTATTAGTGACTCTGTCAGTAGCCATATTTCAGCATCTGTATGTGTTCCCACCCCTCAGCTCCCAATAACAAACACCATAAAAGGTATCAATTGAATTATGAGCCCTGGTTTCTGCCTACTCATTTTGATAATAGATTTTGAGATAAATCACACAGCACTGTTTGGTGAGTAATGCTCGGCTGACAGGATAACAAAGGACAAAGCTTCCATACTCTGTAACGCACTAACAAGATGCTGCTGGATGTTTTCTCACAACAACATTTTGCACAGGAGACCGTGTATTGAATTTTTCCACTGCTTCCAAATCCATGTGTGTTAACTAGAGACAGAACAGAGAGTCTGGTGGTAGCTTGGCTAAGCACTACAAAACATTAATACAAAGCAGGCAGGGATCTTTCCTGCCTTGGTAAACAGACCCTGTTTAAGCCCACAACTCTGCAGTGACAGTTTTGTTTTGTTCATTCTCCAATTAATAACTTCACTGTGAAAGGTTTGCGGGCAGCATGCATTGATTCTTTGTTATTAAAACTCCCAATGCTACCCACTAAGTCTCTCAGCCTTCGCCTGCAGACTGTTGAACAGGACCCCCCTTACCGTCTGCTCTTCTAATTTGGGCTGTTTGCTATCGATATTGATTACTTCTTGAGATTCTACAGTTGGCCTGTCTGAGACGCTCTACTGTAAGTCATTGCCACCCACATGTCAATTACTGTAGAAGGGGAGAGCAGCACTCTGTCTTAATGAAAGCAGATGGACTGAGGAGTTAAACAGTTTGCTCCTGCTGCAGATATAGTAAAGGGCTGTGTTGTTGAGGAAGTGAGGAACTAGCTTCTTGTGGAAATTGTGCCCAGCTACTGCTGCAAATAAAACTGTAGAGTGATCATGGTGTCAACACAGTGTGTTCATCCGATTTAAAATAAAAAAATTAGGGCTGAAGGGGATCTACAAAAGAAGTCTGTATATGAGAATGGCTCTCTATAATATTATACTTGTGGACAAATGTAATGTTTCTGACATATATTCTATATATAAGTTTATTCAGTGGTTCTGGCATTTCTTGTGTACCGTTGATGTATGTTTTATTAACACTTATGAATAGAAAGAGAGGAAATGGGAAATAAATGAGAAACTTCATGCTGTAAAGCCGTTCCATTAAATATCAATATGCACATCTTTAAGTCCTCCACTCAAAAATGTGTTTTACTTATTGTTACATCACTTTAATGGTTGGTCTTCACTGTGCAGAATATGTGCAGAGTTTGCTCAACTTCAATCTGAGTTTACTTGTTCACTTACAATCATGAGTGTATATAACCGACCAATACTGCATTTTGAGGCTGACACAGATACTGTATACATAAATATGATAACAATATATGGGCCGATGCTAACAAGTTTGCCATAGCAACTTAAAATATCAATGTTGTATTCACAATAAGGGATGCCATTGTGGGGAAATGTTCACTTTGACACCAAATCCTTTGCCAAGTTTCTCGATACGTGATTCTGCTGCTGTTGCTCTACAGAGTGGAGAAGACACTTTCAGTTTATAATTGTGGCGTCTGCCGTCCGACTATTGATACCACCCTTAATATTTTACAAATTAGTTTTTTTTATTTGATGAACATGGGCACAAAACACTAATACACAAAAATAAACTAAAATGGACTTTATTTCTATAAAAATAAAAGAAGCAAAAACAACAGTGGTAGGCAAGTTATGTAATCGGTGTATCATGCCCAACCACCGTCTAACACTGGTAACACCGACTACCACAGCAAGCCTTATCCACAACTTGTTTATGCTTGCCCAAAGTGGCAAAAAATAATAATAAATCAGTAATTGCAGGTTTAAAAAATGTTTAAAATAGTAGGGCTGTCAAAATGAACACACACGTGTTCTGTGATTTGGGCCTCGGACCACTCCGTAGTTTGGGAAATGAGGAAGCAATGCAGCAGTAACATTGTGGATGGCTAGCAGAAACAAACCTCCTTGAGCAGAAATGGATAAAGAAAAGGGTGTTTTGAATGGCAAGTTTAATTTCAAAGCCCTTCCAGATGTTTCTCTCGACAAGACTGAAGTTATTTCAACAGAGATAGCTAAATGGGCGGCTACAGCATGCAGGCCAATTAACATTGTAGAGGACAAGGGTCTGCTTGAAATAATTTGCATCCCATCCAACGACTCCACGTATGAATTGCCTTCGAGAGCCACCACTGTATCCAAGATACACAACTTGTATGAAGACAAGAAAGCCAAAGTGCAGGAGGCGTTGGGACAGACAAACACAGTTGCCCTCACTGGAGACTTCTGGCCTTCTCTCAGTAATCACAGTTACCTCGGGGTCACAGCACATTATTTTGACAGACAATGGGAACTTTGGTTGCATGCTTCGAATGTTAAGATACAGGAGAGGCATTTCGCCGATGCATTAAATGTAAAAATGTACAATTAATGTGCGATTAATCATGAGTTAACTATGGAAAATCATGCAATTAAACATTTTAAATCAATTGGCAGCCCTATAAAATAGCTAATTAAGCATTGTTGTGGAAAACTCATATCAGAAGTAATTATTTACTAGAGCAAAGTATTTTGATGTCTTGACACCCACGGAATGCTAAATAAAGACTTTTATCAAACCTGCATACTAACTCAAGACAAGTCCGTCTCCAACACTCTATTCTGACTGTAGAAACAGTGAGAAGCTAAAGAATAATTATAAATGACAGGATGAGCCGGTGCTAGTGTGGTGAATATTAGTCTGCATCTGCTACAGTATTATTGTGAGCAAGCTAAAGACAAGGATATCTAACCATTCACCAGAAATAGCACCAATTACACTTTTGACTGTATATTACATTTCAATTATCTATCACACATCAGCATAGGTTCTGAAAACATTTTATAAATGCACGGCTCAGGAATCAAACACAGCCTTATTAGGCATCGAAGTTGAAGTATGTGCAATCATGATTCCTGAAAGCAGTTATTAGCACAATTTAGTCTGATGAGCTATTAACACATGTCAATGGAGATAATTGCTGAGATGCACATTTCCTCACCACCTGCTGCATTTGATTATCACCGGCAGATAGGCGGAAACACCATCCTGAATTTCAAAATCAGAATCTTAATTTGAAAACTTTATAAACAGGTACAGTATGTGGACAACTCCATAAAGCTGACACTTTTGTGCAAACATTTTTTATTATTTGAGTTTAAGTTAGCAGTTTTTTCTCTGATGAAGAAGCTAGAACAACGTTTTCAAATTGGTTATGTATAGGTTTTTTTGTCAGAGATGAAGACTTTTGTCAAATTTAATGAGGCCATTTTCTATAAATCCTATCTTATTGCAGCAGCTGAGCAAGAGTAGGATTACTAATGCAGGAAGACGTGAATTAGTTAATTGCAAATTAAAAACCCTATTATCAGAGATGATCATGAACAGAAAGACTATTTGGATGACAGACGTAGTGGGCCGGAGGTCACTGAAGGCCCACTACTGAGTCCAAGATGAAATAAGAAGGGAAAAAAAGAACCAGCATACATCAAATTACTCCTTAAAAGCCCCCTTGTCTTTTCTGTGATGTACAGGAGAAGAGAACATCAGAGAGATGCTGAGAACTCTGAGAGGACTGGGGCGATAATATTAGAAATAGGTGGGAGCTCTACATTCTCAGCCATGATAGATAATGGCATTTCAACCAACCTCCCGTGACTAGTAAGTATAGCTCTGCCTCTTACCTATTCCATTACATCGCACTCATGGCCGCCGTCAAGAACGCTCTTTGGGGGATTTTATGGCTGTTATACGATACTTCAGAAGATGGACCAAGTGTGTACATCCAGGCAGAATACTCAGGTGCAGCAAAAAAATACTTATGCTAATACTACTGCAGAGCACAAATGAGGTATGCACACTGTTAGGCAACATTTCGATCTACAAGCTCTTTGCCTTAGGAAGATATCATAGATTGAAACATTGCCTTGGAAATATAAATAAACTTACTTAATTTATTTGGAGCATAACAGTGTGCAGACATACTTTGTGTCCTGCAGTGTTTTATACAATACTTGCCGTCAAATTTATGCTGGCTGAAAACCTTGCAACAAAGCAGTAAGCACACAAACGGAAAATGTATGACAAATCAAGAAAGGTTCCTGCAGCAGCTTCCATGTTACCGTCATGGATGTATAATAAGAACTGGAAACCGAGTTTGAGGCGGAGCCCCGTTTCTTTTCTATGAGAGTTGCTCAGTGGCTCATGAAGCTATCATGGAAAATTACCCAGATGATCGGCACTGCTTCTCCACCATGTTCCGCACTTTGGCCTATAGAGCAGGCACACTAGAGACTTCCGCTGGCCGAACTGACTACTTCTGGTTTAGCACTCCGCTAACTTGAATGGGGATAAAATAATTAGTCCACCCCAAAGGGACTTACCATCTTCCAGAGAAAACACTGTTCACAAACTGCCTCAAACTGCTCTATTGTAGTCCAGCCTTTACTTCTGTGTCACTTTGTAACAGATGTTATAATGCTCGCCTAGCTGCTAGCATGGAACTCCCTCATGCAACTGCAACATGTGTGACTCCCAACAACCTGAAAATTAGCATAATATGAGCACTTTAAAGTCTCATTCCTGATTTACAGTATGCTGCTGCGTCACCTTGCTACTGGCTTTGACTTATTAGTTGAACAAATATTTCCCTTTCAAACTGACTTCAACATTATGTGTATTTATATCTCAAAATGATAAGAACTGTATTGCATGTAAAGTAAACTGTGCAGAAAACTGTCTCTTCACTTTGAGTTTTAGCATGATGTACAGATGTGCAGATACTGAAAAATCTGGTTACACATCTCTAATTTTGACAAAAATGATTCGATCAAAGCTTTATACTCTGCACAATCTGCATTATTTTTAAGTCATCAGCATGTTAAGAAACAGGATGTAAGCAGCTCTGTGGGGGGTGCAGGTGATGATGACGGAAGTGGACTTGTCTGAGAAACGGACCGCTGGGCCATCGATCTATCACACCACATCACTCCAGCTCCATTTACAGAACCAATCACATCCCCTGCTGATTGATGTGCGGATAATTGAGCTGTCACTAGGGTTTTCATGTTTCTCCATAGCTTGATCCAGACTTTGGTAATTGTATTGTATTTTACTAAAACACCATTTACAACAAAGGACATCCTGATGTGTATTTATGTCAATATTCTGCCCAGACTGCTGTCAGGGAGACAGAGAGATGCTTACTCCTGCACGGGGCATAGTCCACTAGCCTGTCCAGGCTAATTAACCTCAGGGGCCAAGCCTCCTGCTACCCTGCAGGTTTAGCCGGCATGGCAGCTGCTTCATCCTGACATCACGCAGTCACAGGCTCTTCTCTGGCTCTGACTTTACCCACTACTAAAGTTGTGATCTTGAAGTAATCACATTCTTTTGTTGTTGTTTTTCTTTTTAGACAAATTGTAAAGACTTTTAATCAGATTTTTCTGATTCTAAAATAAAAAATAAAAGGGTATTATAAATCTCTGTATTCATCTCCAAGTCTCTCCTGTATTACTTGTAGGGATTATTGCTAAAAACATATTCACAATTTTGCCTGAAAGTGAAAGTAAAAATGGTAATATGTCTGCATTAAGAGCCACAACATTTTTGCATGACAATATATTGTCTAGGGTTGGGTACCGAAACCCGGTGCTTATACGTCACCGGTGCCTTAACAACCGGTATCTACCGAATAGTAACACGAATTTCGGTGCCTCATTTCCGTGCTACCGAAATGCCAGGTCTGCCCTCTGATGCTCCAAAACGGACGTCGCTGCATGTGACGCTAGTAAACATAATACACTTGGCAGCAGGTAACGTTAGCCTACCGTTAGCTATAGGGTTGGGTATCGTTTGGTTTTTTTGATTCCGGTGCTAAATTGATACTTTTAAAACGGTGCCGGTGCCTAAACGGTGCCTGAACCGGTACTTTTCAATAAAGTTAAAAAAATAAAAAAAATAAAAAATAAGGGTAGTAAACAACAGTCAGAGACTTGTTTATTGTTAAGGCTATGGTCAAAATTATAGATTTAATAATAACGTAATAACTATAACAATAACAATAACTTATTTCACCAGTAAATTGCTGTTGAACCCCAGATGGGAAAAGGGTATTTTACAATTACTGTCAATGCACCACGAGGCTACCAGTTTTAAGTGAATCTGTGTTGTTTAATTCCGACAATGGCAGCTGCAAGTGAACGCACCGTCTGTGTTGTTTAATTCCGACCATATAAACATACTGTATATCTATGAATTGCGACAACGGCAGCTGCTGCGCTGCAGAGCAGACTGTTACATCCCGCTGTTGAAGTCCTCCACAGTGAAATACAGTCACACTTTACACTGTTTAATGTTAGCTGTCAGCATTTTAACCTTGATTAATCCAGCTGCTAGCTAAAGGTAGGCTAACGTTAAATGCTGTCAGGTGTAGTGTAAAGTCAGGCACTGAAATGAGGCACCGAAACTTTCGTTCTTATTTGGTCTCTTTACTACCGTTTACGTCGGCACCGGTTCCCTATTGGCACCGAGTTTCGGTACCCAACCCTAGTTAGCTAGCAGTTGGATTAAACACGGTTGAAATGCTGACAGCTAACGTTAAATGGTGTGACTGTATTTCACTGTAGAGGATTCCAACACCAAGACGTAACAGTCCGCAGTTGCCGTTGTCGGAAAAACACAGACGGTGCATCACTTGAAACTCGCCTCACCAGCCTCGTGGTGCATTCAAAGTTATTGTAAAATACCCTTTTTCCATCTAGTGGTTGTTTTTGTCGTTTACCAGCAATTTACTGGTGAAATAAGTTATTGTTATAAGTTTTTGACCATATGGCCTTAGCAATAAACAAGCCATTCTTAAATGTCGGCGACATATACATATTTTTTTTAAATCTTTTTAAAAGTATCGGTTCAGTCACCGGCACCGTTTTAAAAGTATCGTTTTAGCACCGGTATCGGAAAAAATCCAACCGATACCCAACCCTAATATTGTCACAAAATACTAAAAGTACTGTGCAGCTTTAAAAAAGGAGCTGGTAGACAGACTTTTTTTTAACTTTGGTCAGAGTCCAGCTAGCCATGCTATTTAGACAGAGGGATCTGATAAGAGCACTGTTTAGTAGCCTGCTGAAGTAACATACACAGTTAATTTATTCCACAGCAGGTATTTGGCCCGTACGCTGTTAGTATGTAACCTCTGTTCTTTTCTTCCTAGCACAGACTGCCACAGTTTTGCCACAGAGTGTTTCATATCCACTGATCACCTTTAGCTTTTCCTTGGTTTTAGGAGTTTTTTTTCTGGCTTTGCTGACATTGTGTATTACAGTATGTGCAAACCCAGCCATCTGTAAAACCAGCTTCTTTTCTTTTTAGTTCTCAAACAGGGTCCTATCCAGGTGACTAGTCCACTCCTTTCACTGCATGCAAGTATGCAGTTGGCTGCATCGGCACTTTGCACTATTTATGTGCACAAGTTTTGCTGTTTTTACATTCTTTTCTATCCAATTTTACGTCCGTATTGAAGTTTATTTTTTGTATAAATGGAAATCTACTGTTGTTGCTCCTTTATCACCGTTTTTAGGTTAAACAAAGTTCTTTGTACTGAAAAATTAAATACTGTGTTCCACACCAATGCTCAGTTATATGAATATTGTGATTATTATGTAAATATGTATACTTGCTAAGATGACATGTCAAAAGCTTCAAAAATAAATGCAACAAAGAGAGCACAACAAAGAAAACAGGAAATCAAAATGAGTTTCTTTCTGTGCTGGTGACAACTAGGACAGATGGTAGTTTACAAGTGTCTGGGGCAGCTAGAATTTACATGAGTCTTGTCACAATGATGATGAAAATGAGTTTTCTCTGTGGTCTGACAAGTGCCACTTTACAGAGCGCATTACAGCATTAGAACCTCCTATGGTGTCTTTCCATCTGTGAATGGCCAAGCAGCAGGTTAACGCTGCCCACATGGAAAATGCTGTTGCCAGAGTATTAATAATTAAAGAGACACAGCTTCTCTCCTCTTGCATTGTTCTCCTCTTGTGATGGCCATAAGCAATTTGATTATCCTTTTCAGCGTCGACCCAGCAAGATTGTCATCTGCTGCCCGCTGATACAGCGGCCATCACATAAAAGCTTACTTTCCAGCAAACTGCATCATTGCTCTAAGGTAATGACAGTTTCATCAGAAAACTCAGACATGCACTGACTCTCTCTCTCTCCACACACACATACACAATGTAGCAGTGGCCTTGGCTTCCTACAGCCGATCTTAAATGCCAATGTCATTATTTTCGTTAACATATAATAAATAATAAATACATGCATGGGGTGGGTGACAAAGACAAATTATTTAACAATATAACTTGCCAAATTGGTTTTTCATGTGCACAATATTTTCTTTGAATGCAAAAAAAACTGCCCATTTAAAAAGGATTTATGAGGTGTAATACTGCAGATTATAAATCTGTTCATCTGCCAGACTATCCATGGACCATGGCACTGAATCCCTGTCAGGTCCAGGATTTTTGTACTGACACAGATCATGGCCTCTGACCTTTGTAGAAAAAAAAAAATTCTAACAACTGATAATGTCAGTCATTTCTTTTGCTATATGCTATGAGCTACTGGGTGCTTGCAGACTGAGTATCAATTACTTGCACTGATGAAACTGAGCCTGGGTTAAACAATAGCGGTCAGGTGGTGAAGAGTCAGTTTAAATTCAGGGATGAGGGGACCTCAATGGGTCACTGAGTCTAAACATTGGTACAGTAGGTGGAGGCTGAAAAGTTACACAATGAAGCACAAGTACACTGTAGGAGAGAGAGAGGATAGAATACCATTTTAATTGTGTTTGGCTTATTTATTTTTTAAGTGTAGTAAAAGCAATTAAATAAGAGTGTCGGAGCAACTAATGGGGCATTACACAACATGGTGACCAGGTTAAAGCTTGAATGCAAAAAGAAGAAAAACAAGAGTCTACAGCCATGCTAGCGGCTCAGAGAGGATGTATTTGGGCACAACTATTTTTTATGCTAAATGCTAAGGTTGGCATGCTACCATACTCACAATGCTCACATGCTGATGAGCAGGTTTAATATTTACAGTGTTTACCACTTTAGTGGTACTTGTTGACATGCTAATATTTGCTAATTAGCACTAAATACAAAGCTGAGGCTGATGTGAATGTCAGTGTTGAGAATGATAAACTAAAGTGCTGGACAAAATACAATTGTGACCTGATGATGCCACAAGATGAAAAGGGAAGATCACCAAAGTCAGTAAGATTCATCCAAAACCTTATGGGAATCCATCCATTAGATATGTCAGTCGGGACCAAAGTAGTGGACTAACCAACAGCGATATTAACATCCCTAGAGCACAAGGTAAGGGTTTTTGACAAGTTTTGTGAAAATATGTAGACTTGTTTTAGCCACGTGGCTAAAACAAGTCTACATATTTTCACAAAACTTGTCAAAAACCGCTTACCTCAAACATACATCTGACAGAATATGTGCTATGGGTTTACATTCACATCTTATTACCAAAGAGTACCAATCTAAAATCTAATGATTAGGCTATTAGTGGACAAATTTACCTGCAGGTGGAAAGACAGAAATTTACATATGACCAGTGTTGGGTGTAACGCATTACACTACTGTTTGGTCTGTTCCGCTGGACTCATTCATAATGAATCGGCAGATAATCTGCAGTGTAGTCTACAAAGTAACGTAACTAAAGTAAAGTAACGCGTTACTACTGAAAATTTTAACGAAACATAGTTCCTTTTCAATTTGGCGTAATGTTACTTTTCCCAGGGACAGATTTGACAGCGACACTCTCAGCTGCGCACTCACAAGCTCCACATGGATGTGACAGAGGCTGCTGGTAGTGGAGCAATGCTGCAGCCAATGCTAGCTAACTTTTGAGAGCGTTTTTAGCTTCGTGGCAGCGCTCTGAGCGGAGAGCTATGTGACACACGCCACTACATCGCTGAGGACTGGCAGTTAAATTGGCCGTCCTACAAACAGAACACACCAGGCAGACACAAAGCTGACAACTTCACAGATGGATGCGAAGGAGATGGGCTCATACATAGACTAGGCTACACGCAGCGGACCGCTGTGGACTTGTGTCGGTCGCACGGACACGCAAGGACTTCCAGAAAAGAGGCTGCATGTGTCTATGACAATGCACGGACCATCGTGGCTGCGCGACCAGTACTACAAGTAGATATGGACATTACACATTAACACCGTGTAACGCCGATGACCTGCCGATGTGCATTCAACCCGGGCTGGACTCGTTCATAATGAATCGGCCGTCCCTCTGTGAGTAGAGAATCTGCAGTGTAGTCTAGTTCAGACATTTCACTGATAAACCATAGATTGGCTTTATGGTCAAAGATAGCTTTTGTATAATTAACTTCAGTCTCTGTCAGAGACAACTGCTTTTAAAAGTAACGTAAAAGTAACGAGTAAAGTAAAAAGTTACTTTCCATAGGGGGTAACTAAGTAAAGGATTACTTTTTTAAGAAGTAACGAGTAACGAGCAAACACTACTTTTTAAAAGTAACTTCCCCAACACTGCATATGACATATAATAGATATGGATGTTGTTGTAGGGCTGTGCAATTAATGGAATTTCAATTTCAGCTCCCAACGATCACCAAAATAGTACAATCGAGAAAAAACTATTATTTTGCCATGTTCTGTTTTGCAAGAACAATCTTATTTTGTCTTGTGTTCTGAATGACACGCACAAGCGCACATCCGCACGCGCACATCCGCACGCGCACACATCCTCCGCTCCCGAAGCCTCCGTTTATACATTCAGGGAGGCAATTCGTGTGCATTTCATCCGCTGGAATTTAAAAAAGCAGCGCGTAAAGATGGCAGAAGGAGGGCAGCCACAGCAGTGTTTGGTAAGCAAAAAAGGCAAAAATCAAGTCTGTTGTCTGGGAACAGTTAATGTCAGCCATAGACCGTAAACAAAATGGACCAACAGATCCTGTTGCTCTGGACGGAGACCAGTGAAGGCTATTAGAAGCACTTTTCCGGTGAGGGCTGAGCGTTACTGCGCAGCCTCCAACTGAGCTTGAAGACGTAGATGTGACGTGAGCAACCTGTCTGAAAGTAAAGTAAGTCTTCTGGTAGCTGTGCCAAGAGAAATCTCAATCATTCCAAATCTTGCAGAGACGGAGAGCATAGGTATATGTAAGGAGATAACATAGGCACAGGCTAATAATTGCTGACCAAAATGCTAGTTAACATTAGTCATTAAACTTAAACAGCTAATGTAAGTCGAAACTGCCTGCAAGCTTCTCCTGTACTATATGGTAATTCCTCTACTATGTGACAGTAAGTCGCATGGTTATGACAATCGTTAGCCTATTTTTACAAAAACGTCTGTTACGGAGCCATAAGGTGAGATACAAGGTAATGGAGCCAAAGTCTTTAAATGCTTCAGATGTAAAGTTATTCACTGTCAAAGTGACGTCAAAATGAATGGCAGTCAATGGAATGCTAACAGCGGGTGAGTGCTTTTTAGCATCAAAATGGCGCCATAGGAGGTACGCGTTGTGGAGAGAGGCGTACCCCCTTGATGTTAGCTAACCTGCGGTCCCTCTGCCTTTGCCTCCCCGCTGTAGTAGACGTTGTATTCCCCCGACATGCTATATTCAATTACTGTTTAAAACTTTTTCCAGCTTAGTGGGGGTGTATACTGCTCAAAACCAACATGAAAAAGCATAGTAATGTTCCCTCAGCATTTTGTTTTGTTGTTAAACTGTATGTAAAATGAGCAGGGACGTAAATCGCATGTTTCACGTATCATTATTGTACCATCTATGTGCATCTATTAACTAGCAAATAAGCCCACTGACGGCGACATTATTGTTCATATTTTGGCACAATGTTTAGTAATGACAGTAGTACTGGTCATAGTGAGTGAACATGTGATGCAAGATGCGAGATGCACATTGTGGTATGTATCTGGAATTGTTCATTAGCTGTATAACGTTATGTGTGATATCTGTAAAACTGAACCAACTCACAGTAGTAACACTGATTTTATTCCGATCCAAAGACTCTTTCTGTGAGATAAAGGACACTATCCATTATATCCAAAGGTTAATGAGTTATCGTGTTAAATAATCAGGATTTCAATATTGACCAAAATAATCGTGATTATTATTTTTTCCATAATCAAGCAGCCCTATGTTGTTGACAGTCCTTGCTTTCAGAGATGCTGTCATAATAAGAAACCACACAAAGACAAACACAATCTGCTAGATAAAGAAATAACATGTCATGTTTTTGAGCTGTACTGTAATACTCATGTAGGAGCTAAGAGGGTCCTCTGGGAAGAATGATCGGGCTGCACATTCCTATCTGTGACAGATGTCCCTGAAGGGCAGAAGCTTACTCCTTTCATCTATGTGCTTGGCTTACCCGGGATTCATGAAGCATGCAAGGCTTGTTACAACTGGGCCCTTAACTCTTCATGTCCCCCTTTAATTTGAATGCCTGACCTCCCGTAGCTGCCAGAGATGTGGACAAGAAAAATGGTGGCGCTTAAATACAGATGAGAATGTTTTTGACATTTGTTACGGGTGTTGTCCCAATACAGCATGGATCAGTGTCCTCTACGCATCAATTTCACATGAGTTAAGTCCAAAAGCAAATACAGCCGGAGGGGCTACTGCTGTCTGGTACTCAAATCTTTTGGAACAAGGCCCCTGGACATCATAGTCCAGAGCATGGGCAAACAACATATGCTAAGCGGCTACCTCTCATCTCTTTATTGTACGGCCTCCGCTGCTTCAACAGGTTTATTGTCACGCAATATATGGCTTATGGGGTATGCACTGATGATTTCAGCTTCAACAGGACCAATATTCATCCAAACCTCTGTGGTGCACTCAAACCCAGACCAACTATGAGAGCCCCTTATGGGAGCCAGGACATATCTCAGCCCTGGCATTTATGTCCTCCCATGTAATCTAAAGTTGAATAGATCTGCTCAAGACAATTAATTGAATTCATTTAAAAGGAAAACATCTCTTTATATATTTATGAGTACTTAATTACACTATTACTCTTGTTGACACTGCATTTATTGGTTGCGTATATCCTTCGTAAAGAATGTCTCAAAATCACATTAAAAAAAAGCAGAAACAGTGTGCTTTGCCTTTTGGAGTTGCTCCCTGGTTGCACATTACAAGAGCAGAGACTCGAAGTTACTGCTCAGAGAGGTTTACTGCAACAGGCACAACAGGAGGGAGCTCTGTGAAATGGAAAAAGATAACACCAAGATGTGTTTGACAGTTTGTTGCCGTTCTCCAAATCAAAGGGGGAACATGGTGCTCAAGTGAAATAACTCTGATGTAGCAGATGGACAAATAGACATTACCCTCTGTGAACAAAGTTACAGAAAAGCTTCAATAGATGCAGAGAGCAGCCACTCAGACAGCAGCCCAGCGGTGCATTTAGCTATATATATATATATATATATATATATATACATACATGAACAACGAAAATAAGAATAGAGTATAAGCATCAACACAACAAAATGATGTACAAAACAAAGTGTATACACACACACGCGCACGCACACACACACACACACACACACACACACACACACACACACACACACACACACACACACAGGTAAAAGGGGGAGAACATGCAAGGGGCTAAATTTCCTTTAAACTTAAGGTTTAAGAAGCTTCCCATTGAATTCACACCTCTCATCTGACTTAGAGTCAGTGTTGAACAATGTAATTTCAATGTGACGTTCCTGTGTGCTGTGCAATCTGTGACAGACAGGCTAAATGCATGAACGTAACCATGAGCTGGGAACCTGTTTGCTGAGTACGCACAAAACAAGTCCTGCTGGTTTAAACTGTTCTGGCTTAATGAACAGCAACATAGAATTATCTCTGCAGCCAGGTCGCAGGTGCACACTCCAGGCTACTGTTAACTCAGTCAATCTAAAAAACATTTATCAAAAGCCACACAGGGGAACGGAAAAGTGTAGCACAGATCCCATACAATGCCGCTTCTTTTAGGATGCAGAGTTATCCATCAGAAGTTTTATATTGACAAAATGTATTGTTAATTGATGAGGATTTTTAAAGATGGCTGTTCAGTGCTGTGGACCAAAGTACAGAAGACAGCCAAATCTGCCGGGCAGCAGCAATCACATTTCAAAATATGCTTAAAGGAAGTCATTGGCATAGAGCTTAATTATTTTAATACTGCATGTGACTTGGCAGAGACAATTTCAGTCATTTACCATCATTTCTATTCACTTTAGATTTTGAAGTAGATTCAACATGTTCTTCCCAGTCTCACTGTATAGGTGAAGAGTAAGATCTCCCATTGTATAAAGAGGTTCTTGCTCAACCTTTAGGTACAATTAAAGGAAATCATTACGTTTAATGAAATACTGGAGTGCTGGTCTACTTCTTCAATGGTTTACCTCATTAAAATGGCCCCACAAGGTCAAATATATAGTGATTCTGCTCTGTTGACAATATGAGATAGGCCTCTCATTAGACTTCTTATCCACAGGGAGGATCCTGTCAGGTTTAGCCCTCCAACTTACTGAAGGTACATGATGGCGTAAACTTCCTTTACATGTGGCAGGAGCACTGCTTTTCTTGAAGTAAATCCTGTTCTAATCATTTAAGGAAACATGCTGAACAACTTTTATTGATATCTTACCTTGCTGATCATTCGACCATGCAGTTCCTTGATTGACTGTAAAATGCAATAAAGGAGGTCGGTGATAAAACACTCATTGTGTAGAGCAATTCTGGCCAAAGTCTTACTATCACTCCACTATAGAGCTACTTGTCTTTTGCTTTCCAGGATGCATGTAGGAGAAGCTGTACACGCTCTCAAACAAATTTCAGGTGTGGTAGCTCTAAAATGAAGCACAAAATTCTGGACTGTGTGATGAAGATAAAGGGGGAAATAGGGCCTGGTTCAGCAACTGAATTATGTTTCAATACAGGCAGCACTCATCCTGCTGGCAAGATTTCCAACAGGAAGATCAATACCATTTCCAAATCCTTTCTTAATAAACAACCTTTTTTGTCCACCAGCCTGTTTAGATTTAGATTTGCGATAAATATATAATTGCATAGATGCTCCTTGATAGAAGTTGTCTGATCCAAAGCCAAGGCAGTAGTTAGGAATGTAGGAATAATCCAATGCCAATACTAGGTTGCCATAAGCACGAGCCTGGATAAGCATTTGTGAAGGTCATCCCCCTCAATCAGCTCTGCTTGTGATAATGTCAAACCAGAAATTGTGACCTACAAGGCTTTCAGAGTCAATGAACGTCTTAACCTGTGACTGTATGCCTTTTCATTTAGAAAGAATAAACAGATCACAAGGGAAATCATGTGCAGTACTGTAATTAAAATGAACGCATGAAAAAAATGGTGATAACATGATTCTCTAATCTCTGAAACGGCAAAGCAAAAAACTAAATGGCGAAAGAAATAAAGGAATTAAAATCAAATCTGTCTGTCTGAATTTTTTAGCAGCATGCGTTTAGTATTCATGCATACACTTAAAAAACCTGCATTTTTTTTAACCTCACGGGAATGTAGTGTAGTGTGTAGTTTAGCCGGCACTGACTTTTACTTACAAACGTTGGCAGCAGCAAGTCACGGCTGTAACTAATTGACATTAATTCAGTAACTTAAATAATACAATTAATAATACTGTGTCATAGGCTACTGTAGGCTGTATAAAATAGGTTTGTGTGCTCTCTGCAAGCCGGTTTCTGTACTCTGCCCAAGATTGTTTATGAGGTAAAAAAAACAAAAAAAACAACATAAGTGTAAGACCAATAACTCAAACAGAGTGATACGTCTTCTTTCTAGCGGATCGCTTTACATCAGTTTAACGAGTCACATTTTCCAGTTAGAGCTATAGTGCGTAGTTTCTGGGCACCTGGGTAGCTCACCTGGTAGAGTGCGCGCCCATATATGGAGGTTTACTCCTAGACCCAGCATCTTGCCGCCCTTTGCTGCTCATTCCCCCTCTCTCTTCCCTTTCATGTCTTCAGCTGTCCTATATAAATAAGGGCCTAAAATGGCCAAAAAATAATCTTTATAGTGGGTAGTTTCTGTCTCCCCCGTGAGGAATTCTAAGTAATGCCAGCAAAACTGTCGGCACAACCACATGATACAAGTCTTCCGTGATCGCAAACCATCCCCACCCCTACTCCACACAGTTGCTTGTAACCAAGGAGGAATCGGAGGATTAATTATTAATCAATTAATTAATTAATTAGTCTTAATTAGCTTTGTATCAACGCATTAGGCAATGGCTTGAATGCAATGGGCGTTCATTAATATAAAAAAAGTTACGCACTAAAGCTTTAAAAGATCACAGCAATAATTAGTAGCTTTATAGGTTTGAATCAGAGCCTTCATATTTGGACCAAGAAGCTTGAGAAAAAGAAGGATCGGATATCGGATCGGACTCTGTATCAGCAGATAATAATATTAAAATACTTGGGATAGGGGCCAAAATAACATTTATCTGGACATCCCTAGTGGAAATATTTTAGTCCACACCAAAGAGGTAGGTCAACCGCCCGACCGACATTGCCATTCCTAGAGCCATGCTGCTAGAGCGGCTAAAAGTATTTTTATCAAGAGTATATTAAGGCTTACAACAGTGTACATTTCACATATGCCATTTCCCTGCTGTTTCCGTATCAGCTTCAAGAAATAAGAGAAATATATTAACTCTTATTTTTGTTCATTTGCTTGTTTAGTTTTTAGTTCTTTTTTTCTTTGTTAATGTGGAACCCTTTTTTGTGTTGTACAAGGTTATGGGCAATTTGACTATGATATACACCCTCCAAGCCGCAGAAGCCTGCATAGAGAAATGCAGTGTACACGGACAAGGAAAGATGCTCTATCTATATTGGTGTAAATGGATGAGCACATTCAAAAAAGCTTAGAATACCTTCATGATATTATATAGCAAGCTTAAGTCGAAGCAATGATTATTAAATAATCAGGACAAGCATTTGAGGGAGCCTTTAGTGTCTGATTTTCATCCTTTTCTTGAAGCGTAGGTAGGACTGCTGGATTTGATTCTTCTCCCCTACTGGGGCTTCACACTGCCAGTGGCAAGAAAATGACATGACAGAATGAACAGCAATATGGCAGGCTTCAAATTGCATAAATAAAGTATAGAAATGTTTGATGAAGATAATTAAAGGGCTATACTAAGTGAAAGTAAACATCCTTGAAATGCTTTTGAAAACTGAAGTTGTCAGGGAAATTTAACCATGACCTAATTTAGTTTTCTCTTCTTTTCTAACAAAAAGCTATCGCAAATCCTGATCTCATTCTGGGCAACTGGCTGCTTGATTGGTATTTAAACTGTTGTTGTTTCTAAAAGCATTGGCTGCTAATTTACAGCACAAGCAATAGTTTGTCATAGTTGTCATGCCACGTCAAACCTAAACAAAGATGACAAATGAGCTCTTCCAGGTTCAAGATACGTAATTTAATATACAAACTACACTTGGATGAATGAGGGTCCGAGCACATCCTGAGCGACAGGTTCCTGTCAAAATGATTGAGCAGCTGACTCAGTGGATAAATTAATGACATAATGAATTGATCTATGCCTGAGCAAAGGACAAGTGAACAAACAACTCACTAACATCCTGGTGTGGTGAAAGAACATTTGTTCAATGTCTAATTTTACAGTAACAGATATACAGTAAAGTACCGAAACAAAGCTCTTTTATTCTTGGAATTGTACCATGATACATTTCTCATTGGTTTGAAGTAATCTGAAATATATCACTAGTAATGTTGTTCTGACAAGATAGATCTGTGTCTTACTTACCAATGCTGTTACTAACTTTACTGACAATGGCAGTGTTGAGAACTAGTTGAAATCAAATGGCCAACATAACTAAACAGGGCAACGTATGTTTTTTATTAAAATGTCTCAGCAGCTAATCTCATTACACACATTTATGAAGAGGATGAATTGTAAAGCCTTTGGTGATCTCTGACTTTTCATCTAGCGGCTGCATCAGGTCAAATTCTTAATTTGTCCAATACTTTGGTTTATGACCAAATACCTCCTAAACTAAAGACATTCAAATCAGCCAGCAGCTCTACTTTGTGTTTAGTGCTAATTAGGAAATGTTAGCATGCTAACATGCTAAACTAAGATAGTGAACATGGTAAACAAAACAACATAGCTTCACAGAGCCAGTAGCATGGCTGTAGACGCTTAGTCTTGGTTTTCTTTAGCTTCTCTTGCTTACAAACCACAAGTTTGCATACATCATTAAGAACACTAAACTACACAACTTTATTTATTTTAAAGCATTGTAAAAGCTATTAATAACTGTATATAATTTACACATTTGTAATACATGCAAAATAATTCAAATACTTTTAGTATGGTGTTTTAATAGGCTATATTTTGATGTTCCATTTCACTCCAGATCAAAAAACACTTTTATCTGCTCTCAAGTGTTTTATCTCAGGCTGTTATGTACTAATTTTACTGTTCTGTTTAAATGAAACACCCACTCTCGTCTGCTTTAGTATTGCAGCCCAGAAACTATTCCCTTGCTGAACAGTACTCAGGACACAAATACCTGCCTTTATCCCAAGGTGCTTCATGTCATGATCGATGAAAGTCGGCTGGAAAACCCTGACAGGTACAACACACCAATACACCAGAGAGGACCTGGGCACAAACAAAGCACTGTTTCAAAATGTTGTGTAAAGACAAAACTTTCCAAAGTTTTCCTGCATTAAACAATGGGAATAATTGATTGGAACATTGTTTTAAGCTACATCTCTGTAATTTTCTTGTGTTGGTCTTATAATCACACTACAATAACAATAGAGGGAATAAACTGGTTCAACACATCAAAACATGTTACAGTGGTAGATAAAAGAAACAATTATCATTGTCATGTTGCTTATTGAGCTTTATTATCGCCTCGCAGCGTGTACGCGTGATACCACTATCCACCTTTATCCTATTTACTCTCAGAATACTAGCTTGCTGACATGTGAAAAGCATGGCCTTATGGGAGCACGCTACTAAACATAGTCTTCAGGAGCTTTCATTATTATCTTCTGGGGGCCTATAATTTACAACAAAGATTTTTATGTTTGAGGAGATGGAAGTGCACAATCACTTACTAATGGTAGGCTTTTTTCATATGCACAACTGGCAGCAATTTGCTTTAGCAGTATTTTTTTTTTTTTTTTTTTTTTTGCTTTAGGCATTGGCAACAAATCCCTAAAGGGAACATGTATGTGGTGAAAGTGAAACCATTTTCTGCTCTAAATAGGCACCATCAAGGTGCCTTTGAGCAACACACACAGATCTCCAGCTGCTCTGTGACCAGTAGACAAATTAACATGAACACCAACTAAATCACCATTGCAAGCACTGCTACAGAGTGGGGTGGGGTGGAAATAAACGTCAACATTAGTTACGTGAAAACAGCGTGTAGTTCCTTTTTAGCGACAGTTTGCTTTATTTGCAATAGTTTCTCAAAAGTCTTACAATTACATTCCAGGATATAATGTTAGTGTCCCTGCTCTGTCCTTTCTCACAGAAAGAGCTTTTGGATCAGAATAAAATCTGTTTAGCCTAATGTTACTACTGTGAGTCCGTTCAGCTTTACGGATATCACACACAGCTAACAAACAGTTCCAGATACATAACACATTTGGCAATGTGCATCTCACATCACATTTTCACGTAGTGTTTAAACTTTACGGAGACAACCAAATAAAATTAACTACTAAAATGTTCAAGTTTTGTAAGTTTTGATTTATTTAAAAAAAAAAAAAGAAAAAATTGTACAGTTGGTTGCCAAAGGGGGCAATTAGAGGCCACGAAATGGATTGACTCAATATGGTTGCCAAGGGCAACCAGGCAACCGTTACTGTCATCATAACGGTGGTAGTTAGAGAGCCTAATTTTTCCTGAAGTGGTACGTGGTATAAAAAGTTTGAGAAACACTGATAATGGTTAGTTTTTTAAAGCGGAATTAGCCAATGCTCATTTGATTTTATAATAGTAGACATTGCACATGCATTGAATGACAGGATGTTAAATTGGGACTCTCGTCCAACACCCATTTGCTTTGCTTTTTCTGTATGTAAAAGCGTTGCATATTCATTTATTCAGCTACGCAGCTGGAATGAATATCAAAATATTTTTATACAGTAGACTATTACAGTGATGATGCACATTTAATCTCTGTCTGCATTGTTAACCTTGTGCTGCTGTCTTTACATTCATCTTATGGCATTCAATTCATGGTCAGACTTGTGCTAAATGTGATACAGAAATGTAAATAGGGCCAACCAAGTAAGTCAGGTTGGGTAAAAAAATCAATAAATCAGTGCATTGGAATATAAATGTCCCTTAGAAATTTTGAAAATTCTGATATTGATTTTCTTTGACAATACCTCGCCCTACTAGTAAGATTGCCGTTGTGACTTGAGACCAACATGTTAATTTGTCATCTGATTAAAGTAAATGGGTGCATGTCTAAAAGGGGCATATAATACTACAATCCAAATTCTGGCAATACTTTGCAAGAAGCACTGTTTGTATTATATTCAGATTGGTTGAAGAATAGTTTTTCAGCTACTACATGAAACATTCACAGATTTTAAATGCAGTCCTTGTCATGGTTTTCAAAAGCTGCTGAAAACATTTGAGCAATTATATTATGAAAACGTTAAAGTGAACATTTCCAAATAAATCTTGGTTTTGAGACAACACATACGATTCCAGGTTTGGCTGCAGGTCCTTGCAATAACAGATCATGCTGGAGCTACTTAGACTCTGCATGTTCTGCCATCAATGCAGTACCTACAGGGCTACAATTTAATGGTCCTGAGGTGAATACTTTGGGCCACAATTATACTTTCACTTCAATTCCTAAGAGCAACACTTGACTTAAAATGGTGTGTTGGGCTTTTGATTTGGAGCTGTCCGATAAGCAGTTTGCAGAACTAATAAGAGCAGAACAGCTTTGTTAACAATTGTCTTGGGAAGGGCAACATTCAGCTCTTATTTCATTAGACCTCTGATTACAGGGATTAATTAACTCAGTCCTGGCATGTGTCTCGGTAGAGTGCTTCCATTTTGATGTGGGAATTCTAGATACAGATTTGCTGTAGCCTAATTGGTTTTTGGCAAGATTACATATCAGAGATTTTTAACTGACATCAAGAAACAACATTCTGAAAGGCTAAAGATGCTGAAACTGCACTCTCTGCAACTACTCTGCTTGGGTTATGAACCTGCCACTCACGGTGTGCATTTAACTAATGTATGAGCAGTAACTACTCAAAGCATCTATCTATAAGTTTACAAGCATTTTTAAGCGCTACATCGAAGCTTTGATCAAGATCAGCAATGTGGAAATGCATGTCACAGTTAAAAGACAGATGCTTTAATCTCCCATGGTATGGTACCAACAAGTCATCGAAATTAAATGACAAAATACATCCCTTGTCCAAGCTGTCTAGAATGACACATAGATGTTTTCTGATCTTTTAGGGAAAGATTAGGGTTTTGCTTTAAATTAAAAACATTGTCATGGTTAAATGACCTTCATTGTCATGGTTACAATAACAAACACATGCTTAAGGTTAGGCAACGTCCATCTATCCACCCCCACCTCCTCACAATGCGGACTTTGTCGCTCTATAGCAACACCTGACTTCTTCCTTTGCTCCCCTCATAATTCAAATGGCCCTAGAAGCCTTTGTCACTTATATAGAAACATATGTCATTCCAGGGCACTTGCTGAAATGACTGATGTTGTTCTTTTTGGGAGGACAGTCTCCATGGTACAGTTGTATAGGCAGGAATTGAAAAGTGTCCACAGCCTCTTTTGTAGTCTCTCTGCATTGTAAATCCTATTTCATATACTCCTTATGTAACGGTGTCTTTACAGGTCTCCCTAAACAAAAAATCAATCAGACAGCTGCAGCTGATTCAGAACGCTGCTGCTGGAGTCCTCACTAAGACCAAGAAAGTGGATCACATCACTCCAGTTCTGAAGTCTTTGCACTGGCTTCCTGTCCCTCAAAGAATTGATTTCAAAATACTTCTCTTGGTTTATAAAGCACTAAACGGTTTGGGGCCAAAATAAATTTCTGATCTGATGCTAAACTATGAACCACCCAGACCTCTCAGGTTGTCTGGGACACGTCTGCTTTCTGTCCCCAGAGTCCGAACTAAACGGGGGGAAGCAGCGTTCAGTTTTTATGCACCACATATCTGGAACAAACTCCCAGAAAACTGCAGGTCCACCGCAACTCTCACTTCTTTTAAATCAAGGCTGAAGACCTTTCTTTTTGATGCTGCCTTTCTTTAAATAATTGTTCATTTTCGTATTTTATCTGTTTTTATATTTTGAATTGGTTTTAACTGCTCTTTCATATTTTATGTAAAGCACTTTGAATTGCCCTGTTGCTGAAACGTGCTATACAAATAAAGCTGCGTTGCCTTTCAAGCAGTGGGGTCATTAGTCTATTACCTATCAGCCTACTGTCGCTGACACTAATGTCAAGTCTGGGGATTATTGGTTTTAATATATTGTGGGATAATTCTGAACCTTAATGAATGCCCACTGCCGTAAATACAGCATGCTGCAACTCCAAAGAGCGCCCAGAGTTGATATGAAGGTGGCAGAATTAAATGCTGAGCCTCCTGAGCCTATATATATATATATATATAGGAAATGGTAAAATTTCAAAATCTGCCAAAAGTCTACAAGGTTAAGGGGTAAAAAAGTCATGTATCCACAAAAGTTTGCCTACCCAGTGGAAAGGCATATCCAACAGTACATGTCTGTGCCTTGGCCAGTGAGCAGACTGGACCGAGTAGCCCTCCCTCGGGGCTGCCACTCTCTGCTGTCTATGTCTACTGAGAGGATGAGGCATGGTGGTGAAGCCTCTCTGCACAGCACCCCTGGGACCTTGTGAACGTTCTGTCAAAAGCAGTGAGCACCCACGTCAGACACAGTTTGCTTTGTTACATATACACCAGCAGAGGCTTTAATGAGTCTGTATGTTGTATGTTTAAAAAAAAAGGCAAAAAATTGATTACATCTTGCTTTCAATTTTCAAAAGCTGAATGTGTAGCATCTTACTGCGATAGTCTTTATCCAGGGTTTCGGCAGTGTTCAACAAATCAAATCTAAGTCTTTTTAAGACCTTTTTCTGGGCGCCCCCTGAAAATCGAGACGCAAACCCCAGTTTGTTCTGTTGACACCAGTTCCTCCCTGCAGGAAGAGAGGGTGCAACAAGCTTTAAGTCCACGGCCCAGGGAAGTGTCAAGTTCCGGGCAAGGGATGTTGTAAAGCTCACGGACGGAGCCACAAGCCACCTTCACCCTGAGCCTTTCCAAGCCGACTTAGAGCCGGTAGTGCCCCGTCCACCAAATGCGGGGAGACAAGGGGATCCTCCCACACCGAGCAGCCATCAGCAGCATTATTAGATCTTGATAGAAGCATGCTGCATGCTTATTGGCTCACTGACGCTTTGCTCCTTAGGTATTGAAATTTGGTATTGAATGATGAGGCATTTTTCGAGGCAATTTGGTCGGTGCCTAAAAAGAATCGAATTCGGTACCCAGCCCTACTAATCGCCCGGGTAGATTGCGTGGCCTGCCACCCGTATATATAATAATATATTTTCGGTTCATTATGAAACTGTGGCATACCCATTGGATCACATTTGACTATGTTGTGTGGTCTAAATCATCACTGAATCTCATGCCAATGGATGTTCTGATTGCCAGATAGTCTATATGAAATTTAAAAAAAGGGAACAAATAAATCTTAGTATTAAACAGCCAATTCCAATAAAAAAATCTGATCTGGATACAGCCCTACCTTTTTTTAAATACCACAGAGTTTACCACATTGCAGTTTAATCCCATTTTCACGCTTATACTGGTCGAAGAATGACATCAGTAGGGACAATAAGGCCAATTATTTTAAAAGTATTCATTTATTAACATTTATTAACTACTTCACAGCTGTATATAACAATAATTAGTAATATAATTAATCAATTAACATGACGTGAACACAAATAAGCACCAGATTATTGATGGAGGGATTAACCAATTAAAAAAAGATTTCATTAGCTACATTTTTGCTAAAGTTGACACTTGCCCATTATAAGACAATGAGGTTTGTAGCTACTGTGGCTAGCAGGTGCAGCATTGTTTGCTACAGGTCTGATGCATGATGTATTAAGAGAACTGGATACAGCGTTCGGCGCGAAGCCCTGTTCATTCCATGGATTTATTAAAATGGCGCCGACTCAAACTCCACAAAAAAGGACAGAACAACCTCCTGGTTGCACAATCCAGTCGCGCTGGTCTCATTGTTAAATGAGAGAGTTTAATTAACTATCAATTTACCATTTATTAATGATGGTTATTATAAAGTGTTAACAAAAAGAAATTAAAGACATTTTAATACCTTATATGGCCTTTTTTAGATAGCAATGACTGCTTTTTAAGACTTTTTTTGCAGATAGCCTGTTAACTGGTGAAACTAATTTCCTAGGGCAGATCGCAATCTATAGTACTTTTTATTAGAGAACAAAGACATTCAAATCCAAACCACGATTGCCTTATAAGAATAGATCTAAAAGAAAGCCAATCAGTCCCTAAAGCCCCGTCCTGTCTTCACCTAGGGCCCAATTAGAGGAGTTGTAGTGACAAGTCAAGCATTACTGGTCTCTGCATACCGAAGAGATCTGGACTCTTGTTTATCTTTATTTCAATTGTAAAAACCACATTAGAATTCTTCTTCGCCATGTTATTATTGTGCCACAACAACATAAGCTGCATGGCCAATATATGTTCAATTAGGATTACCCAGAGACACAATTCAGTGGAAGTGTGGAGTTCTAGTCTTCATGAAGCTTGTCAAACTGCACAAACTTCCATAAGGCTTTAAAGGGTTTGGATTTGCAATTAACTAAAGCGACAGTGAGGAGAACAATGCACCTACCGCAGCCACCCCCACCCCAAAGCTTTTCCATTATTTTAACAAGCACAACAACATATTGTATGTTAATAGATTTCCTCCCAGTCCTCTAGAGCTCGCCCTGCCTGTTGTCAGTCTTGTTGATTAACAGGAACACAATTAGAATTTTAGGGGGCTGTTCAACATTAGTATTCCTGATATACAGCTTAATGCAGCTACATGGTCCTCTTGGTGTCGCCCTATGCCTTTACCTGCTTGCTTTATCTACAGGGAATGTCTCTATTTGACCACCGATGAGCATCATACTTGAACCTTTTGTTGTGTTAATTTGAGACGTGATTACATCTCAAACAAAGCCTTTAGCCTCTCCAAATGCCTCACGCATACTAATAAGCAATACTGTTGCATCTGTTGAAGCAGAAAATATTCCTTTAAATTTGAAAAAGAAAGGAATATTGCTTAGACAATTCTACCATAATATCCTTTAAAAATGGATGACGTTTAATTATTTGGTAATGAATTAAAAATCAGGAAAACTCATCATCATTATGCGTCATTGCAAATGTACAGTAGAGCTGTAGAGTGTTGCACACATTTCTATGTAACAAGATAAAATGCATGAACCCTTTTGGACATCCTCATTTCTTGGTCATAATTATTTTCAAAATAAATTTAAAGTATACTATAAAAATATCATTATTAAATTTATGCAACGCTCAAATATCAATATCGGCATCAGCCTAAAAAAATCAGTTTATCAAGCAAACCTGTGACACATTTACTAGTTTCAGCTTCTCAAATGTGAGGATTTTCTGGTTTTCTCTATATTATTAAAAATTGAATATCCTTGAGTTTTGGAACATTAGTCGAACAATGGGGGCTGTATACTGACTGAAAAAGAAAGTACTTGTAGCCCCAATTTTCAAGGGCACACACAGGGTTTCTTACATCACTAACTTGTATGGATTTGTTGATTTGGTTGACAGTGAGCTACTAATTGTTTTTTACAGAGGAGACCACTTCAGTTAGCTCCCTTTCCCCTTAGGATGCTAAAGGAGCTTCCATAATTTTACTTTTTTCCTGTTAAACTAGTGCTCTTGCAAAACCTTGAGTTACAGCTAAAATGTATGATTTCTTGTTGTAAATGTGATGAAGACATCAGCTGTTGGTAGTCGTTCTGTGGATCCTGCTTCTATCTCCACTCCTACGCAGACTTCCCACACAGTTATCAGGCACTTTGAATAATCTATTCAGAGCACTCTACCAGTGTGATAATATGTTGGAGGGAGCTGCCAGTTAATGATACACTTGTGATTCTGTGTATAAAAGGTTTACAGACGGTGAAAAAAATGCCTGTTCAAAGAACACCATTTAGTAATCTCAATTTTACTTTCAAGTTCAAATGTCCATGAACACAGTTTCTTATATTCCTTGAGAATTAAATCACATATTGTACATGCTTGACATTGAGGTAATATATTCCACAACAAAATATAGATATAAGATAGAGGAGCCAGTCAAACTACTGTTGAATCCGGCTTTTTCTATTTATGTTTTCTTATTGTCCTTTAAAAATGAAGTCCATGGAACAGCAATGGGAACAAACATAGCTGAAAGTAATGCAGCTCTTTCTATGGGTCCACTATAGGGTTTGGGGGCAAACACAACATTGACATATGATAACCTTTCACGTTGATATTGTGAACTTATTAGGCAAACAGTTGCTTATTTACACATGCAGCAGTAATGGAGCAACATTTTCATTTATTTGGAGTGGTGTGCCTGTCCATCCAGCAAATATAAGTCCATACACTCTCTTTAAAAGGTGCAATATGTAATATTGTATGTAATACTGGCAGATAGCAGTTAAAATAGTTACTGCACTACCAATTCAAAATACTGGAGAGTCGTTTCCCCCGCCCCCTTCTGCCCAGACTCGAAGTTCACGGAGGTTGCCAGGCTGAGACCGCAGCCACAGTTTCCCTCATCTCAGGGTTAACAAACTCAGAGTTTTCACTAAACCTGGTTTCTGAAACGGACCCCTGATTCTGCAGTATTTAAGGTGGGAGGATATTGTTTCAAGACACTAGTCGAAATGTGATTTAGACGCATTTCCATTTACTGGTTTGGAGCAAATAAACTAAGCTACCGCGTAGTTTTGTCAGAAGTTGAGCTATTGGCTACACATGGCTGTAATCCGCGAGCAAACAGAGTAGAAGAAGTAGAGATTGCTAGCAGACAACAAAACACCTTGTCGCCTTCTGTTTTTGATTTACCAAGCTGAGAACCTGTTAGTCATCAAGCTTAAATGTGTTATGTCTTTGAGCTGAGTTCATTCCAATTATGTAAGCATCAGAAGTGGAGACAAAAGCAAATAAATCTGAAGTGTGCAGGCTTTATTCAGATTAAAGGCAATAACACAACCACGAAAAGCATCTTTGTCAGTGTTTATCCCCTTACATTTTATAGTTTCTTAATAATCGGATGACTTGAGGTGGTGAAAAGGTTCTTTCCAAACATCTTTCTTTTACTTCAACTAGATTTACTGTTCATTATAGCTACAGCAGTGAGACAGAGAACATTCATGCAGTCTAACAAAGTGCTTTTCTCTTTCATGTCTAAGAATCTAACAAACAAAAAAATTATACAGCATGTACTGTACAATCTAAAGCCTTAAAGGCCTTAAAGGTTTCCCCCAGGCTGCCAGGCTGAGACTGCAGCATTCACAACAATGTTGCTAGACGCTTTTCTCACATAGCCAGACATTACTCCACAGCACAGCGCAGTACCTAACGTTAGATGCTGGCTATATTGACATAATAATATAAAATAAAAAAATATAAAAAATAATAATTTTATATTGTCATAAAAGCCCGTGCTCACGCGGAGCTCTGTAACCAACTGACAGACACACTTTTTCGGCTTAAAATTACAGTATGAACCGCTAAAAACACAACAACCTCACTGTGCTCTCCACACGCCAGTCAGGCACACTTCCTCGGCTTAGAATTACAATACGAAACGCTAAAAATACCACTAACTTGCCAACGGAACACACTTCATTGGCTTAGAATTACGGCAACAATCGCTAAACACACTGCAAACTCACAGTCCTCTCTTTCCGATTTACAGCCCCCCTCTCGTGGTTTAAAATAATTCACCGTTGTCGGCTGCAGCCGCTGAAGAGGCTACAGGCTGTAAACAGCCATGGGCTGCATGCCTGGTCCTCCAGGTAACGTTAGCTAGCAGTTAACTGGGTTAGCATGGCGGCGTTAGCCAGGACCAGTCGGGATCACTTGACTGGCTATGTCTCAATTGTTTTTGCGAGTAACCAACTGGGGTACTCTAGTTATATAATTTAATGTGAGTACACAAATGTTGAAATGACAAAAAATGCCCATCACTAGTAGCTGTGATAAATTAGCCTGAAGCTAATGCTTACCTGTTCAGGAGAAAATAAGCCAACTCTGCGTCCTTTTGGGCTCTAAGCTGTCTCCATCTTTCAAATACAACTCCAATATTTACCGGGGGGTTGTTACGTCTCTGGTCACGCAACTGTTAGAAACATGCTGTTTTCTTTTTTTTATGTCATGTAGAATCAATCTCCGTTGATCCTGTTCGTTTGTTTGCTGCTTTCATGGCTGTACTAACGTTACAGCTGTAGCGTGCTGGGTTTACGTTTTTACAGGTATATCTGGCAACCCGGCCTGGCTGTCAAACTGGGCCATTGATAACAACACACAGATCAAAACATAAACATAAATTCCGTCACGGAATGTAAATTTCAAAAGAAAAATACTGACATTAGCATTGTTGTCAGAAAAGATAGTATTTCAGTTTAACATGTTTCCTAAATATCTGATGAGGCACTGGTGTCATTTTTGGATTTATTACAGTACAAATATTACATATTGGACCTTTAAAGCATTTTGTTCCCACTTAAAAACACAACCTGCTGCAAAGTGTCTGCAGCTTCTCCTGCCTGACAAATTGGAGAAACAAAATATTAAACTTTTCTGATTAAGTAAAATGTAAATTCACAAAGCCATTTTTGAGCAAGTCAGAATGTCTTGTATCCCGGCTGAACATCCATTACAAAACCGCGAAAGTTATGGGGAAAACAAACGTGTGAATCTAAGTGTTAAATAAGACTCCAGACAAATTTCTCTGTCAGCAACATCCTCCCATTACCGTCAATATCAATCAATACTTCCATTAGACAAATTCATCTCAATAATTTATTTAAAATGGTTAAACAGCTCACTAATACCTGTTGTAATTTTGTGAACTGCTGCAGTGAGCTGAAAACATAGGAAATGAAAGACTGTAATGATGTTTGGAGGAAAAAAGGAAAAGGACTCCACTCTCTCTTTGTTTCTCATTGTATTCCTGCTCACAGAAAATAGGCTAATATTAGCCAGTCCATTTGCTACCAAGTTTGCATATACCTGCAAACTTCTACTTGTAACTGCTTTACACATTTTCTTTTCCATCCCTATTATCCTAATGTGTTTATCAAATAATTTTGAATGTTTTATTGTCTTTCTACTGTATATTTAGGATTGTACTTTACTGTACTGTGTTGTTCTGTATTTGTGAAAATGAGGATCGCCCCTCAATGATCTCTGGAGGATAAATAAAGGTTCAATGAATGAATGAATAAATATAAATAAAATGATGTATTTCTCAAACATCTGTGCCCGATATATTCTGCACAAACATTTCCAGCACAAAAAAAAACAGCCAAAAGGATTTTCTCTGATGTTCACATTATCCTCAGACAAACACAAGATGGAGATTTACCACACTGTCAAAACACAATCTCTGTCAAAGCATGTAAAATTTTAGTAACAAGGAGAATTTTTGTAATGTTGTCTGCATCATTTGAGGGGAATAACATGGAGGTTAAATTGTTGTTGTTGTTGTTGTTGTTGTTGTTGTTGTTGTTGTTGTTGTTGTTGTTGTTGTTGTATCGGATATAGATGTCCTAATGAAACAGAGGCAAGACGTTTTCTTTCAATATTGCGCTTTTCTTAGAAAAGGAAATAGACGTCACACTTCATCCTTTTTGCACTGCACCTGCAGCTCAAGCCTTCCTTCCAATTGCTCTCTTTTCAACCACACTGGGTGTCTAAATGCAGCAATTAGACAAAGTAATTTACATCCCAGGGCTCTATCTGGCAAAACTTTTCTAATCTGATCACTTTTGTGCTTCTGAATTGCACTTCAAGGTGTCATATAAATTGAGGAAGTGTATTTAGGCACAATTGAATAGATCCTGTTTAAGATCGTTCAAGCCATTTCATGTTTTTGTCCTCGTCACTGTTGTCGTCCAGGCCTGTTTTAGTCACTTCACAGAGAAATGTTTAACATCTCAGAGATTACTAGATTCTCACTCCGGAGAAGATATTTTTCCACAGAGAAAACGTGGTGCCTACTCACCTTTGTGGTAAATTAAAAAGTAAGTGAAACATTTCTTCACAACACAAGCTAAAATGAAAATATATTGTTAAATGTCACACAACAGGTGGTTCCCTTTTCATCCACCTCCACCTGCATTTGTCATTGATGTAGCGGGGGACAATGATAGTGCATAAAGATGACATTTTAATTAAATAACCCAAAGCCCTTTACAGCCACTCTGCCTAGATCACATTTTTGTATTGTCTACAATTATAACTAAAAGAATAAGTGAAAATAAGCCAACATATTTGTGCTTTACCGATTTTCACAAAGCTTTTGATATGATCAATAGGGATCTGTTAGCATATAAGCTTATAGAGTATGGGGTAAATGGAAATTTTTATATGGCACTGAAGTCTGTTTATCACAAGCCCATAGCATGTGTAAGATTGAATGAACTCCATACAAACTGGTTTCCAACATCATCAGAGGTAAAACAGGGTGATGCGTTGTCTCCCACATTATTTGCAATTTATATAAATGATTTGGCAAAGGAAATTAAAGCATTGAATTGAGGGATAAGATGTGGAAATGAAATTAAAAGTATTCTTTTGTACACGGATGACATAGTACTACTGTCTCCATCTGAAGATAATTTGCAGCGGGTGCTCTCCTATATTGATGATTGGTGTAATAAATGGAGATTGTTTATCAATAGAAAGAAAACCGAAATAATTCACTTTAGAAAACCTTTAACTACTCGCAGCACTAAAATTGGGTCACACAAGCTGAACTTTGTAGACTCATATAAATATCTAGGTTTCTATATTGATGAACATATGAATTTCAGATATGGTGTTAAGGTTCTTGCTGATTCAGCACATAGAGCTTTGGGAGGAATCATTGGTAAAAGCAAGAATCTGAAAGACATAAGTTTTCAAACTTATTCTAAATTGTTTCATGCCTGTGTGTGCCCTATACTTGATTATATTGTGGGTGTTAGAGGACTTAGGAATATATCTAATTGTGAATTAGTGTAAAATAGTGCCATAAGATATTTTCTGGGTGTGCATAAATATACCCCTACATTGGCGATAGTGGGATGGGAATCATGTGAGGCTCGCTGGAAGATATGTATGTCCAGTTATGGAATCGTCTATTAGATATGGACGCAAATAGGTTGACAAGGAAAATATTTCTCTGGGATAAACACATTCTTGGTCCTTGGTTTAACGACATATACAAATTGTTTTGTAATTATGGTTTTGGTGAGTTGTTTCTTAATTATGAAAAGATGTGTTTGCTAAAGACAAAAAGCAGTGGGCCGACGATATATGTGCTAAGCCAAAATTGCGTATTTTTGTAATGATTAAACCAGAATATGGCACTGAGAATTATGTTGTATATAATTTGTCAAAAAGGCAAAGATCTTTATGTGCTCAAGTGAGATCTGGTGTTTTGCCTTTGACTGTTGAAACAGGACGACATGTTAATGTAGAAGAGGAAAAACGGATCTGTCCCATGTGTTGTTTGAATGATATAGAAAATGAGTTCCATTTTGTTTTCTATTGTCCTTTTTATTGTGAACAGCGTGATTTTTTGTTTCGTAGGATAAAAGCAGAGATTGACTTGGTAAATATGGATGATGCTCAAAGATTGAGATGAAACATAAATTAGCCAATTATTTAGATAAAGCTTGGGAGAAGAGGAAAAAAGCTCTTTATCGAGATGAATTGTAGATGAGAATTTGTTGTTTGTGTGTGGTGTGTGTGTGTGTATGTGTGTATTTGTATATACATATATGTATGTGTATGTGTGTATATGTATATATTTGTATTCATGTATTTCTCCGAATGATTTGTATATGCGACAGGAAGATGTTTGTTAAATAAGTACATTTGTGGTGTCTTGTAATCCCATGTGGGATGGGGCAAAAATGTTTGGCATGACACAGAAATAAAACGTAACTAACTAACTAACTTTAAAAGAATGCAAACAAACAAACTGACAGAGAGCTGCACCCTGTCTTTCCCGCATCTGTAAACATACTGTGTCTGTACTCTGGATAGCAGGATTTTAATCATACACAGTGCAGCCTGCTGTGGATATATTTTCCTGCCCTTAAAGCAACACTATGTAACTTTTCCCGCTTTGGTCCCCCTACAGGTTGTCTCATTGGAACTATAGCTGCAGCTAAAAGTTACATAGTGTTGCTTTAATAACAGCATCCTAGAAGTAAAGACTACATCAAGAAAATGATCTATAATAGTGTGCAGTATCTGTGTGCTTGCCTGACTATTAGAAAGTTGTGCTCTCATTGAAAAGCATATCACAAGCAAAAAAACATGTTTTAAATAATTACAACCTAGACAACACATTATCCTGTAGGAAGGCGTACAGGACTGTTACCATTGTCCCAACTGACAATCTGATCCCCTGTCACCTTTACTTAAAGTGACTATATGTAACTTTTTAATGTTTCTGAAGCTCTGTCATTTTCCATAAAATGGTTTTAAATGACCTGTAACAGCAAACGAGACTAAAAGTGAAATAAATGACCTGTAACAATAAACAAGACGTAGGGCCCTATTTTAACAATCTGAAACGCAAGTATCAAACGGCAAACGCAAGTAGCTTTGTGAGCGGATCTCGGGGCATTTGGGTTAAGTGGCATCGGCACATGCAGTTCAACATCACATCTCCTTAAGTCCTCTAATATTTCCTCATTTATGTCATCAACACATCCATTATTCATGGTAATGTTGTGTAAAACAAGGTCATATTTGTCCTTGTATTTATGTATGGTTTACAAAAATGGGAACTGCTGGGTCCGTGAGATGAGAGTAGAAAAGTGTATGCGCGGTGTGCACACTCTACGTTATGGCCAAGCATGCTCCCCTAAAATAGCATCTGAATAACTGACTTTAGACTAGGTTTTTCCTGGTCAGTTGCAGAATTGTTTTCTGAAATTGCAAAATAGCACTAGGGAACATTTGCGCCGGAACACGCCTCCTCTTTTTGCTAGCGGCCGCTAGAATCAACACAAACTGAAAGTTACATATAGCCACTTTAAATTCACATTTTACAAGTTTATTAAGCACGTCATAACAGCACGTCCTTTCAGTCCACATACAAATCAAGAGCTGAATGTCTCTCATCTCTTGATATTTAAAGCATGGCAGCCCCATGAAATGATTTTGAAAACCCTACCAATTCATAATTTCTTTTAAATGAATCATTTGGAAATGACACAAAGACATTGGGTAATTCTGTATTATTTTACAATCCTTTATCTATATGTAATTTGGAGAAATTGCTTTCACATTATCAGACAGCTCTCACATTCTTGCAGTGTCACACATTTCTGATGTACAGACAGTACCATTGACTTCCAGTCACTTCAGCTCAGCAGTAGCTCAATGGTTGTAGAAGGAACAAGTGTCATTCATTCTCATTCACTTCCCAGCACACATTTTTCAAGATTGTCTGCGGATTTGAACCAGCAACCTTGTCGTCACCTTTCTAACTTTTAGGTCCCTTGAGTGGAGTTTCAACATGAAAGAGGAAGTTCTATATTATTATTACTATGTTTGTTTACCTACAAATGTGTTATTAAAAAGACTTTTGAAAACTTGAAAATATGAAATGTCTGCTGTCTAATACGACAGAGAAATACATTGGGGATTCTTTCACACCACAACAAGCAGGAATTAATGGCCAGCAGCATTAACTAATAAAGAGAATGTTTATCTTTTAAAGGACATGTCTCATTTGAATTTTGGATTAATATGGCTCGAATTTGAGGACAAAGCAGAGGAAACTGCTGCAGGACATACTGTTTTAGTTAGCTCATTAATTGGGTGGCAATTATGGAAAAACATCCTTCAGGCTGTTCACTTTTCTGCAGCTGTACTAAATACTGTGTATTGCTCTTGGATCCATTAGGGATAGCCTCTTCAGTCCAGTTTAAAAAAATGTAAAATCCTCCAACTTTTACTTTTTTACTTTAGGCCTTTAGATTCCCATAGGAACATAGGCCATTGACGAAGCTCTTCCATCCTCTCCGGTCTTGGGCCCTCCGCTCCAGATGTTGCCACGTCAGCCCTTCTTTCTTCATCTCCTGTTCTGTGGTTCTTCTCCAGGTGATTCTCCGTCTGCCTCTCTTCCTCCTGCCCTGTGGGTTCCACGTCAGCGCCTGTTTAGTGATTGATTTCTTTCTCCTGAGTGTGTGCCCTATCCACTTCCATTTCCTCCTCCGTATTTGCATTTCTATTGGGTCTTGTTTGGTGAGGTCCCACAGGTTGGCGTTAGAGATGGTGTTAGGCCAGTATATTCCTAGGAGGCGTCTGAGGCACCGGTTGGTGAAGGTCTGCAGCTTATTGAGTATGGTGGTGGTAATTCTCCAGGTTTCTGAGCCATAGAGTAGAGTGGTCTTTACGTTTGAGTTGAAGATTTGCAGCTTGGTCTTGAGTGACAAGTTTTTTGCCTTCCAGATATTGTTTAGCATGTTGAATGTTGTCCTTGCTTTTCCAATCCTGGCTTGGACATCGTCTTCCGTGCCACCTTCCCTTGAAATGATGCTACCAAGGTATGTGAAGCTGTTTACATCCTCTAGTGCATTTTGATCCATGGTTATGGGTGTATTGTTCTTGCTGTTGATACGCAATACTTTAGTTTTTGATGAGTTTATTTTGAGACCGAGCAGAGCAACTGTTTCCTCCAGTTTTCCAGATTTTTCCTGCATCTGTTCATCATCTGCGAAATCGAGATCTTCTAACTGCTCGGTCAAGCTCCACTGTATGCCGGTTCGTCTATTGTTGATTGTTTCGTTCATCACCCAGTCTATGCAAAGGAGGAAAAGAAAGGGTGAGAGCAGGCACCCTTGCCGCACACCAGTCAGGACCTCAAATGCCTCCGATATACATCCTTCATGGAGGACTTGACATCTCGTCCCGTGGTAGATGCTTCTAATGATGTTGATGATCTTTGCTGGGATCCCATAATGAGCCATCAGTTTCCACAGCCTTTCCCTATCCACACTGTCAAAAGCTTTTTCGAAATCTATGAAATTCACATAGACAGGCGAGTTCCATTTGATGGACTGTTCAATAATAATCCTGAGGGTGGCAATTTGGTCTCCACAGGATCTGTTGTTCCTGAAGCCAGCCTGGTTTTCCCTCAGTTTCTCATCGACCCCCTTCTGGAGCCTCTCGAGCAGGATATGGTTGAGCACCTTCCCAGGTGTTGAAAGGAGCATTATTCCTCTGTAGTTTTTGCACTGCCGGAGGTTCCTTTCTTGGGGATTTTCACGATGTGGCCATCTCTCCAGTCATCCCGTCTGGTCCCTCTGCTTTCCCTCCTTTCAAGGCCTTAATGGCTTTTCTGATTTCCGTCTTGGTGGGGGGGTTGCAGTTAATCTCCAATGGGTTTTGGGCTATTGGGATATCTGCTGACAATAGAGGAGGCTGCCTGTTGAGCAGGTCTCTGAAGTGTTCAGTCCATCTCTTTACCTGGTCTTCCTTGGTTGTGAGGAGTACACCCTGTGAGTTTTTAATGTGTGCCTGTGCGTGTCTGAATTTGCCTGTGAGCTTTCTTGTGGTTAGATATAGGTTTTTCAGGTTGTTCTTTCCTGCTGCTTCTTCTGCCTGTTGTGCTAAATCCTCAATAAATGTATTCTTGTCTCTCCTTACACTTCTTTTCACTTCTTTATTTGCTGTTGCATATTCTTTCTGTGCTGCCGCCTTGGTCACACTGGTTTTACTTCTGTTTACTGCCTCTTTTTTCTTCCTCCTCTCACTCACTTTGCTATCTGTAGCTCTGGATAGCCAGGGCTTACTGTCTGTCTTCCTCCTCCCTATTACTTCTTTGCATGTGTCTTTCCACAAGTTTCTCAGACCTTTCCATATCTCCTCCACTTTGCTTGGCGTTTCTATTTCTAGGGCTTTGTACCAGTTGTGTTGTGCCACTTTGTAGAGTTTGGATGTACCTATATCCTGAAATTGCTGTGTGTTGAATTTGACCCTTTCTTCCCTGTGCTTCATGCATTTTAACTTCAGCTGGATCTTTGCTGTGAGGAGGTGGTGGTCAGATCCTGCGTCTGCTCCTCTTCTGACTCTGACATCCAGCAGAGAGTGTCTAAACTTCTGACTTATGCAGATGTGGTCTATCTGATTTTCTGTGGTGTGGTCAGCAGACACCCAGGTGGCTTTATGGATGTTCTTGTGTTGGAATACTGACCCACCAATGACCAAGTTGTTGTCTGCACAAGCTGCTGCGAACCTTTCTCCATTCTCATTCATGGTCCCTAATCCTTCTCTTCCCATAACTGTCTCAAAGCCGTTGTTATTACCCCCTATTTTTGCATTCATGTCTCCCATCAAGATCATGACGTCCTTCCTTTTCCTGGCCTGTAGAATAGTGTATAGTTGGTTGTAGAATTGGTCCTTTGTTTCATCACCACTTGGAGGTTTATTTTCTTGTGGGTGGTTTGAAATTTGGCAGTGATGATCCGTGAGTTGATGGGCTCCCAGCTGAGAAGGGCCCTTTGTGCTTCCTTGGACAGCATGAACGCTACTCCCTCTGTGTGTGGTGCAGAGTCATCGGGATGTCCTGAGTAGAGTATGGTCTCTCCACTCGCCAGCTTGACCTGCCCTGACTGGAGCCACCTGGTTTCTCCTAGACCAAGGAGGGATGTCCCGTACCTCCTCATCTCCTCTGCTATCACTGCTGCCTTTCCACCAGCATACATGGTCCTCACATTCCACGTCGCTATGGTGGTGGGTTGCTTTGAGGTCAGAAGCCGCTTCAAACGTGCAGTTTCCTTGCGGTTTTCCATGCACATCGTCATATTTTCTTTAGCTTGGTTCACTGCAGAGGCTTCCTTCCCAAGGCTTGAGGATTTTCTGATTTTTGTCGATGTTCCCGTAGCTGAAGGCTTTTTACAGGGTGGAGTAGCTGGTCCCACGCCCAACCCCCACCTTTATGGGGGAAATGTTTTGGAGTTGGCTTGTTAGTCCTCTTCCCTCCCCTATTGTCATCCAGGTAATGGATTACAGCCTCCTACCACGTGGGGCCAGACAGGCTTTGGGTCGTGTACAAGCTGTCTCGGCACATCAAGCCCAACCAACTCCTGCTGCTGTGTATTGAAAGCTGCACTAGGCAAGCTAACCCTACCAGCAGCGCGAGACAGAAAAATGTTTACAATTTTTAATTTATTAAAATTGTTTAGATTTTATGAGTTTTCTTTTTCAGATTCACAATAGTTTTTCATGTTGTCAATGCATTGCATACATAATACATTTAGGAGAAAAACCGTACAAAGTACGCTTTCCAGCAGCAAATCAGTGAAAACAAGTAACACATAGATAATGTGGTTATAACTGTTGTTTTTCCCTTTAACACATAAGAGCATTGACTTCTGAAAGAGTTTGCCCAAAACGCCATAAATCTACTTAAAGATGAAAGAAAATACTAATGTTTTGCACTTATGTATAATATTCCACATCTTAACTTCTGAGACTTTCCATGCTATATTTTCCACTGTGTGAGAATGCCTTTGTAATGTAGAGGAGAGTTGTTTTGGTCACATTTCCTGACACATTGTTGTTCTTCAAAGCAGCAAATGGAACAAATTTGTGACAGCCCTCAGTAATCCATCAGGAGCCAATGATATAAGCATAAAGATGGCTTCATTTAACATTTAAGAAAGCACAGTTATTCATCAAACTGTATTTACATTAATTATCCTCTCCACTGATATCACATTGCTGCTGCAGTAATGCAGTAATGTGTTTGTCCGAATTCTAAAAGCTTATTTAAACAATATTGAATGGGGAAAAATGTGATTGACACACAAAATAGTCACACTTGCATGTATGAAACACTCCACAAACACACACCACTACTGTGGGAAACTTCTGTACTTCAAAGAAAACTACTGTCCCTGCAAATATGGTGGATTTCTCTTTTTATGTACTCCTCCAGCAATAGTATGTGCCCATAAATCATATGGTACTGTGTTGATATTCGGCTTGGGGGCTTTCTCCCCGTCTCATCACTCCTCCATGCACCAAGGTTTGCATAGCAGAGCAAGGGGAATATACATTATATACTTCCCGCCAATACTGAATTACATACAATACTCAACGTTTCCGATTAATTGCCTAGACTGTGGCGGCCCACATGGTCTAACTTGTCCCGCCACAGTTTCATAATAAACTGAAAATATTTTTACACTTCTTATAATACCATGAAAAATCTCCAACGTTGTGTTTGGTGCCTTTACTTCAGCAAATCATCTCTCACTCCCAGTCAGTCAGCTTTGTGGGTGTGACTTTGTTGCTCTGTCATCAACATTCAGGTGTTTATGCATTGTTCAACAAGTATTGCTCAATGTAAAAAGTTACTTTGGGACAATACAGTCAGCCAGTTGCTCTATCGGGTCAGTGCGTTATGTAACTATGTCTCCAACTTTAGCAGCGGCTGGTTTGACCACAGAGATGCGAGTGATGGCTATCTTCACCCGAGTCTTTTTCTCGGTCAACCAAGCTGAATTAAATCCCGTCTTCCTATGCTTTTCGGGTGGCACCGTTTGATGTTTCTGCATCAAGCTAGCCATCTCTTGCATCTCTGTGCCATAGTCGAACAAACCGATGGGTCAAACCAGCTGCCGCTAAAATTGGAGTGCCCCCTCAATTCTGACCTTCACGGTAAATGCATTGAAAAATGCCCAGGATACACATGTAACTACGTCCACTTTACAACAAAAGGGTGTAACACAGAGTAGGCTATACAAAACACATAAATGGAAATAAAATGAATTGGATTAGATTCACAGGAAGTATAAAACATGTTACCTGTGTCCCTTCTAAATTAAGAAATACCACTAAATTGTAAGGGAAATTAGCCTATATTCTTTGATTTTGGATTGCAGGAAAAAATATCCAGGACAGTTAAGGAACACATGCAGACTAAAAATCATGCATTTTTACTGTATCAACTTGGAGAATTTAACATTTAACTTTAAAATGTACAACTTTTCTTCCAGGGGAGCATGCCCTGGCCCCCCTAGAGGGTACAAAGTGAGGTCCACCCTCTACATCTCACAAAATCCTACGGGAAACACTAAATACTAAATAATAATAATAATAATAATACATTGAATTTATATAGCGCTTCTCACAAACTCAAAGTTGTTTTATAGTGTAGGTATAAATACAGTGAAGTTTGTGTAGTCTTGTATGTGTGGGACGGGCACACAAATCTAAACACCGGATCCCACCTGATATGCAGCACCAGGCTATGAAGCGGATTTACAATATCTCAATATTCATGGCTTGAAGCAGATATAGTCTTCTCTTATGAAATGTTATGAAGCAATGATAAGCTGCAGATGACCATCAGTACGTGACTTTCAGATTAAAATTGGCAAAGAGTGCAGTTGAATGTAGCAGCAGATGAGATTATGATATGAAGAGGAGTTAAGAAAGTGTCACATAAACTCACTGAACATTCGCCTAGTGAAATGATTTTTACAAAAAAAAAGGAAATTTGAGCGCCTATCCAAAGGTCATGTTGAGTTTTCCATTAAGACAAGGAAATCATTTTATAAGCAATAGGCTGTGTGGAAGACAACACTAATGTTTACATCCACACATACACACATCATTTCCTCGACTAGAGCCCAACGTCTGCAGCAAGAAACCCACAAAAACAACAACAACCCATGGAAATACTGTCACATAACAAATTCAGCCCAAACACAATACTAATATCAGCACAATGAAAGCATCATAGTATGGCAAACAACAACCAAAAGATAAATAAGGTAAACTAGCATAACAAAGGTAAAACTTAAAACTTAAGTTTTACCTTTGAGGTGACACTTTTTTTGCTTGAGTTAGTGTTTTTTGTTTGATACTTGAGAAGTTTTGCTTGGAATTAAAGTCACAAAACTAATCCCATATTTGTGGAGCCTGGGCTGTCTACAGAGATTTTTTTTTACAGTGTGTTCAGGGGACAGGCAGCTAGCAGATAGTGAGGAGATGTTTGCTGTATGTGACAAAAAAATGCATCACATCACTTAGAGCACCTTTAAGTGATTGTAAATTATTCAAAACCGACCCTGAATTGGCCCTCTTCCTCCTGGGTGGTATTTCAGAAAGCAGGTTTAGTGAAAACTCTGAGTTTGTTAACCCTGAGATGAGGGAAACTTTGGGTTTTCTGTTTCAGAAAAAGAGGTATGTAGCCTATGTCTATTTAATTCATGAAATAACTTTACAATGCGAAACGTGGTTGTGGCTTATGTCAGCCTACATGAAATAATGTCCCTCTGCCATTTAGCGCCCAGTTTTGATTTCTTTTCAGTCCGATTCATAACCCCATTCATAACTGCTTGCAGTTCTAGTTATAATGACATTGGTTGCAACAACAAACTCTTGCTAATGCTTTGGTTCGTGACAGCTAGAAAAGAGCTTTACGATAGCAGGTGTGGTACTACCACTTTTGTCCAAAGGGGCCACTAGAATCAACACAAACTGAAAGTTCCTCGTAACTGCTTTAAGAATTACAATACAAAAAAACCCAAATGTAATCACAAATAAATCAGGGAAACACTGCCAATGAAAAATAAGTAAGACTGCACTTATATGCAATGTAAAAAAATGAGGATGTATAATGCAGAGATTATTTAGTTACATGTCATGGCAGGTGAACGGCATCTCTTTAATTAACTTCAATCCATTTAGGGCTTAATCTGAGACTGACAATTTTTTATATAAATTTGTTTTAATAATTACTTTGATGAGGTTTTATTTTTAATGAACAGCATATTACCATGTCACTTGTAATATAGATAAAGGTTGATGTAATGTGGTAGAAACCTGGTAGACATTTAGGTTCGTAATTGTATTAACTACAGCTTCCAGCAAAGTCTTTCATTATTTTACATTGTAATTGGTATTTTTCCCATTTAAGCTCAGCCTGAAGACAATTATTTTCCCTCTTTTACATGAGTTTAAGTTGCTCTTTGTTTTCCTCTGTTTTCAGCAGGTTTAATGAGTGCATTCTGATTCAAACCAATTACGATGTACATTAGCCTTTATTTGTGAAGATAATTAGTGAAAACTTAGTTTCAAAGTGGTGCTGTCTTTTCACTAACCTGTGACACACTTTATTCATCCCTAAAGAACTTTTAAGGACTGTATATTGCATTGATAACTGTTTCATTTCATATCTCTTTAGCACAAATTAGGCTGATGCTTTGTGAAAGCGCAGCATTTTGTTGTTATTGAAAAAATAAATCTCTGGCATTATTGAATTTGGTGTAAAACTTAAAAGTCATAATTTGCCACAAGGAGCTGTGGTGTGAGACAGCAAGAACTCAGAAAGCATACTCCTCCAATTTATATAATCAGAAATATCATGGCCATTATCTTCACTGTAACAACTGCACATGGCAGTTATTCAAATCTATTTCTGTAATATGAGGATCAGCACCTCCTCCAGTTATAAACTTCAGCAAAAATTAAAAAGGAAGGAAGATAATTACTATTTTTAATGTAATATAATGAAACTGTCGCCCTGCAGATGAGTTACTGGTTTTCTGACTTTATCGAACTAAGATGTGAATCCGAACAGGCCCTAGTTGTTGTGTCTCAGTGCTGACTTTTTGAACTCCCATGCCCTCTAATATTCAGAAATTGTAGAGGCGCAAAGTAATCAAGCCAAAATAGATAACGTTATATTACAGTTGACCCAAGATTATTTATTTTAAACTCACAAATATGCTACAGGGAAAAATGTGAGGTTTTCCTTTCAGTATAATGGATTATAATTATGCCTAAAGCTAAACACCAAAATTACTGTTGAATTAATGTTGAACCCTGTTATTTTCTGCCGCCTTCTAATGAGATGTTTATCACCTTTATGGTTTTTATGTCTTTATTTAGAATTTTGTATCAGTATCAATAGCTACAAATGTGTACATTTAAACTTTTTATTCAATCTTTGAAAACATGTTTTGATTCCTTTCAAACTTTAAATGTAAAGTACTTGTATTAATGTGCTATATAGATACATTTGCCTAGCCATATATTTTATTATATAAAAATCATAAAATTTGCATTTGTACATTGTATCCTTTGCATGGTAAAATAACAATATAAAATGGTATTATTATTATATATTTGGCTTTTAAAGTGTGCAAGTTAATAATGTCCTGTACCAAAAATAAAAGCTGCGTTAACTGATGTTTTTCATTTTGTGCCACTTGGAGCAGTCCAACAAGCTGTTACATTGATTATCACTTCATAAATTCCAAATGGCAAATTTGTTAGCAAACAGCAGCTTATTTGCGGAAGGTGGAGGGTGGGGGTGTGGCCTTGACCAACTACCACTTTGCTCATTTAAAAGCCATGATGTCTCTCTCTCATGGGCGGGCCAAATTCTCTGGGCGGGCAAAGCAGAGAAAGGGGAGGTAATCATAAGGAGCAAGATTCCAGGTCGGCCCATCTGAGCTTTCATTTTCTCAAAGGCAGAGCAGGATACCCAGGGCTCGGTTTACACCTATCACCACTTCTAGCCACTGGGGGACCATAGGCAGGCTGGGGGAACGCATATTAATGTTAAAAAACCTCATAAAGTGAAATGTTCATGCCATGGGACCTTTAAATCCTGTTCTTCATCAACTCCTGAGGGAAATGCCTGGCACTAATAGCTGCTAAATGCTCCACTATGTTCACCAGCTAGTTGCTAACTTTGTCTATCTGCTATTTGGTGCTGAGTAATTGCACAGTAGAGCTGAGAGGAACTGCAGAGACTAGTGACAGCTTTCACATAGTTATGTATTGATATTTTGTTAGTATAAAGATATTGGTTGAAGTAGCTTTAAATTTGGAATACATTGACAATAAAAAATCTAGCAGACTGTCTGCAGCTCACTGCATTACACTTCAGTAAAGGTCACCAGCAGATGTAACCTACCTGTAAACGTTTTAAACATGCCATTAAGCACACAAAGCTCCACTCGATTTGTCCCTGCCAAAGATACATGGGACAATTGCCTGACTGCTGACCTGAATTAGCTGTTGGATGCCTTTGGCTTTGCCATGGGAAAAGGACAGTCTGTACTTTGAACAGTGGCAACTAGTTTCACACCGGCTTCAGGTGGAATATTAAAGGAGAGCCTTTAAAGACTGAAGCAGCAAAATGAATTACTACAGTCCAGTAACAGATGTGAAAATTAAATGTTTCATGGTACAAATCAGCATGTGTTGACATGAAATATGTCCCATTTGTGTTTCAGCTTTCAAAGAATAATCATATAACTGCTGTGTCACATTCATAGGCCCTAAAGATCTGTCAAAAACATGATTTGACATTCTTGAAAATTGGGAAAAGGAGTAGAGTAATACATATACCATTCATACATTCATTAATTACCCAATCTTTGTTCCTATAACCTCATACTTATATACAAAAAATATTTTCACAGCTCAAAAAATAACTGTCTTCAATAATATATAAGAATTTGTGCAGATTTCAGCCGTATTGCAAGGTTTCGAAATGCAATTACTGTAAGGTGATACTCAAAATTGCTCAGCCAGAGAGGATTTGTTTTTGTCTCCTTGTTTAAGACCGGCCTCCTGATGATAGGTTACTCATCCATTGTCACTGTGATTGCACATCCACTGTGATGATTGAGAATAAGCTAATTTTAATTGTGTCATGGAAATTGCCACCTGATTTTCTGCTGCTGAATCTCAACAAAACATCTATCAAAGTATCCACATAAATCATCCCTGACAGGGTTGTTTAAAACAAATTCACATCAAAATAATGTGAAATAACTGCAGAGTCACACGGCACCTTGGCTGTGCACTGACTCAAGCTCAGCACCAGCAGACCCATGTTTGGAATCAGATCACCAGTTATATCTACTTCTATCACTTCTATCAGTGTCCACAATTACATTGATTAATACTGGCATTTCATTCCATTTCGTTTTCATAACGTGCAATTGCTTTCTGTTTAACAATGTAAACATGTAAACAATAAACAGCAGTGCATAAAACAAGATGGACAGCAGTATTGTGTGTGTGCGTGTTTCTGTTTGTTGTGTGTGTATGTGTGTGTGTGTGTGTGTGTGTAACCACCCAGGTGGGCCGTTGGAGACGCTGTGATGAGAAACAACTTTCAGCGACATGACTCACATATTTGGATGAACACACAGAATCAGGATTTCATTGAACGTCGATGCACCACTGACTTGGAGACCGATTTCCCGCTTCATGAAAACACACAAGACTTTGGCCAAGAATAATCAATGAGTGTTTCATTCTGCCAATTCAGCCGTGAATCATGTTGAGTGGCTTAAAAACATGCTGGTAGCCTGCAGAGGATGAGGCAGCACTTGTGGTACTTATTTTGATTTATTTTCTTGCTCTTTCCAATAGGTAACCAGTAATATCCACCTTGGCTGTTATATTGGAATGTGCCACTAATACTGTGAGGATGCTCAATGGAGGGGTTTCCATAATGAGAACTTGTTTGTCAGTCTCAAGTCTGCCACGGAGGTAAGGAAATATGAAACAATTCAGCCCAGTCTCCCCAGCAAAAATATTGCACCTCAGTTATAAGTGTGCAGCTCTCCTGTCCTTCTTTCGATGTCTACCTGCAAGCCAGAACCTCACTTCAACAGCTGTATATATATATATATATATATATATATATATATATATATATATATATATATATATATATATATATATATATATATATATATAGAGAGAGAGAGAGAGAGAGAGAGAGAGAGAGTTTATATATTTTTTTTACTTTTATAATATTATTTTCTTGACCTGAACCAAATGATTTACTCACCTTAACCTCAAACTCGGTCGGTTGAATGAGGGTGGAGATACTGAACCGGCCCGTCTCAGCTCGACTCAAGCCAGCTGATGGTTTCGCTGCAACTTAACGTAAATAATTGCTGTGGGCCCTACAGGATTCTAAACAGACAATGGGACAGAAGGTGCATCACATTCCACATTACTGACATACACCAATCTGTGTAACCTAACTGGTATGTTTTTGTATCATAAAGGATGTAAAGTATTGTTTTCTAGAATATAGTATGTATTAGTGGTTTTACACAAGACAGTCACAAAGAGAAGCAAAGCAACCACAAAGAGACACAAAAAACGACTATACAAAGACAAAACACTGCGAAGTGACACAAAACTACCAAAAAGAGACAAAAGAGATGCAAAACAACTACAAAGAGACCAAAATAACCACAAAGGGATGCAAACAACTACAAAGACACACAAAACGACCAAAAAAGAGAGTCCAAGAGACTAAGAAAATGTCTCATAATCTGCCCATGCCTGTAGTTGTTGAATTTTAACCAAAGATCCCACTTTGTTCTGCCACACACACTACTCCAATCAAAAGCATCTGTATTAAAACTTAACTCAGTAAGTACCACCTGCATTATATTTTGGCCAGCTGTAATAATGGTCTGAACAGGCTCAGTAAGTAGGAAGCTTGTCAAAAGGTAAAATATGTGCCTCCTATTTATGGAACATCAATAATATGGATAGTCTATCTGCAACTTGCTCCTATGATTAACTCACTTCATTCAGATCTACTCTCATGGGCTTGTTTCATTCCAACATCAATCGATGACCCTTTCTTTTTATTCAACGGACTCATGATCCTAAGTTGTATTTTTAGCACCGGCACCATAATCATTTATTGCATTGCCATGCTGATTTCAGATTATGTGGTAAATTCTTTATGTCTGCTATAAAATGTAAAAGCAGCAGCGTTAGGCAAAGGGCATTGGTAATGTGATTTATTATGTTTTCTACTGTCAGACATTATACAACCAAATGTGCCCTCATAGTTTACTTCTATTACATCAGTATCACTTAACTTAATTCAAAGCTTTACTATTAAATTCCAGTTCCCATTTCTAAGCACATAATTCTTTTGGAATCAAGCTTTTGGTCTTTGTAGTCGACTAATAAGCTACATGTCTTTGTGATAGAAAGAAAATAAAGCAGGACAATTACTTTGACAAGCGCTCTTCATTAAAAAGAAAATCCACTCCTCATCCAGAATTGGGACGTGTTATTCCCATGACTTTCACTCTGAGCTCACTTCATAATGATCCAGTTCATTCTGTGTGAATGTGGACCGTTCTTCACTCTTGAAACCACAGAGCCACAAATCTCATGAGGACCGGTAAGCTGCTGCATTGACCGTGATTGTCAGTTACAGTTAAAGTGATGGATAGATGCAGCTTTAAGAGCAGAAGGAGAGGCTGGTAGGAATGGCTAGGTCGTAGTTGAGACAATACATTTTAACAATAACTGCCATGTTTTTTTTACCATGATGGACCATTTTGCATATGGCAATGGCTCTGTAGTTATGGAAATGTAAGTGTGAAGAGAAGTAAGTCCACACATGGCATTGAAGACTGATGTACCAGCAGTGGAATTGGAATTAACGTTTCAACAGTTTTACGATACTTCAGTTTCCTGGTGTCCAGCAGCATGTCATCAAGTCTGTTGGAGAAAACTGACAATAGACCTGCAATGATCTTTTATCCAGTCAGACAAACAGGGCCTCAGCAGAGGTCCATTTTTTTTGCTTCATGAGTAATTTTTTGTTTTCAATAATATACACTCAAATCATATCTCAGCCAGAAAAAATAGCCAATTATTTTACATGAAAACAAACAAAATGCAGCAAATACTTTATTCCTGGTACAGTCAATTTAACACTGGAATGATTTAAAGGGAAATAAGCAGAAGAACTGCCCATGTTTATTACTACTGATGTGTGTGATGTTAACACAACGAAGTCGTCAAAGATATTGCTTTTATAATTTCACAATTTTTCCCAGTTTAACTTCAACTGATTGATTATTTAGCAAATTCAAAATCATACAATGGTCGATCTAAACATAAGGCTGCTGTTATATTAGGCTAGTTCCTAAACACACAGCAGTGGCCCAAATCTGATTGTTTTTTTGCTCATATGTGACACAGATCTGTTTTATTCACGACAGTGAGAACAACACAAATCACATGGAATCTGTCCAAATCTTTTCAATTCAAATTTGGGCTACTTTCATATGTGTTCCTAAATCAGATACAGATCAGATTTTATTTTTTTGCACTGCAACCTCAGTCTGACTGCCTTATCGGAATTCATGCAACTTTTACGACTCAGGAGATGGGTCACCTGAACTCCGTGTGTTGTTGCAAGAGTCTTGTGAAGAGGTGGACCACGATGATTTAAGAATTAATATTCATAAAATAATGTGCTATATGGCAGAGGAGCTGGACTAATGAATATAATACATGTATTCTGATGCAACACACGTAGTGGCCACAATGTCATTGAGAGCAGAGCACTCATAAAGTATGAATATATAATCTCTTAATAATAAGCAGCAGTATGTATAGCAAACCTTGAGGACAGACTGAACATCCGTTTCCTTCACCTGCTGCATAGATCAACTAAATTAAGAACAGGGAATTTTATCACAGAGTAAGTTTGTTTTTTGTCGTGACTCGAGTCCAGCTGGGATCATTTTCACCAGGATATGCCAGGTGTTGGTCTAATCAGAAAAGTGGTGATCACCCCCAAAACTAATTTCAGACCATGCCAATATATGGTACCAGTTGAACATTTCATTGTATTCACAGGAGATACACTTCAATTAGTCAACTCCTGCTCCACATTACTGTGTAAGTGACAAGAATCATTTGTGGTCACACGTCAAGTTAGATACATTGATTATGAAGGAGTGCTCATGCAAACAAACCTCTTCATGTGGTGTCCAAATATGGTAGCTGGGATAGAACTTTACTGCTTTTATGGACACCATTTTTAACCTTTATCTAACCAGATTTTTTTGTGAGACTGAAATCTATTTTGTGAGATAGTCCTGGACAAAATGGCAACACAATTATGTTACATAAACCAACACAGAATCAAAAAACCAGAAGGGACAGTGATGGAGAGAAAAAATGTATCAAAGCCAGACATTAAAATAAACCATTTCATGAGAAACTAAACATTGGACCATTTCCATTCACTCATTTCAGACATTAAAAAGGCTGACAATATATGAAATACATGTACATAGTCATGACATTCTGAAACACAATCACATATTAATGCAAATATGAGGCACTTGGGTGAATTGTATACAGGATGCTTCACTAGGAAAAAAAAAAAGAAGACGAAGAAGACAAGGACAGAGTGACCTGCACAGTTATTGTGGTGATGAGGTCATTTCATTGTGGCTGCCTAAAAACTAATGAAACCTAATAGTGTGATTTTTCACTATAAGGTTTCATTAGTTTTTAGTTTAAGACTTTAAAAAGGAAATTATCCGGCACAATCTTCTATCACAGCATGTGAAAAATGGCGGTGAGATGGTTAACAGACAGTGGCTGTGGGAGAAACAAGAAAGTCACAGAAAGGGTGGACAGCCTTTAAGTGAAAAATAAGAAAATATTTAGAAAGAAATCTGATGAATAGATTTAGTATTTTTTAAAGCATTACAAATATTATTATCCATTTAAGACTAAACAAGACTTTACAAAAAGGCATTTGTTTTGGATGAAAATCGATTGTAATCTATTCCTTATCTAATCTGCATGGATTTATACAATACATCAAGTAAGACAGTGAAGGATTGACTTTCCTGCTCTTTCCTTTATCAAATCTATACCACTAATATGAGTATGTGATGCATCTGCACGTATACATACATAAATATAGGAATGTGAGATGGACTTACAGTTAGATTGAAGTATCCCCATACAGGATCAGCTGAACAAAGAGATACTCGTAGCAATGGCTGATCCCAAGGGAGTATTTGAATAGTTCAATATTTTGGGAAATATCCTTATTTACTATACCACTCTCATGTCTGTGCGTTAACAGCTGGAGCTGGAAAGACATTAGCCTTGCTTATGCCACATCCACGTCATATGGGATGGATGGTAGGGATGGAAAAGATTCCCATATTAACGACTTGCGAGTGTTCACATCATTAAATAACTCAAGACGGTTGTATGATTAGAAATTGATCGTGTGAGAGTTAAAGATACTGTGCATTAACAATACAAGTCCATTACATTTAGGTTTAATTAGTGTACATTGAACAACAAATGTTGGCTGACGTAAGACAGGCACTTCTATATCATAGGGTCCAATATAGACTCAATCACAATGTTTGAAAGAGGCGCAGATTTCAAACAATTCCAAAAAATACCAGAGTTGTTTTTCAGGCAATGTTTTTTTTTTGTTTTTTTTTGCCAAGCGATAGCAAGAGATTTCCTTTAACAGAAGGCTGAGGAAAATGAGTTATAGAGCAATTCTGAAACAAAATCAGAACAATGCAATTGGAAACAAAGAGACTGCTCATCCTGCAGGGAGGCGAGTCCTGTCACAAAGAAGTTTTCAAAATGGTGGCTCCTGCCGAGCTCTCCCGCACCTGAAAAGAAATAAAAAGGACGGCAGCAAAAGACTATTTTCATGTAATAAAGGCCAGACAGAAAAAAGATGAAGCCACCATATGGTGAGGCAGGGAAGCTAGGTTGGGACTGTGCAGAAGGACGGGGACAGATATAGAGAGTTAATGGGACTCAGGTGCTGCTCGTTGTCTCATCAGGCCGCCCCTCACCTCCCTCCGCCGCTTGACCAACAACCCAGCTCGGCCTCGCTTTGCCACACACATCGATCTTTTAGTGGACTTGTTTCTTTTCTCTTTTCCATTCCTTTCACGTTGATGTGTTTGAATGTTGCATCTTCAATTAGTTTCAAAGCTGTAGAATATAGACAGAAACTAATTTGAAGCCCCTTTTTCTTGTTGTTTTTTGCACCGCTGCAGGGACCGCTAGATTAACTATTCTCACTATGTGTCACTTCAAATGCTTTTTACAGGTTCCTGTGACACTACCACAAAACAAGAAACATCCCAGAGACACCATTGTGTACATACAGAATATATACTGTAAATTCTAGTTGATTATTTTCCCTGGAGACTCTGGATCTATTATCATTTTACACTGAAGAGAAAGAAACACTCGCAGTTGTTAAAATGAGTCCGATGATGAGATTATGGCACTTTTTCAGTGTATGAGTGATAATGTTGTTTGTTTTGATGGATTGTTGTATGTCAACACTGATGCTGATAATCCACACCATCTTCAAATTGAAAAGTCCTCCACATTAACACAATATTTGCAAAGTATATGAATATTTAAAATCACAGCTTGAATCTACCAAAACTCTCCCAAAAAAAAGAAAATGTACCAATTATAATTCAGTCCTCTTGCATAACAATGAGGACATGTTTTTCCCCTACATTCATCAACCTCCCGCTGCTCTCCACTCTGAGAGAATGTTAGATGCTTTGCCAAAAGTGTTGTGTTCCTCTCCTGCTGGTAGAATGACAACCCCCCCCCCCCCTCACCCCCACAATAGGTGAAGTTCCAGGAATGAAATAAGTCAACTATACAGTAACAACCAGTGGAGCACTGTTGGAGCACAAAGACAGCTCGTCCGATCTCTCTCCCGTTCTGCTTGAGAAAAACAAACCCCAACACAGCGCCCCTGGTTGCACAACCGGCTCTCCATTCAGTGCTGACATGAACCCAAGGGGCACCCGCTGTAACCACGTCAAGTGCCTTCAGCATCTTTGAAAAGATTAATGAGCAAGCTAGCGCACTCCAAAAGACTCCCCTGCTTCCTCTCTTACTTTCTAAGTAATCCATTGGGAGTTGAAGTCATTACCTGAGATGCTACGTGGGTGAATTTTACTTTAAAGTCTTGGATTTGATAAACATTCCTCATTTATATAATGACAGCCCAGCAGACTTTCATAATATGCAGAAAGTGGCAGCATAAGTGTTATTTTGCCCAAACAACTAAAACATTTATCAAAATGAAATGAGAAAATATTCGCCAGCTGAGTTTGTCTGTGTATTTGCAAGTAAATAAAAAGTGGTTTATCAAATTTTTATTAAATTTGTAGGGTTTTTTTTGCAAATCAGCCAATTTAACATTTTGCCTAAATTGGAATACAGCTCCTCTGTCCAATATGTAAATATTTAAACAGCATTAAGTAAGATGTCATACAATTAGCCCTTGCACCATCTGTCTTCTGCCCCAGTCTTTATTCCCAGATGTATTTTCTTATTTTTCAATCCACCAGCAAGCAGATCGGCCCCACGTTCCCCAGAAGATAGCTTCCCACCTGCCCCATGACAAGTTAATTAAATGGAAAAGAAAACAAAAACCAATTAAAACTTAGAATCCATCTTTCTGCTCTTTGCACAAAGCGCTTAAACTGAGAAATATTGCATGCATGTAATTCTACTGTTCTGAAACAATAATGATAAGGCTTTTCTTGCTATGTTCACTAAGAACCAGCACAAAAACAATGTTTCTTAAAGGTAAGGTATGAAAAAATGCCCCACACCCATTAAACACAGTGGAATAGCGGTGATGTAAAATAAATTAGAACATTGCTATTGTTGCAGCCATGTCAACTAAAGTCAAGTTTATTTACATAGCAAAAAATCTCAATGTCTCAACAGACCAACATCAAATATGCCCTGGGATTTTTGTTGCATGACATTCCTTATCTCTCTCCCCTCATTTCCTCTCACCTCTCTACTATCCGCTATCAAAATGAAGTCAAAAATATATTTTTTAAAGTCACAACATTTGTGTTTATTTCACCCGGCCCAAGCTGTGTGGGAACAGAAGGAAAGATGCCTCAAAGCTTTCGGAACTACTCATAGTAATAGGATTTTTGTACCATCTGAAATGACATTCATGTTGTTGAGAATTCCATTGCATGCATTTAAATGTTTCCCTCGAATACATAATCTATAGAGATGAGATAATTTAAGAAATGATATATATTTAAAGACAGCCTTTGTCACTTTTTTTATGTACTCGTTTTTGCCTCCTGATTGAAATTGATACACATGTTGTACAAATTGGTACAATGTAGTTGAGTTGGATTAAAATGAAGTTACATGAGATGAGCATAGGTGTCAAAAGTATTCACATTCATTACTCAAGTAGAAGTATAGATACTAGGGTTTGAAAAGACTTTTGTAGAAGTTGAAGTATCAACTCAAGCTTTTTACTTAAAAGTGTAAAAGTACTGGTTTTAAAACTACTTAAAATATAAAAGTAAAAGTAATGTAAGGCAGAGATCTTCAACAAGGGGTCCTCAAAGTCATTGCAGGGGCCCTCCAAATTATTGTAAATTTTTGAGTCTTTTTATTATCTTTGAGTCTTTTAAAATTAAAATGCCTTGACATAATTCCAACATATTATTAGCAAACATAAATTCCCACTGATGATAAGCTTACTGGCCTATAAGTAAGGTAGTCCCTAAGATATCAGCCCACAGATACAGTTAATCCTAGATTTACTGTGCCACATACAGTATGTCACATACAGTATGTAACATTAAAATATGATTTATAAAATCATGCCAACAATTAATATTTTAATAGCTTATGAAAAAAGGGTATGTAAGAACGCTTTAGGTTGCCCTAACTGTTATTGTAGGCCCAGTTTAATATGCAACTTAATTTGATACAATATGTAGTAGGTGGTCCCTGCTACATCTCACTTTAAGTAAAGGGGTCCTTGGCTTAAAAAACATTGAAGACCCCTGATGTAAGGGGGAAACAATGCCATTAAGGACAACAGCTTAACCCCAAAACGTTAGGACAAAATCATATGACTATAATAATGTTATATTAAAATAATACCTGCAAACTCAGAAGGGCTGAAAAAGGTGACACATCTCTTCTGTGTTTTTCAGACAACGGCAGCTACAGTCTGGTGTTACAATCCTCTCCAGTGAAATACAGACACACTTTACACCAGGGATGGCGAACCTGTGGCTCTTGAGCCGTATGCGGCTCTTTGCCTGCTCCTTTGAGGCTCTTACTGTGTACTGTGTTATTGGTGGATTTTTTTTTTTACTTTTTGAAACATTTCAGATAAGTAAAAAAAAAAAGCATTTGAATGCATCTGCCAATACATTTGCCAATTATTTTAAAATAAAAAATAATGCAGCGGAGGGTTTTTATGGACAGATTCTGCAACCTGAGGAAAAACAGCTTCCTGATTAACCCTTTTACTGCTGAATCAGATTGTGTGAAAGCCCCTCTAGTGACAAATGAGTGAAAGAGTCGCTTAGAGTGGCCACAACTGAGTACAACCAGACCTAAAGAGGATTGTGGATAACAAAGACTGTCAGGTTTCACACTGAGTCAATCTAAGAAAGAAAAGAAAAAACTATGAAAACTGCTATGTATTATGAATGTCATTAGATCTGGAAGTCACTGTTGCTGTTGTAATGTGGACGTGCATGTATTGTGTGACTTTTTGCTATGGTGCGTGTCTTTTTGTGGCTCTTTATGCTAAACTGGTTGGCCACCCCTGCTTTACACCGTTTAGCTCTCAGAATTTTAACCGTGTTTACTCCAGCTGCTAGCTAACCGTAGGCTAACGTTAGCTGCTGCCAACTGTAGTGTTAACTAGCGTCCCGTGCGGCGATGTTCAGTTCCCTCTAACGTCCGTTTTCGGAGCCCCAGAGAGAAGCGCAGGCATTTAAGTGGCACCTAAATAAGGCACCGAAATCAGCGTTGCTATTCGGTCCGGTAGATAACGGTCGTTAAGGCACCGGTGGCGTATTAGCACCGGGTCTGTGCAGGTTTGATGGATCGCGAACAAACCGGAATGACTATGTTTATACTTCTCATCCAACCACAATCAAATTCACTCTATCCGGATGGAGCGATCTGGATAGGGTGTTTTTTTTTTTTTTTAACGATGACGAGCCGGAATGAAAACAAGCCGAACTGAAATATGAGTAACGAGGCTATTTTTAAAATGTAAGGAGTAGAAAGTACAGATAATTCCGTGAAAATGTAAGGAGTAGAAGTAAAAAGTATGCTGTAAAATAATTACTCCAGTAAAGTATAGATACCCAAAATTTTTACTTAAGTAAGGTAACGAAGTATTTGTACTTTGTTACTTGACACCTCTGGAGATGAGATTAGATTTATTGCACATTGAAGTCTCACAGACACAGACATCTCAAAATTACGACCATGATAACAAAAACAACTTGTAAGATTGGTTCCAGATATTGCATTGTGATGAAATCCTGAATTTGCAAAAAACAAATCTATATCAGTAACACGTGTACACATGTTAATGTTCCCTTTATTTTATCTTAAGACAACTACTAATGAAAGAAATGAGAAGGAAAGTGTTCCTTGGTAATCAGTGTGTATATTTGCACATGACCCTCTCGTTTTTGAGTGAAATATAATAGACAGGTTGTTTGAGTCTAAATAAGTACAGGCAGGGCTGAAGTGCAGCAGAGAGGAAGGGAGGGGGAAGGGGGGAGGGGGAAGATGGGATGGCTCTTTCAAAGTTACCAACAGCAGCTTTAATGCAGCATTTTGAGTCTCACTTCAGTTCTTTGTAGTGGCTCCATCAACATGATTCATGAGCCAATGACCAGTTTGTTCTGAGATGATGTGAGCTGATTAAAGATTTAGATTTTCATTGCAGGATAAAGTTGCATAATCCAAAATGGCAGTGCTTCAGACTTTGATGTCGATAACTGGGACCAGTCCAGATAAGCTTTTCTAGTTTAAAACCTGGTTTTCTTTTCTTATTTGAAGTTGATTCTGACTAGAACCTCCACTGTCTTCCTTTCGATTCACAAACAGCAAAAGGTTGTAAATGACGTATACTGATCGCATCTTGACAACACAAGAAAAGGAGAGTGTCTTCACAAGAAACAAGGGGGAAAAAAAAATCATTCTCCTCACTACCCAATAGCTGATTCATATAGGAAACATGATATTAAGATCTACCCATTACAGACGCTTGAAGTGTTTGCAAAGACTGATAACTGGTCTTTCTTTCTGGTCTTTAAAGTGTAGCTGGTGATGATAATGAAGCATTATTATTCATGAGATCCAGAGGGGTTTAAGCTATACTCAGTTTTAAAGGGTTTGAAAAAGAGAGCTGCCACTTTAAGCCTTAATGTTTGATGAGCTTCGACCTAAGTACTGCAATTACTAATAGTGACTAGTTAGTTTATCAATGGAAGAAAAGGCTGTGTGTTGGAGTGCAAATGCAAAGAAGACAGTATAAAAATGATGGTGCTGACAAAAGAAAGGAGCAACATTGTATATAATCCTCCTCCATTCTTTGCCAAAACCTTTAAATGTAAAAAGACTGATACATTACCTGAAGGGAATCCACATTGGGAGAATGTGAACATAAGGTTATTAGCTTTCAGTTTTCATCTGCAGTCACTTTCTATACTTGCTAGTAAATGTCAGGCTTAGCTGATATGATAATGCAAAAAGGTGCCACTGAGTGCAACCTGTGCGTTGTTTGTTCTCCGTAGCCTGTTTTGTTTCTCCCTTGTCCCTTTAACCCTCCTCCCACAACCATCCTTCACCCTGTTTGCAATAATGTTCCTGACATTTTTCCGCAGGACTGACTCAACCTCGAAAAAAAAAAGCAAAGATCAAGAGGAGATTGTTTGATTATTCACTGACATGTGTCCTTTTGTACGATAGCGCCAGAGAGGTAGAAACAAAATACCTGGAAGTTTTTTTTGGCAAACTTTAATGTGTTATGGTGTGAGATGCACTAGAGCGCTGTGGCTCCATCATCATGTTTGAACAGGCATGAATATTTTAATTGCATGCTTCATTTTAAACTCCCACATTTTCTGAGGAACTCGGTTGTTTACAGGCAATTTTCCCAGTGCCATTATGTCAAATGGCTTGCCAAAACATCGACATCATAAACTGAAAGTGGCACCAATAAAAAGAGTTGCAGTCGACATACCGTCCTGAAATTTCAGATTCATTTAGCTGTGAAGATGGTATGAAATTATCATCATAATAGTAGTCATTACTTTGTGTCAGTGAATGCCTGCTTGGCTCAGTCTGCTTACATTCGGGGAAGGACTCAGGGAATGATGAATATTGTCAGACAAGCAATTCATTTTGGTAGCTCAGGTCAGCCAAGGGAATGAATGGCTCAGTGGTTAGAAATGATATTACCATTTCTTTAATTTCCTGTCAATTTGAGACTTCCACTGTGTTGATATTAGAGAGACTGTTTGTTTTTATTATTGAGATGGAGCAAACATTTAAAAAGGAAACATTCCTTCTTTACAAAATGTACCAGAGTTTTGTTGCATCTCATGAATATCATTTGCTAGTTTGCATCTGAAAATGAGGACATTTTCTAAATCATTCCAAAGTCCAGCAGCCATACAAAAGCATGCATGCAGGGGGAAAAAACAACAACTCTGAGCTTTTCTAATTGTATGTCTTCTGTAGGTCTTTGACACCAGATAAAAAATAACGTCAGAGCAGGCAGGGTATCTATTAAGAACTCACAATTGTATTTATAATAACCTGTAATAAGAAACAACTTCCTCCCAAAGACTGTGTTTATGCACACAGTCCTGTGTAACACCTGATTAAGGTGACACTAAGTGGCAGCTGATTATACTCCTCTTCATCCTCATAACTTGATCATAAATCACCTCTTACACATCAACAGAAGAAGGAACTTACTGATATTTTAAGTTTTTTACCAGTTATATAAGCTGTTGGGGGATATTAGCATGTGTCACCTTTGGTATCCTGAATAGCATTGCACAATTAGAGTGCACACAAACATATCCAACAAGTACTTCAAGGAGGTTTTTGTGCTCCAGATTTGTTTTCAAGTGATTACAAGCATCTCAGTGTCAAATCTGAATTTAAAATCTGCGGCTCTCTGACTGCCCAGCTCCTGGTGGAATTTACATAAATCCCACAGTAATTTTGAAATAATTTGAATCTAAATAGCAAAGGGCTGAATAGTCACCGAGTAATGAGAAGTAAAATTGGTCATCTGTTCACATCTTTCACTATCAGCTTCATCAACAGGCATGGCTGCTCCCATTCATTGCAAATAATCATATTTAGAGGTCAGTTCCCCCTTCTATGCAGTTTATTTAACGAAGAGGCATGAATGTTTCAGTTCAAACTGTATTCCTCATCACTCCTGAGACAGAAAGGCTAAATAGCATGTGAGCCATCTCTAAATGCAAATTCAGTCTTGATTAAGCTTCATTTTCATTCTGTGGAATAAATACACTTTAAAAATCTAGTTAGAAATTACCAGATTTTAAATAGCAATGATAATTTATTAGTAATTTGAGAAGGTAGATTTTCAGAAGAATTACGGTTTTACATGTTATGCAATGGCAAACAAACTCAGATGGAAAAGGTAATAATAAAATATTCAATTTCATAAAAATACTTATTGACTTCCATACTTCTTGAATACAAGAACAATACATATGTATATTTACCTCTTCTCAAAAGGTTATTTCCAAGCATTTTGCACAGCATTCATAAGACATAATCTAAGATCCTCTAACTGTTGATTATGAGTCCTGTTATTAATCTGTGAATGGCAACAGGGGTCTCAAAGGGGAATAGTGGAGCAAAGTACTGGGGTCCAAGACATAAGGAGGGCGCTCAAGAAGCCTGGAATAAAAAGAATAATGTTTAGCCTCAATAGTAAATTAGTATCGGTGGCTAAAGAAGCTAGTTTAACAGACTATTCTTTGTATCTAAAACAATATTGAAGCCCCTTGTTGTCTCCCCCAAAGCTTAGCTTGTTGATGCATTAAGCGTTTCTCTTCCCTCCATATTCCCATATTATTATTAACATTTAAAGCTCTTCTTAATCTTTCCCCTGCTTATCTCACAGACCTCCTTCCGACTTCTCCTCCCGCTGCCTGCGGTCTTCATCAGCAGGTCTACTGCCAGCCATCAACCTCAGCACAATGGGTGCCAAGGCCTTCTCCCATGCTGCACCCAAACTTTGGAACACACTTCCCCCTCACATCCGCATACTTGACTACATTACAGAATTCAAAACTGCTCTAAAACCCTTTTTAAACTAGCTTACTCACTTTAACTGCAAGAACAGCATCTTATTACTTTATACCGATCTTAACTTATTGCCGACCTAAGCTCTGTTGATAACGGAGCATAGGTCAGAAATGACTTAATATGTTTTACTATGTTTTATTACTGCTGCTTTGTTGCTTATTGTTTTATCACTGATCTTATGTGATGTAAGGTGACCTTGAGTTCCAGAAAAGGCACCATTAAATAAAATGTATTATTATTTGTATTATTATTACTGTGGATGTGAGACAAGGTGAACCCATAAAGTGGTTCCTACAAGTTATCAAGCAAGCATTTGCAGTGGTTAACACTGAAAGAATTGCATCAAACATGAAGAGTGAACACTAGCTAGCAATGTAAAACATGACTCCTGTAAAGTCTTGTTTACTTGTCTTTTATTATGAAATACAGCAAGCATTATATTCCAGCTCCCAAGCAAACCTCAGTGAAAGCATATCAGATTTATTTAAGCTTAAAAGTGGAACAAAAAAGGTCATTACTTATTACAACTAAAGCCTGATTTATGATTCTGCATTGAATTTACGACGTAGGTACGTACAGTATGTAGGTACGGACCCTACGCCTTAGCCTGAAGTGCACCTCTCCAGAAACGTAACTACATGTCGCGGTGACGCAGAACGTTTCGAAGCTAAACCCTGTAACTCACTCGCTCTACCACACACTCCACACGCACACACACCGGCTCTGCTATTCTTTTAAAAATATATGCTAGTACTATGCAGACACGCCAGTGCACAAGTATAAATCCTCACAACGGCATAGGCCACTTACATAGGCTACGGCGTGGGCTCTGTGTAGAGCCTATGTACAACCATAAATCCACCTTAAGAATGCAGGTATTTGGTTTTTAGTCCATTATTTGTACAAAGGGTGCCATTTCCCATCTCTCTTTGTCCTTCATGTCATTTTCCTACTGTTGACTATAAATTAAGGCATAAAATGCCCCAAAAAATATCTGTACATGCATGACAAATTATGCATTAAAAAGAGAAGGGGGCCCACTGAGAGGGTATATGCACAGAGCCCAAATGTTTGTGCTACGCCCCTGATGGATGGAGTCACTGCAAGTCAAAGAAGAACAACTATGTACATGACATTGTAGACAATGTTGTATTTGCAAGCATAGTGTGAATCTCTATATAGATATCGGTGACATCAAATATATGAGTTGTGTCTTTTACAATGCAGCTTTGGCAGAAACATCCCTTTATTTCAATACCAGTGTTTCTGAACTCTGGTCAGACCAGAATCATATCAGTATGATAAAGAACAGAAACAAACACAAATAAATTCCAAGGATTAAAAGAAGAAAATCGGTCTACTGGGCTGAAAATATTTTCACAGGAAATGGACATCTCTGCACAGTCAGAGAGCAGAGCCTGACAACACTTGCAGTGTGCCAAGCTTCAGTATCATCCCTCTTCCCATTAGTCATGCTGTATGTGACTCTGTATTAGGTTGTTCCATAAGCTCTCAATGAGAGATTGCATATTTCTACATGGCTGGCAGTGCAAATTATTAGCATAAGCAGCACTGGTAAATGACTTTTTGTAACAAAGCAAATACCAAACTGACTGTGTAGAACAAACACTGTGGGGCAAACAATAACTTCAGAGAGAACACACAGCATTGGGCTCTTGAGGAATATCACCCTGATGATTCTTGCATAGTTTTAACATTTTACTGATTCATTGCTGTTACTGTGTTAAGTTTGCATGTGTCTGTGCCTGCAGCTGTGAACCTCACTGATGCCTCAACAGTGCCACCTTTTGATCAAAGTTACTAAGCAAGCATTTTTTTATTCAGGTTTACTCTTCAAAAACAGAGACTGTGAATCTCCAGAAAACATCTAATTTGGACAAATTGACCATTTCAGGATACACATTAGAAAAATGAAAGACAACTATTATCCTTTTACTGGCTTTCTGTACATTCTAGCGAGGAAATATCGCTCAGCTGAATCTTTCCTGCTGGCATTTGGCTTTAAAGTCTGAACACTACTGAACACACTTGAGAGTTTCTTCTGAAGTTTATGAGCGAGGATTCCGTCCCAGTATTTACAAACCAAAGAGCCCCCCGGCTGTAAAATCTTCTCAGCCAAGTCTATCAAAGACAAACACATTGTGATGAGTTTCTCGTGGTCCATTTCATGGAACCCGCTGGCATTGGGCGCCATGTCGCTCAGGATGACATGAGCCCGGCCGTTGGGGAGCAGCTCCAGCAGCTTGGTGTGCGTGACATGGTCGGTGACATCATGACTGGACAGGAAGTGGGCACCGTCCAGAGGTGGTATGTTCAGCAGATCAATGCCAACAACTGTACCATGTGGTAATGCTGCATCTAGGATGCAAGAAAACATTTCAACTGTATTTACAAGGAAATTTTATGTTTCTTCCATCAGATTTTATGTACCGTGGGCGGACACAGCAGTGTGGTTATGTAACAAATCCACAGGTGATAAAGTGCAGGTATTTCAACACAGATAACAGCTAATTATAGCATAGCATTACCTATTTGGATAAATAGAGTGCGGTCATATTTCATAACTGAATAGTCTGTTAGCTGTTACTTCTTTCCCTGTGGAACAAATAAATAAATAAATACATTTTCCAAAATGCATTAAAGCATCCTATACTTAACTGTTACACTAATATTACTCAAAGTTAATATTAATATAGAAATTACCATACTGGATGTGGTTTTTTTTGCATTTCTTTAGCAACATTATATTTCTGCTAACCAAACTGATCCAAATGTTGTTATGCAAACTGCCTATCTTCTAAGCATTCAGTAGTTTCCATTAGTTTGAATAAAAATCTACTTGTTTCTAAAGGCCCTTGAGAATGGTAATCCATCACATTTAACATACCTTCTGCTTTTATAATTGTTGTGTGGTAATTTAGTGGAGACTTTTCAGAACAACCTACACTTACAATAATACAACTTTGACCAGACTAATGTAGACATGATAGTTATTGTTACAAGTGTTTGCATGTGGATTTTTAATGAAGTAAATAGAAACCAAAGGCTGACTGCAAGGTCGGAGGGGGGGGAAATCAAAGTCTAAAACCTTTTAAAAAATGTAATTAGCAGTTGGGTAAGGAATACAGGATTTGTATTACATGGACTAAAACATGCAAGAACACTTGGTATCAGCTGAGTCAACTACTTTAAAACATACTTTACATTGTGTTCAATGTTCTCAGATACTACAAAACCGCAGAACATTGATGTGGTTCTCTGATTTGCATCTGTGTGTAATGTTTAGAGGCTATCCCAACTGTAATGTACAGTGATGCTTTATAACGCTAAAACTCAGGAAATGAGTCTCTCATAGCTGCACATAATTATTTATTGATTATTTAGTGCATAAACTCTCTTTTTATTAGTCTTATAATGATAAGACACAATAAGGATGATCCAAAAATTTGAAAACGTGTGTCCATCATTTATAATTTACTGCAGCTCCAGCCTTTTAAACTGTGGTAGTATTGTTGTTCCTTTACTGTCCATAAATTCCGACATACAGTACCACAATAACAGCATATGATATTACATGATTACAAGGATGGGCAGACACTGAATAAAAAGTCATACCAAATTTGGAGGGAAAAAAAGCTAATTTTCTGTATTGAGTCAAATATATGATTGTCCATATAATTGTTCATGTTGCTATTTTAGTCAATGAACTTGGTTTTCTTGAAAAATCTGTCCAATAGTTTCTTCAGTATTATTTATACCTCCACAAACAACAGTAGTGACGGATATTTATAATATGTTGCTTATTAAAGTCAAAACATTGCAGGAATAGTGACATTTATAAGGATCGACTAATACATAAAAGCTCCAATAAAAGATAATGTAGAACAACTTATCCAATAAACCCGTGCAAGGCCCTATACTAACTTAAGGAGTGTAGGCATTTCACAGTACTTCAAACCTAAATTAACTGAGAAGAACAAAATAGATAGAAACACAATACAGTATGATGAATTGAATCATAAAATCATATCTGGCATAGCCTCAACAGCACCTGAAGATCACAAGCTTCACAATACTGCTTTAGTATTGTATCAAACTGTCTGTGTCATCTGTGTCCCGGTTATTTTGTCCACTCCTCACCTCCCTCAGCTGTCCTGGCGGAGTTGACTCTCTGGACCGCCACCTGGCTCCAGGCTCCAGGTGCAGCTCCGCAGTCCACCACACTCCATCCAGGCTGTAAAAGCCTGAACTTGTTATCTATCTCCAGCAGCTTGAAGGCACTTCTGCACCGGAAGTTTTGTGCGTGAGAAGCTTTGACATACGGGTCTTTGAGCTGCCTCTGCAGCCAGCGCTGCTCGGCGGGAGTTTTACCCTTTAACTTCTTCATTAAACATGACGAGGAGTGGAGAGATCTCCTCTGCAAGGAAAAGCACCACATTTTTTAACTGGGGATATCTTATATATTGTCTATGGGAAGGTCATGGGTTTTTATTAGCGTTAAAAGAACGGGGCAAGCTCGTGGAGCGCATGGTAAACTGCGCCTGCGTGGAAATAAAGACAAACACTGCGTCAAACTTATATGTCCCCTTCCTGCAAAACACTGACGACGAGAACAATAGTTCCTACCTGGGATAGCCATGTTTCGTTCAGCTCAGTATCAAGGGAACAACACTTTTTTTTTTTTTTTTTTTTTTTAACATGGAAACTGTTTTTCAGGTATTCATCACGTCCCACCAACACTACTGTAATACAGTAATTTTCTATTAAGGGCCCTAGACTTTGGAGAAACATACCTGAGGAAATCATGCACGTATTTGGCTTTTTAATTTTTACGACTTTGATTTATCTATGAAAAATATATTATTTTATTTTATTTGTGTATTATTGTTGTTCATTTCAATACCTTTTATTTAAATGTTTGTCTGTTTCCTATGTCTTTAGACTGTTTATTGGACTACTGTAATGCGAATTTCTTCTCTGGAAAGCAATAAAGTTTTATCTTATCTATAAATAATATCTTATATATTATCGTATCATATCCTGTCTTGATTTATCTAATTTCCAGCATTTCTAATGATTCTTGGTGCTATTAAAATAGAGTTTATTATTATTATTAATTATTATTATTATTATTATTATTATTATTATTGGTATTATTATTATTAATGCTAGTAGAAGTACTATCTAAAACTCCATCATGATGTTAGTGATGATAATCACAAGAAAACAAACTTACATTTAAATTATTTTGCAATTTTTAATATTAGTCATAATATATTGTCACATTATATTATTTATACAATATTTCTAAATATTGTGCATGCTTTTATCACACTGTGGATCGTCTTAAATTAACAGGAGTGTAAAGTGAGTTTGAATCAATATAATAATACATCCATGGTTCGACTGGAGAGGATACATTGGTAGTTTCTAGCCGAACATATTTCAATGTAACACATTCCCACTGATCTTTCAGCAAATGATGGTACTCGTGGATCCAGTCTGCCGTTGATCAGACCAATCCCTGCTCCTACACATCAGCACGTCATGTGCGGACGTCTGTAGTGCTGCACGCGGGAATTCACGCGGGTATTCAACGTTAAGTCTTGTTTTTATTCAACATCTTCTTTTTTTTCTCCTCTCATTTTTTCGGGACACAGCTATAAATTGAGGAGGGGACGACGTTAACGCAGAGTTAACTGTACTCATACAGTAAAGATCATCTGCTATGTTGCTTCAGGCAGTGTTTACATTGTGTTTATAGCCTAACTAACTTCCTATATTCCTCTCAGACAGGTGAGATGTTGAGCTCCAAGCTGCTGACCCTGGTGCTGGTGGTCCAGCCGGGCAGAGTGCTGCTCGGCATGAAGAAGAGAGGATTTGGGGCTGGGAAGTGGAATGGTTTTGGGGGCAAAGTTCAACCTGGAGAAACTATTGAAGATGGTGCAAGGAGGTAAATTCATCTTACCAGTTGTCTTCTGGAACCTGCAATGTAGAGACCCTTCAACTAAAAGCAGTTTACAGGGTTCACAGGTCAACACCCAAAATATTTTTTGACAAAACCTTAATGATAACAAGCAATAAGTAGAACATTCTATATTTATTCCTTCTTAAGTACAACATGTGAAACAAAGTTGTTTTCCTATAGAAAAATATAAAGTTTAATAATTGATTTTACAATCTACTTTTCAGCTGCATTATATCATGCTATGGTACAACATTACACTTCTAACAAACACAACACAAGATATGGAGCTGTGTTTTTGCATTTAAAATTGAACATGTATTTTTGGTGCAACAGCATAGGTGTTGCCAGTGTGGTGTCCAAGTGTTAAGGGAATAGAAAAAGGAGAAAATATTTAAGATGTGAGTTCACGTAGTTTGTATGCTTGACAAAATAAATAAATGTTGAGTGTGGATCATCAGTCATCAGCAGGAAGTTTGTTCCAAAGCAAAAGGAAGGAAGCCCTGAAGGTAACCAGGCCCCGTCTCAAGCTGTTTTCTCTGAAATAGGAAAAAGAGACCTGCTTTGTGTTAAGACTATTGGAAGACTAAATAAATCAGTAAGGTCTCAAGGCTATGTTAGTTTCTCTTTTGAACAAAAGCACTCAGGAAATCCAGTCAATATTGGAGAAAGAAAGAAAGTGATTAATCCCAGTTCTTTGTGTCATTAAAATACTTTATGTTGTGATGGCTGTGTTGGCTATTGACTTGACTCAACCAAAGAAAATGTCTTAAATCAAGTGTTGGGACTCAATACATTTAGACAGAATCTACTGGTGTACATATACTTTCTGAACTGTATGTGCTGTTCAGCTATAAGAGTATACAGAAGGTTGGTGGTCAACTTTGAGGGAAGTAGTGTTTGGGGGGCAAACATCACTGAGCATTGAGCGTCATCTGCAAATAATTGTTCTTGAATGCACCATTCTGGCAGATTTCTTGAAGTCAGTCTTCATTTTTATTTATCATTTTGTTTTGACATTTATAAGGAAAAAATAAACAATGTGGCAGAATCTTGTAAACTCAAGAGATCCACTTACTAGATTTTTTTGTTTAGCTCTGAACCTCATCCCAGTGTCTTCGTTGGTGAATGTCGTTGACTCTGACTGACTGATTTGCACACAAATAGATCCTGTGTCTAGGAACACTAATATCACCAGTTAACTTCCTTTTAGTGTCTGTGTGACGTGTACTGCAAGTTTAAAATACACCTTATCAAATATTTATTTGATTTTTTTTTTTTTTAAGAGAACTGCTAGAAGAAAGTGGCCTTACGGTGGATGCTCTCGAGAAGATCGGAAACATCAAATTTGAATTTGTTGGAGAAACGCAGCTACTTGACGTCCATGTTTTCAGAGCTGACACCTATAATGGAGAACCAACAGAGTCAGAAGGTACAGTAGGATTTCCACTGCACCACACTAAACTGTGAAGAAAAGAAACCGGATAATGGTAAAGGATAATTCCAGCAGAATTATTTCAGGGTTTTATGTTCATAGGAAAATCTGAATAACAGCTATAGTCCCAAAAATGTGAAAATTAATCATAAAGATTTTAAATAACGAGCTAAAAAACAGCACTATAATATTTAAAAAGCATTCATTTTAAAACCGTTTCTTAGAAAATAGTTTTTAAAAAGTGCCACTTGTTACCATGATTACACAAACTCATGCACATTGGAGTTGAAGAGGAACTCCACATTTTTGTTGTACAATTCCAAGGAACTGATATGTAAAAATAAAAATAGATTAAAAAACTGTAATCATGCAAAACATTTCTCTTTTCGCTTTTAGTTCCCCTTAATCTTGACTTCCTTTTATGTTATGTCAATAACAGTCCAGGCTTCATGGCAATTGTAGTTGTGTCCTCAAAGTTTAGATGAGGCCTTCTGAGAACCAAAACAGTTTTCAGTTCAACTTTTAAAACCAAGTACACCACTAAGATCCTCCTAAAGTATAGTGGTTGAAACAATCTTCTAGGAACTTTTTCACAGACATGACTGTAAGCAGGAAGAGCAGATTAGTTAAGGGGAATAATCTATAAGTGTGCTCTCAGTGGTGAAGTTTAAAAGACTGTAAAAACACAAAGGAAACAGGAGGCCCTCAACAGAAGGAATGCAGAGAGCCACAGTGATCTTTATTTCCTGAGAGTTAAGTCAAGGCCAACTGGGTGAAGTTTACAGACAAACAGCAAAGCGCAGCACTCCACCAAAGAGTCTGCAGGTCAAGAGAAGTCAAACAGCCAAGGGGTGAAGAGATAAATGGAGGAAAAAGCTTAAATGAAATGTGCTGAAGTTAGTGAAAAGAGAGAAATTTGACAAGATAGGAAGCAGCAGCTGAAAATTTGGGACTAGTATGACTTTAAAGAGCAACATTTGTAACAAATTGTAATTTCCCCACTGGGGATCAATAAACAGTAAAAATTAAAATTAAATTAAATTTCAGAAGCAGGCTGAGCAAGTGGTTATGTTTAAAAAAAAAAAAAAAAATCAGAAATCACATTTTCTAACCTATCCACAGGACTGGATAGCAAAAGTAAGCTACATGTTTTGTGACACAGTGTAGTTACAGGAGAAACCAAGCCTTTAGTTAGGAAATGAATGCCAAAGTTCTCTCTTTTGTTTTTAAAAAGAGAGAAAGTGTACCCCTACAATTATGTATTTTATAAATTTCCATCATTTGAAATCTTGTGGTTTGTTTATTCCCTTCTAAAGAAAATATATGTTCACACACTTAAAGGATAGGTTCATATTTTGTTTTAAGTCTGTTTTAACACAATACTCACATGCCCCTATGTGCTGTACATTGAAAGAATAATTGGTCGCTATAATAGTTCCTTCTCTCCATACTGGCTATGAAGAAATCCCTTCTTAGCACAACTCCAATGTAAGAGATGGACCAAAATCCACAGTCACACTTCATTATAAATTTCAGCCAAAGTTCAAATTAGGCTTCTTCAGTCTACTATAACAGATCAAGATAGATGATACAAATATTTAGTATTTTATTCTTAGGAGGTCCACTAATTATTTTCTCTTGTTGTCTAGAAATGCGGCCTCAGTGGTTCGAATGTGACCAAATTCCTTTCAGTCAAATGTGGGCTGATGACATCATGTGGTTCCCCCTAATGCTCCAGAAGAAGAAATTTGTCGGATACTTTAAGTTTCACGGTCACGATGTGATCCTCAGCCATAAACTGGAAGAGGTGGAGGAACTGTGAGACAACCTGCGTTTCTGAGGTCATTTATAACTGTGACAAAAAAAGCGTCCGCCTTCCAAAGTTCTTCTTCAAATGCTGATGATATCCCAGGGTTCAGTGTTTGTTGTTCAGTTTACCTTGTGGAAGGAAATGAACAAACTCTGAGGACTTAAACCCTGTTAACTGTACATGGAGAATGTTTACATGTAAAATTACATATTGAGATTTTTTTTTGTGTGTAACACATCACAATATACTGACATAAATATGCATTCTGTTATTTTAATTGTCAGGATAACTTGATTTAACACAATTCAGCAAGAATTTCTTTAATAAAGTATTTACAATATCTACAGTTTTATTGGATTTCATATTCTGTGCAAGTTAGTTAACTTGATTTCTGATACACTTTTCTTGCCAAAACAAATATGTTTCATACTGTATGCACAGTACTACAGTGTCTTCATTAAATAAAAGTTGAATTATGTGCACATATGATTTGCATGTTGGCATCATATATTTCAACACAGTCAGTTTGGTGTATTTGAGATGAAATTAGTTTGTGAGGTAACGTGAGCCTATTTATGGGAGTGTCCCTTTGATATTCTTTTTCTTTTTTTTTTAAATACATAATGTTATGAAAAACTATACGTGTACAGACATAAATGTCCATGGATGTTTTCATGCCAAATATCTGAAAAGTAGAAAGTCTAATAGCGCAAAGGAAAGGGAATTCAATAATATCCTGATCTTGTTTGCTCTGATACATTATAACACAAATTTAAATTAGGATTTCTCTAATTGTGAAAAATAGCCTCCATCTATTAAGTGATATGGGCAAAAATCATCCAGTGAAGTTAAGGTAATAAAAGTGGTGATTATTAAATGTTTAAATTTGAATTGCGTGGTAACCCTGTTACATGATTTATTGCACCGCTGTGTGAATTTATATAATTTCTCTTTGGTAGTAAATCAATAGCTTATAGTGTTATTGACATTATGCCACTAGTGCTAAAAGGTCTTATTTTAAATCAATAAACCTCATATCTGCCCTTTGTAGTAACACTTTGAGCATAGGCCTTTCAAAATATCTCAATTTGGAGTCAATTTAAGCAAAGAGATTAAATATGTTGCTCCACATACTGTACAAGTAAACACTGTAAAAGTAGGAGAAATAACACAAATGTCCATACAAAATATAAAGTACGCAGCTACACATCCTAATGAACTTAAATCTGTATCAAAAACACAACGGTCTAAAGTTATTCAGTTAGTAAAACCTAGTAAAAATAATCCCATCTTTAATAAAGTAAAACTTGCTGTCCCTCCCAATTTTTTCTCAATTATCGTAGTGTATAAAGAGGTGCTTTAGGAAATGAGTTGGAATGCATTTATATACGGTCATCCCTTACATCTTACATCCTGGTCCCTTGTAAAAAAAAAAAAAAAAAAAGAAATAACATTTAGATTTACTTTCTACATTATTCCCTCATCAAGCAGAACATAAAATGACAGATTTATGAGGCAACTGTCTTTTCCAGTTATATGGTTGATGATCAAATCCCCAAATAAGCTGAGAAGTTGTCATTTATACTAAAAATACTTATTACTTATGATTATTGAATGGAATGTATATTGTGTAATAGAAGACTTTTCTTTAGCTCACAGAGCAAGTTATTTTCCAGTTTGTGATCCTTATCAGCGGCAGTGTTCTCTCCTGCACCTCGTGTATTTAGCTTTCAGATGTAGGGTTTCAATCCATTATTACCACCAAAGAGACAGCCGAGCTTTGGCTGGAGTTCATTCCACACCGCTCCCATCTGGAAAGAAAGCAAAAAGGTCACTTCTCTCAAACTACAGTACATTTCAATGAAGCTCACAATACAAAAATAAATAAATAAACTGCATCAAAACATTGCTTAGTGGTTTGCAGGTAATCACTTTCAGGAAACATCTATGTGAAGTTATCTTTAAGAACTTCAAAATCCACAAAAACCTTTGTCAAATTGTTGCCATATTGGAATTTGAGTGTAAATAGACAAGGTTTAGATAGAGACATCTAACCAAAGAAATGCATACTGTGTGCTGTGTTTGTTTTCAAAACAGGCAAAGGTATATGGGAGATTCACTTGCTCGTGTGAAATGTAAGCCAGCTCAGATCCCACATGAGGAAAAAGTATCCTTTCAGTGATACCATCCATCGTTATTAGTTCTTTTGTTGGACTTTAAAAGCCAATTTAAAACTGATTTGACCCTCCTGAAGGGTCGGTAGAAAAATGATTTCCAGACAAGCAGTCTCACCTCTCTGTGTCCTTGGACCTGGGAGTTAACGAAAGCCCCCAGAATGTGGGATGTGATTGGAAGGTAGATGAAGATAAGCTGTGTCTCTTGATGAAGGCAGAACAGGGAGAAGTAGTTACGCAGCTCCATGGTCTGAATAGCATTTTCTTGCTATCAACAGAATTGAAAAAAAAAGGGAAATGATATCAAATAATGACAATAAGTAGAACATTTTCTCCAATTATACAGCATTATAAAGCTCTGCTCAAACAGGGAGATGGCCTTAAATCATTCCATTACACTTTAATTGGCCCTAGTTTTGTTAGAGTGAACTATTGCTTAATCCTGTTCATCGCCGACTCACTGCCACTGTTACTGACACCGACACTGGTGTCTGTCACTGATGAAGAAGCCCTGTAGAAGTTTGCGCCATGCAAAGGAGTGAAACGGTCAAAGTTAAAATTAACCTCAGCATTATTACTCTACTATTACTAATATCTGTATCTGTGCCATGCTATTGGTTATGTGGGTCTGTCAGTCAGGCGGTCAGTTGAATCTCAACTGAATCACAGTTAATAACATGGCGGGTCACCTGACAGAACAGTCGTCTGAGCTCAAAATGAAAATCATGAACACATATGCCAAGCACAAACAAAGCACACTCACTAAAAAGGAACTACAGTCACAAGATGAAACCCAACAGGGGATACAACAGTATCCACTAAGTTTACTTGGTTTTTAACCTAATGTGACTCAGCTTTGTACCTATGTTTGAAGAGTAATTTAGTTCATTCAGAACTTTTATTCATAAAGTTATATTATTATATCTGCCCCTTACACTAAATATTTCAATTTTTAGTTTTTTGCTTATTGATTTAATTCCTCAAAACTGAAAAAAATAAATGAAATTGTATTATTATATATATATTATATAAATTTTAGAATGTTTTGATACAAACTGTGTATAAAAGAACTTCAGATATCTCACGTCACTTTTACTTATACCCAGGGGATGTCAATGAACCATTTATTGTATGCACGAATGAGGGGATTGAGTAGAATGCTGAATTTTGCAATCGGCTACAAGATTTGTCTGTCTTGACTGTGTTTAAGGGGAATGTATTAGCAATAGAAACACTCAAGCCAATTTGGCATTTTATTTATTAAGTAGTTAATCAAAACAGTACGCTATCAATCAGAACACATCCTCAAAATGTGGAAAGAGAGAAACCAAAAGAGATTGGCAACCTGAACAATTCGTGACTCCAGCTGCTCCACAGATGCCTGCTCTTTGGGCTGCACTGTGGCGCTCATCATCTGCCTCTTCATCATACCGTATTTGTGCAGAGCTCTCTGGTGCTCGTGGAGAACGCCTTTCTCATGGCGCTCACAGAGATCCTAGGGAAAAAACACAGTCGCATAAAGCTCTTCCTATTTGCCTCAGAATGGCATGGTAATATAAAAAAACAACAGTAATACACAACAGCCATGGATGATAGGAGAATTGCTTGTACAAATTATGAAATTGCCATACATATTACAGTTAATAGATTTAATAGAGGCTATAGAAAATGCCACTTTTTCTGCCCACCAGTCCCCCTTGTTTAATCTCTGCAAACCACCCATTACTAAGAACTGTTTCCATGTGAGATAGACTGGTTGGGTCTGGAAAAACAGGGTGCACTGTTTTTTAAATTAATCATTACATAATACCCTGATTTTAGTTACTAGCTGAACCTGGATTTACTGTAATTATGCAGTTCCTCGTTCTGATTGATTTTATTGCCTTGATTGATAAAAAACATTTTGCGGTGCATCATAAAGTGAGCATAAATAGATTGCAATGTGAAATGTGCAAACATCTTAGGCTAAATGAGCAGAGCAAAAAAAAATAAAAATAAAAAATAAAGTGAAACTGACTTACTCTGTACGATTGCAGCAAATCCAGGAAAATATTCAGTTTTTCCACAACATCATCCTCTTCCCGCCTGCCCTGAGGACATAAGCAAAACAACATTTTTTACCCAGTGCCAGTTTTGGACAAGCAGAGCAGGTGGTGGGGATGAAGGACTGAGGGCTGTACCTGCTGAGCAGCTTTGTCAGATAACACAGCGAACTCCACAGATAGACTCTTCAGAGACTGACGCAGTGTCCCCCAGGTGCTTGGTGAAGAGGCCAAGGAGGGAAGAGACGAAGCATCTGAGCCCAGCGTACTGTCGAAAACAGCAGTATCACAGGGCCAGAATGTAACATAGTGGTGTCTTAGCTGCCAAACTCATTTCAAACTAACAACCGTGAAGAGACACAGAGGATTTGGAATCTTATTAACATTTGTTTGCTCAGTCCAAAACCTCTGATACTGGAGAAAGACTTTAACTTCATACCCATAATAATGAAATACCTGAGCTCTCTGCCAAACATGAGGAGATCAGTTGCATTCTCCTTAGAGCGCTCCGCCATTTTCTCAGCTCTGTCCCGCAGCTTCTGGAAGCTGTTGTGAATATTTCTAATCAGCTCTCTGCTTGTTGAGAACTGAGCCTGAATGTCAGCGGGGAGATATTCCTACGAAACGGATCCAACAATTTTAAATGCAGGTGATTGTTTGGGAGGGAAAGTATGTTAATTTTCAATTGTACATATGTGACATGTGACAAACCTTCGCCTGGGTTGCGATTCTGTTGGTCATGAACTCATCGCCCATTTTCTTGTAAGTGTCACGCAGCTTAGTCTGAACATCCTGTTTGGGAAGACGGGTGGGGAGTGTTTGAGTGGAAAAAGACACTGAGTAACAGGATGCATCTCACTCTCACTGTCATCATGATGATAATGCTTATTGTGTAACAGCTGGTGCCACAGCACTAGGCGAGTTGCAAAGATACTGTACAACATGATCGAGGCTGGATTATTTTAATGCTCTTTATGTTGGTCTAAATCAGTGGTTCCCAACCTTGGGTCCGGGCACCCCCAGGAGGGGTGGCAAAGATCACAGGGGGGGCGCAAGTCTTTATCTGGTTTGAGGTTGAGGTAAAAAAAAAAATATTTGCACATGTTAAACAAATTATGATAATACACTAGAATATATAATGTATACAAAAGTCTGTATGAGAAATATATATTTTGTTGTAACATGGCGGAGAAACGTAACAGTGCTGATAACTCCTCTGTATCAAAAAAGAAAGTAAGGCTCTATCTCGAGGGGGGGCGCCAAGGAAAAAAGGTTGGGACCCACTGGTCTAAATCAAACCTCCATCTTGCGCCTTTAACTTGTGCAAAATGCTGCTGCACGCTTTTTAACAAGTACATCTAAACGTGCACACATTACTCCTGTTCTCTACACCCTTCATTGGCTCCCAGTGTGTTTAGAATCAATTTCCAGTATTTAATGTTTGTTTTCAAGGCCTTAAATGGCCTGGCCCCGGAGTATTTGTCTGAGATTTTAACATTTCGTGAGCACAACAGGTCATTGTTGTGCTCAACATGGTCTTCAAGTCAACTGGTTTTACAAGTCCCAAGGTCAAGGTATAAACTGTTGGGTGATTGGGCTTTCGCAGTTGCTGCCCCAAGACTCTGGAACATTACAGTGGCTGCCAGGACGATACTTAAACACTGGAAAACACCTAAAACCCCAGCATTAAAAGAATGGGCTAACACCATGATAAAAAAAACAGCTTCATATGAGCATATCCTAAACAGGATAAACACTGTAAAAAAAGACAAAGCACCAGCATGGGATAGTTTCTGGATATACATCACACTGATAAACCTGTATTATGAACGAGGCTGCTAATTATTCAAATATTGAAGTGCCCCTAAAGCTGCTGATGTTATAGTCTTGATGTTGTAACTGTAATTGATATATGTAAAATATATATATATATTATTTGTTTGTTCTGTCTATGGTTAAGACTCGGTTTACATTGTAACAAGAAATGTCTCTGTGATACACTGAACTGTCATGCACCAAAGGAAAAAGCATAATAAAAAAAATACTTGAATTACAAAAAAAAAGACTCTGGAACAAGTTACCCCCTCCGCACTATTACTGATGTAGCTCTCTTTAGCTCCAAACTCAAAATGTATTTATTTAGAATGGCTTTTGATACATAGTAGTGGTGTGACAATTTCCCTTTCCTCCTCGTATTTCTATGTAACCTTTTCTGATTTGACTGTTTTCTATATTTTTATTCTTTTTATTGTATATTATGTTGTTTTATTCTTGGTTCTTGATATAAAGCACTGTGGATACCTGCTGGTTGCTGTAAAGTGCTATATAAATAAATGTTGATTGATTAATTGATGTACATACGGAGCCATTGAAGGTGAGGAAGGTCTTGACCAGCTCGTCCTCTGAGAAGAAGGGATGCCGTGCCACCAAGTTGATGAATCTGCCAAGAGCACGCCTCCTCCCTTCAATGAACTCACGCTCAGAGACGGAGGTCAAGACTGTGGACAGATACGAGAGAAAACACCTTCAGCACTTTGAAAAGGACTGTGTATGTTGAGAGAGTTGTGGCTATAAACTATAACAGGGGTAGACTGTTGGAATAAACTAATGTACCAACCATGTTTATGGTCAATTTATATAGTGTAGAATTCCTTTTAAATAAATACAAACACCAAAGGAGATCTCCACCGATTTTGTCTGTTTACGGGTGTCGGGGAGTTCAAGTGCATGTGAAAGAAAAGTTGTGTAACGCCTTTTGTGGATGCAGAGGAAGCTGTGCAAAATTTGAGTCAAAGTCGGTTGGCACTAAAGACCACAAGTTTAAAAGTGAAAACAATCTGGGGGTGTGGAGTTAGGAAGAAGTGACCTCTTAAGCCTGCTCCTTCTCTCTGCCTGAGGCGAGCGGCCCGAGGCTACACTAGCTGCTACTAGCATAACACACCTCAACCTCCCACTGAGCTGTCAGTGGTCAAGTTGCATTGCGGGTAACGTAGGCACCAGGTATTGCCACGGAGAAAGAATGCATGAAAAAATATTATCTCTTATTCTTTCTGCTGCATCTATCACTTTTTTTTAAACCATCATGAGTCCGACAGTGTTATAGAGGTGCAATGCTATCATCGGTGGAGTGTTCTCTCAGTTTACTTATCCTCAAAATTCCACTGCACCAATTACTGATAAAAATGAATAATTACAGTATATACATAGACATTGAAGCTAGATCTTGAGCTACACATATCAGTAGGATGTGAGGGGAAAAAAAATAAAAAAGAGTACATTCGGTGGGATGGTGAATTTACATGTGTGGTATCTTTATGACATATTCTGTACTTAAAGAAGATTGAGACATTGTTTGTCTACTCAAGTGTTTTGCAATCAACTGTGTGTGTGTGTGTGTGTGTGTGTGTGTGGATATAATTATCATTCCAAAGCTACACTAAAACTGAAATGCTAATTTTAAGCATCACTAGTTTCCTTGTTTTTTTCAGGCAATAACTTTGATGAACGGCGATGACTGTGTGAAACAACAGAGCCTGCAGGAACAGTTTGTATTAAAATTTAACACTTATTCTTTATTGAACAAAAACAAAATGCTCAGCTTGGATATTTACAATTGACCTTTCAGTCAAGCATATAACCCCAAATAATCCAAACTCTGCTCTTAAAACAATTATGGGTTCAGAAAGAAATGTGAAAATGGAGGAAATGCAGAAACAAAGAAATACAATGGTGACTGTGTAGATGTCAGAGTTCAGACAGAGTAACATACCTCCTTTTAACATTCTTTTAGGTGGCAGCGCCGGCACCACTCTGTAGGCAAATCTCTGAAGCAAAACCTCATGGAAGACATCAAAATCACTATAGCGCCGGTAAACTGATATTTTATAACGCTAAAAAACAAGAAGCAAAGAAAGAAAATCATTACAAAATGAACAAGAGCATGCATCATTAAGTTTTCCGTTGGAAACTGAGTTACATGAAGGTAATAATGGAAGGTAAATCTGTACTTTTCTTCCTGTAGACTGCAAACGATTACTCAAAGAAAAAAAAACCCACTAACTATTGTAATAGGAGCCCCAGAGTAAATGATGCAATTCAAACTTGATTGAGAAGTTAAGTGAAGAAAAGAAATGATTCAAAGTAAGGGTAAGACACAAATGAAGAATACTGCACCACATTTCCAGCTTTTCTTGTTGTTAAGGTTATTCTAACACAATTACACGCAGTGGGATTTATGGGATCCCTTGCCTGGCTGGTGACCTGGTACTCCACATGTTTGAGGAACAAGCCTTTCTTCTCAGGTATGAGCTCCACCTGGACTGTGTCTCTGACCAGCAGTCTGTCCAGCGTCTGGGACATCATCAGAACGTCCTCCTGAGCCGGCTGCATCCTCAATGCGTTAAGGTCCTTCAGCTCTCCGAGCTGAGGTTTTGGTAACTCTATCAAGCACACAACAAGCACCAACTTCTAATTGATTAAATCGATAAATCTAGAATGAAATGAATTTCTTAACTGTGAGGAATGCTGGTGTTCAAACCACTTTTCTCTTTTCAACAGATTACTACGTGTCTTGCTCTATTTGTCTTAAGCTAGCACAGCATTGTGCATGCTGTCTGTTATTTAACCATTTCTGTACATTCCAATAAGGTCATGAACTGAATGTAATGTACTGCGACAAATGCAAAAAACTTGTTCTTGAGCAGATGTGGAAGTGGCATGCAGCTAGCTGCGTTACCGACCACACCTGAAATAACAGAGAGAGCTTTAAATAATCACAGAAGGTCGGGAATGAATCTAACTCAAACCAGCATAATGGCTACCTCTATGAAAACCATGAGTTCCCCCCTATCATCTTGCCACTCTGGGACTAGTGAAGGTATGCAACACATAAACATAGCAAAGGCTTCTTTACCAAAATAAATAAATCATATAGCTGAATAATAGATAGTTGAATTAAATAAAAAATACTGCCTTTTCTTCTGTTGTGAAATAAATTAGAAGTATGGTATGAAAAAGTTTTATTTTTGTACAAATACATTAGGCATATATATATATATATATATATATATATATATATATATATATATATATATATATATATATATATATATACTCCCAATGTCCTTCTGTTACTTTATAATTATTATGATATTATGCAGTAATGGTAAACTGTTAGAGAATGTTTAAACCTTGAGTCTATGTGAGCCAATAAAAGAGTGACATTTGCCCTGTACAGATGAAATATCTTGACAGTAGGGAGATAGCTGAGGTTGCTCTCAGACACACACAGGAATCATCAAGCTACTCATTAAGCAAAGCTTTACTGCTCTGTTTTCACTGTAACCTACCTTGTATGCAGTTCTCCAAGAGTTTGGGGCTTGGTTGCTTTCCTTGCTGAGCAAGAGCAATCAAAGCAAGGGCTTTATAGAGTGACAACTTGCTCATGAATCCATCTGCGGAGTCAACATGCTCAGCAATCTGAAAAGGACAAAGACAATGTGACATTAAGGTCACCGTTTTTCAGTCCAAGATCCAAATTCAACTGTGGTTTTGCATTCCTTTACGCAAAAAGTGCTCACTAGACACAAAGGCAATGACATGCACGGAGTTTGCGCGGAGTTTGGGTGGGGCAGGGGGAGCACTGCCCCCCCTGGTAGCTGAATTGCATTGTTTCAAAAATGAGTGGAATAATTACTTCTGACATAACCAGATATTTTATAAATACTTTAAAAACATAAAACAACTAAATGGGGATAGGTAATACATCTGATTTCATATACTGCTTTAGTAAAAATAATATTTTTTCAGGGCTCTGCCTCTCACCTGAGACCATTGTCGACGCATATGCAGGACGCAAAAAACAATAATTTGTTGCACTAGTCGGGACATCTTACCGTGCCAACGTTACAATAAAGGTTGCCTAAATGCCATGTATATACATTTGCTGTCAGCTTACTAATTGAATGCGCATTTTGTGTAGATTTGGACTTTGATACGTTTTGTTCCACTTTGTTTAAACGGCGAAGTTCACCTCGTTCACCTGTTTGGAGCTGACTGGTGAATGTGACGCGCGTATAGGCCTTGCTGGATACACCGTGACTCTGATTGTGAATCTACTGATCGCTGTGGATGACTTGTTTTCACGTCATTGGATTACGGCAAAATACTGATCTTTTTTCTTAACGTGTCTTAACGTTTTATGGTGCGATTGCGCTTGGTTTCTGCGTTTGGAGAGGCATCTCAACAGACTGGAGGTCCAGACTGATTGTTCACTGTTAACCTACATGTTAGTTGAATGTAAGTGTCGGGGCATTCTGCTACCGTCTGTCTATTGTACTCCAACACAGCCGTGCCCACGGGCGTCAGTTTGGTTTGAAATGTGCTGGGGACAGAGACGCATTCGGAGGTACATTTCCAGAAGTGCTGGGTACAATGACGCATACGTTTTTTTCTCTTTCGCGCAGGTCAGGTTTAATGTACGTAAACAATGACCAATGATTACCAAATTTCTCTCTAATATTGCTCCTCATAACCACGGAAAACTGTCAAAAAATAGAACCCAAAGTCCAATTATTATGGACGTTATCTGACATTTAGCGTTTCTGCTTCACATTTTCAGCAGGGCAGCAGAGCAGCTGTTGGTTGACTCCCAACGGTTCTCATGGGCTTTATAAGTCCTAACATGAAAAAGCTTAACGTGGTTTAATATACCTAAACAACGATCAATCATCACCACATTTCTGGTTAGATTTTTTGACAGTTTTCAGTGGTTATGAGGAGCAATATGAGAGAAATTTGGTAACCATTGTTTAGGTACAAGCTTTTTCCTCGCCTTTTCCTCGCCATAGCCTGTCAAGTTCTTTTGACAGGCATACGTGTTCATTTCAAGATATGGCCATGATAAATTTGGTGAAAGTTGTTGAGGTACATTAAACCACGTTAAGCTTTTTCACGTTAAGCAGAACAGGCAGCGTTGTGAACAGAGAAGCGTACAGCCTGCGCAGCAGCAGAGCGGCTGTGTCTGTGCCTGCCCTGTGGGGACAGAGATTGTTGTGGATTTTTTGCATCTGTCGCTCAAGAATTATATGCGTTATGGACTTCTTTTTTTAACTAAATTGAGCTCGAGGTTTTAAAATGTTACAATGTAAATTCAAATCTGCTTAAAAAAATAAACCTATGTTTATTTAGCATGTTTGTTTTGTCCATATGTGATCGTGCTGTGTTCCCCAGGTCTCAGTTGCTACAATGAGTTTTTTGTTTTTTTTGCCCCCCCTGGCTCGAATGTCAAACTCCGCCTATGGGCAATGATATGTTGAACGGTCAGGAAAAGGGAAATTCTACTGAACCATGACAAACACTATACACTCAGAGCAATTTCATAACATCGATGTGTGTTGTAGCAATATTTTATATTCTAGCATTAAAGGAACCAAATCTGACAGGTTGTGAATTATGTAAAGCCCACGTCTTTAACAGTCTGCTAGCCTACCCAAAGATGGTACCAACCTCCTATTGATAAGACATTACACTTAAATCTACAGTATCTGCCTTGCCTGCACAAAACATAAAGTCTTATCAGAATCAAACAAATATTTGCACAAGGATATCATGTACTGAAGTGTTTAACGTATTAATTAATTCCTTTGATTAGAACATTGGTCTTAGACTTTTTAATTTATCAATCAATAATTATTTCATATTCCAACCCCTTGTCAACATAAAAGCTAAAGTCTATGTGAGCAAATAATACATGGATGGGATGTAAAAAGTATTTAAGTTATAGCAAGCTGTAGGCTATCAGGCACATGCCAGGTAAAAGACAAGATGCAGAAAGTGATACTTGTTTGAAAATGTTATTTACTGTTGTTTTAATGGTGGGTGCTGCCTTTGTATCATTACAAACAACAGATTTGTATAGGCTGTTGCCTGCTACAGCCTCTTGATTATTTAAGTGTGAACCCCTCACCTGGCCTAAAACCGTCTTGGAGAGATCGGTCCTTTGGAGCAACCGCTGAAAAACTTCAACCTGCACTCTCTCATCTGTCTTACAGCGGATGGCCTCATATACTTCCCTGTAATAGGCAGGAACTGAGCCTAAAAGAGGAACAACACCTACATAGCATCACAACCACCCAAGTGTAATACTTGATCATACCCCTAATCAAAAATAATGTAATATATGATAATATATCATATATCAAAATATCACAATATTTTTTACCAAATACCTCGATATCGATACAGCAACAATATTGTAGTGTTGACTAATGGTGCTTTCACAAAATATTTACACAATGAGATTTTTGATAAATAATCATCAGTAATGTGGATATAATAGAACAGTTACAACAGTCTGGTAAGTTCAGAAAATGACATCACTTTACTGCAATGCAGCCTTTAAAATCAGGAAAAGACAACACTTATGCCATATTACGATATTACGATATCCAAAATCTAAGATATCTAGTCTCATATCACGATATCAATATAATATTGATATATTGCCCAGCTCTAGTGGCACTCAATGGTTATTGTGATCTTATCACCTTATATTATCTCAACACAGTTTATAGTTTTACTCTGATGATTTCAATGTATTTAAAACAGACAACCCTCAGAGATTGTCAACCTAATCATAGCTTTACAATAGTGAGAAGGAGATACGATGAAGATATGAAATCTGAGTACTAATATACTGCAAAAGAGCTGCATTGCACAGACACATTTTCACGTGGCAGTAAAAAAAGAATCAAAATGTTCATAAACCCTTTGCATCCCTGGCATCTTTAACAGTAATATGTTACTGTAGCTCATCGGGTATCAAGAAAACAGTAGCGCATCAAAATAAGATCAACCACTCATGAAGAGTTTTTAAGATGGAGCAACTTCAGTGCGAGATCTTAATGTACCCAAACTTTCTCATTGGTTAGTTCACGTCAAGACTTTCCCGAACAGTAATGTCCACATTTTAAAACATCTGATATTATATACTTTGACTGGCTTGACACCGCAACCCCAAACTAAAAATATTGATTAGGAAATAACATGACAGCACTGTGATAAGAAAAGTAGAGGAAGTTTTCGCACTGTACCTTCACTGATCTCTCCTGCCATGGTTCAGACTGTCATGTGAGCGCAAGAGCACCTCCATGTGATTTCCTGCAAAAAAAGAAAAAAACAAGTAATTTATTTCTTAAAGTTGTAGTGAGCGCTGGTTAAAGTCCAAGTGTAGAGTAGAGCAATAGAGACACTTACATACACTGGCAGCTAAGGAGTATATGTCATCATCTCTTGCAGTAATTCAATTAAACGTTTAAGTTTCGAAGGAGTGAAGAAGCGCGGGTGCTAGTCAATCAGCAGCTCTGTTGATGCAGTTTATTTCTATTTCACCAAATGATCTGGGAGAAACTGTCTTATTATGACCTGATTATTTTCTGGTTTCACTTCCAATTAAATTTGGTTTGAATTTCTGTTCCTCATTCTTCAAAGTCGATATAAGCTAACGCTGCCCTTATGTACTCCTTGTAAGTTCCAGCTTCTGTATTTCTAAAGTCGCAAATACGGCTTTCCCGATATTTGAGGCGGGTATGGGGTATGGCAAGTAGAAGGTCAGGGACGGCACCAGGCAGGACGGCATGAGACGGGACGCTATGACATGGGACGCTCCAGGCTGCCGCCATACAGCCTTGCGATATTTAGCTAAATGCCACGATCAGAAATATTTGCAAATTTTAAATCAAGTCGCACGGCTATACAATATAAAATTGGGAATTTTTATTTATCTGTTATGGTTTGTTATGCACACAACGTTTACCATTTTGTCAGATAGCTTTATGCTTTAAGCCCCTGTCAAATCTCAAAAATCACCGCTTTCTTGAAGTTGAATTCACCACCCGATTCAATAAAGCAGGAGTTATAATATTTCCGACAGTACTTGAATCTCTCATTAACTGACCAATATGGCGCCTCTGGGTGGCGCTACTTGGTCATTTGTTTTTTTGGCCGGTGAGGTGGGCTGTGTGTGTGCGGGCCGGGCCGGGTATTCCGCCAGCTGGGTTAATTTCGTGAACAATTGCCGTGTTGGCCACCGGTCTCCCTACACTCAACTAGTAACTGGATGGACGTTTTACTGCAAGAGAGAAACCGGGGATTACCAACTGAACAAAACGGGATGTAGCTAGCTCACTAACCGCAGACCAACATGTCAAGTGGAACAAAAGAGACTTCTTGTTGTTATTCGCCTCCGTGCACGAGTCTCAGCGGACTGAACTAGCTAACCAGCAGCTAAACCCGGCTAACGTTAGCTGAGTTAGCTAGCTACATTACGGGTAAAACTAGGTAGCTTAAAAAAAAGCTTACTATTTTTAAACCTTTAAATTGACCGCGGCACTCGGGAGTTTACCGTTAACATTAAGACAAGATCCCGGCTAGCGACACAACATTGACTTAAGTTGACATGTTAAGAAGCTAACGTTAACTAGCTACACTTGGCTGGAGTTATAACGTTAACGTTACTAGCTAACGTTACATCAGTGTTTGTCAATATAGCGAGCTGTTCTGGTCGAACTTGTATTGCTAATACTAAATTATATAATATAGTGTGAACATCTATTATGTACTGATTTAGATTAGTAGTATTTGCAATTGGCACAGTCAAAATAACACTTCAACTGGTATCGTTAGTATATCTAACGCGAGCTACCTTACCAACTTCGTTTCTCATGCTAGATTAGCAACACTGCTTTTCTTTTTGTCTTTCATCCCGGATACAGACATACTTTATGAAGTGGATTCCTCTATGTGTTTACAGTTTCAATCATCCTTGCTTGCCTCTTTGGTGAGTGGATCATATTAACATTTGCTCGCCATGGCAGCAGTGGTTAGCTACTCTCCACCATGGTGGGTGAACCTTATACACAGACTTCCCCATTTCAACTTCATGTTCGAGCACACAAGCAGTGATTTCCGACCAGAGGACTGGACATATCAACAGGTAAAAAACGTCTCACTGACCCATGTGCCTTGTATATCATATGACCCTATAAGTTGTGATTCCCAGGCACCTTACAGATGCCTATAGGAATGTTAACAATTAAGGCTTCTTTGACTTGTTAGATTGAGTTCAGCGTCCACCTTCAAGAGCAGGAGAATATGATTGCAACCTTAAATTTAAATTAACGTTAATATTATTTCTCAGTGACAGATGACCTGTTTGCACCTGTTCCTCCTCTTCACCTTTTGACCTTTTGATCCATGTCACCATCTGTGTGTAGCTGTTATATCCATGTCTTGACCTTTGCCAGACACCAACCAGCTGGCATTGTATATTGTGATCCATGCCATCTAAATTTACTTAAACGGTCATAATACTCATATTTAATATAACCTGTATTTGTTAAGGGCATTTGGACTCTACAGTACTTTTGCAAAAACATTATCTTCCTCCATTTGATGTCTAGTTTAAAGAGGTAGCAAAGGTCCAGTGTACTGTACAGTCGGAACAGCTAAGACTCTGGGAGGGAGAGCAGCATGGCTTTTTTCACATGGTTAATATAAGAGATTTTCTAAATATAGGTTCTTATTGCAGTTGTACCTTTTGGTGGGTGTTTGGCACTTTCTATGTTCTCATTTATGCTGATGCCATTGGTTTTTGTTATGTCTTAGTTGGTTTGCAGGTTATGCCTCTCAGAATAGTGATTGACATGGCACACCTATTAGCTTTGACCCACAGGATCCAGGGAAATGACTGCATATATCCAATTTGAAAATTAGGACCACTGATTGTGTCAGATGGCACAGCATTAACTTCAGATTAAACTTTGGTTTAACATTCAACAAAGACATCCTACAAATCCTGCAAATCCTCCTAAGTAATTTAGTAGAAACTGTCGATTCAACTGTTTAATTAACTTAATCTGCTGTCTTGTAAGATGGGAAGTTGTTTATTTTGTCTAGGGCGTGATAAAGAGTTAAATGTACCAACATTATTTGGCCCTAAAATAATTAATAATTGTCTTTAATTCATTCATTAACTGACTTTGTTATGCTGCTCATTTTTTAAGGTGGAAAGGTGTCAGATGTTTGCCAGATTTCTTTAGTTGATTCATGATTTAGTGGCAAGGATGGGCTCTAGTTAAGACAAAATGAGCATTTTACAGAATGTATTGTTTACCTAAGGTGACGCTGGAGTCCATTTACTCACCGTTGTTACTGTCCAGCTCTCGGAGGTAAAATTGGGAGCCGTTTCCTGGTGGAATACAGGGAGGGTTTATTGGATAGTTAGCCTAATGGCTGCAACTGTATATGTTTGGCGCTCAGTGTGTACAGCTAGAAGTCCAATGTAAACAACATTACTGTTAAAAGGATGGGGATATTCAGTGGAAATGTAATGCACATTTTCTTAATGCACAAGTAATACAGCTGTTGGAGCACATTATGTCACTCCACACTGTTATCACAGCAAGAGCAAAACACAAGAGGCCATCATTAGCTTAAACACCATACTTTATTAACCCATTATGCTGCTAATTATTGTCAATGCATAGCTCTCACACAGTTGTTAGGGCAAGTCTTGACTTGTCAGCTGTCAGTGGTGCTCATTATAGGACTACTTCATGATGATGCAACCTTGGTGCCTTTGAATTTGTCACTCTTACCTCTTGCACAGATGATATAGAAGCAATAAACCAACAGTAGCATGCAATAAGGCTGTGCAATGTATCGATATTATATCAATATATGAGACTGCATATCGTCTTAGATTTTAAGTAATATGGCATAAGTGTTGTCTTTCCCTGGTTTTAAAGGCTGCATTACAGTAAAGTTATGTCATTTTCTGAACTTACCACACTGTTCTAGCTGTTCTATTTTTTGCCTTTACTCACTTAATCATTATATCCAATATATTGATGATGATGATTGGTAAAATCTCACTGTGAAAATATTTTGTGAAAGCGTCACTTGTCAACCCTACAATATCATCGACATTGATGTATTTGGTCAAGATAGTTGTGATATTTGAGTTTCTCCATATCGCTCAGCCCTAAGTAGGATTATAGTTTTTACTGCTGGACGCGCTCATTCGCAGTTATTGAGTCATGTTTGGTTGAACTGAATATTCGGTTGTCAAGACTGTGCTCTGAGACTGCAATTGTTCCAAGATTGAGTTCCCTAATTGCCATGTTCCCAATCACTGCATCAGGGTGTGTCAGTCACTGCAATGCATTGTTGAGAAAACTAGACAAATGGATTGACCCTGGGCTTTTACAAAACAAAAATGGCAGGATGGAAATCTGCCCCAGTCATGAATCCTTAGGAGTATACAGTGAAGTACGCCCTCTGTCTGACCTACATAGTGCTGCTGTTGACTAAGAGGTTTGACTATGATAGTATATTGCTCTACTGCTAGCTTTGAAATTCTGCCCATGTATGTATGCATGTATGTATCTCTCAATTTGTCTTTCATTCTAAACTTTTATTGATGTAAAAGTGGCATCAGCAATGAAGTTTCCATAACGCCATCCTTCTGTCCACCAGTCTATCCTGTTACTGGGTGGTGTGGCGCTCGCCTGTCTGGCACTGGACCTCCTGTTCCTGCTTATCTATTCCATTTGTCTGTGCTGCCGGCGAAAAAAGAATGAGGATCAGCCCGGTGCTGACTGCTGCTGCACAGCCTGGTGTGTCATCATTGCAACACTCGTCTGCAGGTGAGTCTAAACACCTGATTGGAGTGGAGAGGATTAGGGCTGGGTGATATAGCCAAAATCTTCTATCCCAATATGTCATTTAATATCTGTATAGCAATATTTATCACCATATAGCATGTTTTCTGGTAATTCAATACATAAATAGTCTATATGAAATAACCACATGTTAAAGTCTACTTTTGTGTACTCCTGTGTGAATTAAAAACTTTGTAAATGTCCTGAAAACCTATTTCGGAATATGTTTAGATAAATAAGTACATCTTTCAGAGGGTATGTATTTGAAGTCTTCCTCATGTTTTAAGTTGCTTGGGTTTGACCACCTTCATGCTTCCACAATAGTGACAAGAGAGCAGAGCGAGACACAATGACCTTGCTGTAAGTCACCCGCTGTGTCCTGCTGCATTTGTCTTGTATGATCACTTTAAGCTGCATACTCTATGCATTGTCTGACAATGGCATACAGGACGCCAATCAACAACCGACCAATTTTAGCTAAATATTTTAATTATGTGGTCGGCACTAAACACAATGGAAAGCTCGGCTTTAGAGAGGGGCAAGAACTATCCTCATACAGCCTGCAAACCAACCAACCAGGAACCTGCAATTTTTTAATCACAATAATTGAAACAATTTCAATAAATCATTATCACATTTGCAGAGGTTTGAAATTTTGCTCAGTCCACTCAATATTTTCCATATGAAAAAGAAGGATATGCTTGTAATTTGGCAACGACCACAGTTCACTACACAAAATAATCCAAGGTAAAATTAAATCACATTTCAATAAAACAGCTTCTTAGCAGAAACCCAAAGGACTTTCTAACCCTAAACTAAGTATCTAAGGCAAGGCTTACACCCAGACTGACAGTCACAAATAGCATGGATGAAGAAATTAGTTATGAACTTGTTTGTCATTTTTGTAAAACTGTACAGCAGTGCTGAGGGAAATCATATTTGTATGTGTGCACAATTAAAGCACAAATACTATAGGAGTGCTGCTATATCCTTCAATTTTGTATTTTGTTTGTTATTTTTGAAGTAGATAGTGTGAGAACTGTACCATCTGGACATGCTTTCTATCCTTGAGCATTGCAGTTGTTTCCTGTTTTCCTCCTCCTGTTGATGGGCCACTGAGCCATCGATTCAGAGTAGTACAAAGAGCTTGGGGACCTGATGAGTACAAGAACTGCATTACAATCGCTGTATCTGTGGGTGCTTGTACAAAAAAATAAAACAGTCGGAGATCATAAATTTCTTTGTTTTGTATTGCTTTTGTTCTTTAAAGGAGTCCATGCGTGGGATTATTGCAAAAGGCACTGCACCAATATTAACGATATTGGGATTATCCTACATTTTTCATTTGTGTGTTATCAGTTATTTTTTAGTGTTGTTTTTACCAATACTGAAAGAGCAGTTTCCAGAGGTTCATCATCTCAGCGTGGAGGTTAGTTGTGTTTTGCTCTGATACTGCTCCTGTTCACCTTTTTCACACTGCACGGTGTGAGAGGAAGAGATTAGCAGCCCTCCAGGAAGCAGGGAAAACCCATTGATTCACTGAATGAAGTTGGCTGAACACTGTTAGACTTGGTCGGACTTAGCTTGGAGGGATTCGCTTATCATCATCCTACTTGATAAAAATCCACTCTGGCATAGGATGGGGGTTAGCAAAAACCAACAGTTGCAACACAGGACGAGATATTGATTCTCACTTCAAATTGCTTCTCAGAGCACAGAAAGGGAGCCTATTTTTTTGTCACTGAAATATACAAAGCAATACCTCTTTGAGAAGCATCTACTCTGTAGAGGATTGCGAATTGCACACAAAGAAATTGTCAGAATATTTTTTCTTTTCTTGATGTACCTATAGAAACTGTTTCCAATGCAGTTGTCGGAACTGTTTTTCTGCAACCTGAGGCCTGTCTGTGCAAATGAGAGCTGATCTCCTGCCTCAGTACAGCCTTTGTCAGCCGTAGTGTGGGGTTTGGAGCATAGCTGGTCCATTCCGCTGTGTTTCCATGGTTCTGTAAGGAGTCTTTCTGCCGGAGCTGAAAGGAGCCTGTTGACTGGGGTCTGAACCGACAGGGTTAATATAGAGTTCACACGCCTCTCTCCCAGCCTTGCTATCCCCCTCGCTCGCTCGCTTCTCTGTCTCCTCTCTGTGTCTTTTTTAGCTAATCCCTCCTCCTCACCACCCTGTCTCCCCACCCTTTCTTTTGTCTCCCCTCAGCGCTGGCATTGCTGTCGGTTTCTATGGGAACGGCGAGACTTGTGATGGAGTGAACCGGCTGACGTATTCCCTGCGCCATGCTAACCGCACAATCACTGGGGTGGAGAAGCTGGTAAGACTGAGGGCACAAATTATACCAACATGTTTAATAATTCATCACCCTTCTGCCATTTGCATCCCTGGTTTCCCCCTACCACTAGAGCTGTGCAGTAAATCTCTTTTTACTTCAACTCCATCGTGTCCTTGTTTGTCCCTGTGCTGGCTCTAGGTATATGACAGTACATCCTCATTGAACCAGACGGTAGACAACAATCTGCAACAGCTTGAGGGCCAGTATGCACAGCACGCAGACTACCTGTCCATCATCCAAAAGCTGCAGGGCCAGCTGGATGAGCTGGTCAGACAGATGGCGGAGATCCCCTTCTGGGACAACACCGACATCTCCCTGGAGGAACTGGCCGTCAAGATTGAGCTGTTTGACTGGTACAGGTAAGTCTAGTGGTGCAGTTCAAGCAATCATTCAAACAAAGGATGCCATACAGAATAATGCAGCACATTATATATTCAGCTTCTGTCTGATGCTGCAGAGTAAGGAGTGGCAGCAGCAGCAGCAGGGAGCAATGCAGACAACATCATGATTCATGTGCTACATCTCTTTATTAAACTTTCAATGCAGACACGCACTCTTTCAGTAATTCACTGGCTTGTGAAGACTTTGTGTCGAAAAGTTGAATGTTGCTTGGTCTCTTCCTTGGCTGAGGCTGCTCTCGGAGTGCATTAGGAAGCTGATGCGGCCACAGACAACAAGGAATGAGTTGTACTTGTTCAGCATATCATCAGTCTATTGACTCACCAAGAATCTCAAACCTGCATTAAGTTTGGTAGAAAATATTAAAGAGTTGTAATCCCTCTGGGCGGTATTGAGTTTGCTTATATGTATGCCTAAATTTATAAATATGCAAGTGGCTTACCAAATGGTTTACTATGTTTGTGTCACAACATAAATTCAAACCTGAAATGATATGCGATACTTGCATATCATGTCTAACTTATTCTGAAAACGGCTATAATTTATATATCCATAATGTCAATGTGAAAACAATGTGGCAATGTGAAAGGGGTCTCTTGTTATAATCTCTTTGGCGTCTTGAAATAAACTATTCCTGGTATTAAACACATTTTTCTAGGTAATTATTATAGAATTTTGTATTTATGAGCTAAGAGTTTGAATTATTGTGCTTGTTCTAAAGATGGAGCTCCTTTTTCTATTAGGAGATGGGTTGCTGCGCTGTGCTCTTGGCCATTTGTTGTTAATGACATTTGTCCTCACAGGTGGCTGGGCTACATAGGCCTGCTACTGTTCGACGTCCTCATCTGCCTTCTGGTGCTGTTTGGCCTCATTCGCAACTCCAAGGGAACACTTATAGGGTGAGTCTCATCACAAGTCATCGCCACAAGAGGACTTGGTTCTGCCCTGGGAAATTATCATAAAATTATTTTTCACGAAGCCTTCAACTAATCAGGGCCATCTTGTCATTATGGTTTAGTCAGGATGAATTTACGCTCTATAAAATATCAGTCCGGTCACAATTAATTTAGCATAATGAGCCTGATATCCTCAGTATTTGGTGTTTACTAATGACACTTCATGACACACTTAAATCTAATCTTATATTTTTGGTTACTGTTTTATATTCAATAAAACAGCTATGAAAGGGCTATTTGCATTTTATAGGCACTAAAAGTCAGCCAACGATGGGATAAATGTATCATAAGAAATGAGACCACTGTGCAGTTTTTCCTTTTTAATAGGAATCAAAAAAGCAAATATAAACAATTTGTATATAGTAAGTTATACACACAGTGACAGCAATGCTTGTAATCAATTGCCTTTGTTTTTTTATTTTCAACAATGGTTAATTTAAAAGCTTATTGTCTTATATTGTGATTCAACAAGTAGATGGTTGAGCTTGTTTTTTGATTCCACACTTTTCCCATACAGTAGAGTTTCCAGCACATCATTATATAGCCACATTTAACTTAAATATTTCAGGTAATGTTGTCTGTTTTGTTAATCTGTAGCTGGGCCTACCGTTCTCCTTCTGTAGGAGCTCTACTTTCTCCTTTTGTTCTTTACGTAGTTTAACCTAAACATACACAATTTCACCACAGTGTTTTGAAGATGAGATTAGTGTTTTACTTCCAAAAGAAAACTGGTCCAATGTGATGCATGAGTAGGCTTGACACATACTAAAGTACCAACTTAATTAGCTTAAACATATCTCCCGCTACACTGTATGGATTGTTGTTGTGCACATGAATGGTATTTCTCTAACACTGGTTAAAGGTACTTAAACATCTCACCTCCTCTTGCTCTCCCCAGGGTGTGCTTGTTTGGTGTAGTGGCTCTCGTAATCAGCTGGGTCTCCCTTGGGCTGGAATTGGCCGTCTCTGCGGTAAGTGTCTCCACCAGAGCATGATCGTGTTTTCCAGGTAGAGCTGCGTAGTTTATTATGTATAATTGGAAAACACGTTTTTTTTTTTGTGTGTATGTGTTCAGCCAAGGACTGCAGAATTTGGCAATGGAGGGGTGTTTTATTTCTCTTAATCTGTACAGTTGAGGAGTCAAAAAATTTATAAAATGTGGCACGGAGTGACAAGAAAAAAACACCTGTATGATGTAATGCAAGGCATTACTGTAACATTGCAGTAAATACAACCATAAAGATCCTCTCCAGACATGACCATAAGCAAAACTCATTTTTGAGTGGAAGGGGACTTTAATGTAAACATAAATTTTTTGTTTAAACTACTTCAGGACTCTAGACTAACTTTTTTTATTAGGAGCATTGTAGCCCCTAACTTAAAATAAATTAGGGGCACAGGCAGAAAATGTAGTAGAGTAAAAATGATTTTCACTGAAACATGGTAACAACAGCGCTGTGCAACAGCATGTGACGATGAGTGTGGCGCTATGAAAACGAGACGCAAGAGTGTAGATGACATTACCCACACAGTTGACTAATCACTCACGGACTCTCCACCTCTCAAACACATTGGCCATCTCTGGCAGACTCGCTCTCCTCTTCTTTTTCAGCATTAAATAAAAATGTCATCAAATTTGCAGGTCGCACATGTGCGAGTAGTTCAAAAAAACACTGTCCACTGTCTTAAAGACTGGAGCCCTGTACTTCATTAGTCCTAAAAACAAGTTTACGTTCCACAAATGTTGTATTTGAACACAGAATTATTGTATTTAGTCGCATCACAATTACAGGGTTTTATATTTTTCTCACTCAGCACTTTCCAGAAATGCTCAAGATTAATTTTGGTGAGACTTGTGATCACAAGCAAAATAATTTGGATTAGCTTTGTAGCCATTATATGGCAACCATTGTACACAGAAGACCAAAGCAGCTAATTTGGTTGCCTCACAAAAACTACTTTTACTGATGCTGGGACTTCAGCTGGGATGGAATCAGCCTGTAATGTTGTAAACATGTTTTTGATAGCTGCAATCAATTACTCCAATGTTCCATCCAACATGACATTGCATCTAGTAATGTGTTGTTAGAATGCCGTGAAAATGTCACTACAACTGTGTTGTTCATTTGTAAGTCTTTGTTTTCTTGTTTTTCTAGACCTCCAGTGACTTCTGTGTTGCCCCTGACACGTATGTCACCAAAGTGGCAGACCAGTATGGAGTCGTCAATCAAGGTATGAATCGCATACAAGTATCACTCATGTGACGCTGACTGAGATTACCAGGTTGTAATGCGTTGGTTTTGTATTTACTCAGACAACTCGTAGAAATGGTGAATATTACGCATTTGAAATTGTAGAGGACACATTAGCCTGAATTGTTTAATTTCCGCCCCCTTCCCAGTCTCAGTATTCTGATTATTGTGCAGCAGTGAGGTGGATTTGTTCTGAAGAGTGAGGCTTGGTCTAGTCCATTGCCCATAAAAAGCCTCTAAAAATGACTGCCACATCTGCGGCAGGGTCAAGAGGACAATGAGCTGCCTTTTTAGGCACTACAGAAGCCTCTTTAACAGTCTTGCTTTAGTAATTGCCCAATCTCGTCCATGATGGGATGCATGTAAGGGGGAAAATGATTGTGTGTGTGTGTGTGTGTGTGTGTGTGTGTGTGTGTGTGTGTGTGTGTGTGTGTGTGTGTGTGTGTGTGTGTGTGTGTGTGTGTGTGTGTGTGTGTGTGTGTGTGTGTGTGTGTGTGTGTGTGTGTGTGTGTGTGTGTGTGTGTGTGTGTGTGTGTGTGTGTGTGTGTGTAAGGCAGAGATAAGAGTAGTGGAGAAGAGGATCAGAGACACAATGCATTTCCGGCATCCCTCTTCAGTCCAGAAGATGGTGCTTAGAAATAAAAAAAACAGGACTTCCTGCCTACTTGATATCATCATCAGATTCACAATTTTTTCTTTTTCTGCTCTCTTCTCTAAAATATGGTTATTGCTGAATACACAAACCAAGCTTTTGGTGAGTCATCAGCTGTAAATGTTGTGATTTTCTCTGAACCATGAGCACCAACTGACTCTATGTACTAAACTGTATAATGCCACAGCTGTGAAGCTGTATTTTTGCCCCAGGGCTGAATTGTGCTGTATGGGGGTTTTCTGTTCTATTTTTTCCTCGGTCACTCATGTAAACTATTCAGTCATTGAAGGAAATCTATTTCTATTTGTTTTAAATTAGGTTTATTACTATTACATTAAGACATTACTATACCAATTTGTCTCACCCTGCCAAAATGTTTAACCTGGTGGGATAATGTAATGCCAAATCTCTGTCTAATAAACAAGCTATCTTGTGACCGTAGCCCAAAGCCTCAGCTCACAAATAATCAATCTTGATTATAAAACATGTGTTGTCCAAGTCATTGTAAGCTTTATTTTGAGCTTTTATCACTAAGTTAGGGGGCAGAACAAATTCTTAATTTTCTGCTACATGAAACTGTGGCAAAATAACAGAATTACATGTATATAAAGTCACTTTTATATTTTTGATTATTATTATAAGCCATAATTGGATCTCCATTCCAGCCCACTGTAGCACCGTATGTCAGCACAGTTGAAACTAATTTGTAAGTTATACAAGAACAGCAGTATTTCTATCCATTACCAAGTCAGACTCCAAAAAAGAAATGTGCTTTTCCTGATATGTATGTGTGTGGGTGTATGTGTGACAGAAACTTGCTTGCTATGTACTTCTCTATACCGGATATCCTCGTCATGATTTTGCTCAACTGTGTGGGAAAGAAGCTCCCGACACAGCAGCGAGCGTGGACGTCTAGGTTGGTGGTGGTGTTCTCACAGCTTGTATTTGTGGACGTTGCTGTTGCTTTTGAGTCACTGAGGATTTCTCATCGTCGCTGTGAGTTAGTAGCTAGAATGGGTTTTAATAGCATGTGAAAGTCCAAAACCATGATTACAGTCTGGTTTGCTCTCTGGTGTGCTGTGAGCACAATACAAGTTTGCCCATGTAAATTTATCAATAACTCCAGAGGTGATTAAACCGCTCGTCAGGCTGTTTGCAGAAAGCTCTGTGTTATAAAAAGGGTTATACCTAAGCCTTTTATACTGGCTTTGTGTTCTGTTGTTGCGTATGTGTTACTGCATCATGGGAAAAAACACATTTATTCATGTTATTAGAGCGCGTGTGAACTTCATTCTTTTGGAACAGTTCACCTCAGGATTAGCGTAGCGGGATCACAGTTACAGAAGCAGTCAAGCTCTAACAAGGCATGCAGACAACACGTTGAGACCGAGCTAGAAAATAAAATACAATCTCTCTGCATGGGTCTGCTACCAGGCTATCGAATGTAGTGTTTTGTCCAACTAACAGTCCAAAACCCAAACACATTATAGCTCGACCGATACTGGAGTTTCGAGGCCAATATCAATATTTGCCAATTTAAATGAGTCCGATAATGGTCTATCGGCCTATTATGACGACACGGTTTAAAAATGACCTCAAACCTAGTTGTCATTTTTGTGCTGCAACTTCTTGTTAATTTTTAAGCAACGCCATAATAAGCAGAGGGTTAGGGTTAGCATAAAAATCAGAAACCTAATTTTTCAAGTGAAAATTCAAAACTTTCACTCATCCAGCCTCTCAGATGTCTCACAGTTTTTGCTGCTTTTCTTTGTCATATATGGCTAAGTTAAATTTGTCCGGGTTTTGGACTATTGGTAATGAAAAGAATTGTTCCTGTTGCAGGCCTACATGTGAATTTATGTGGCTCTGCTAACACTCAAACTGTCCTTTTTATTCACAGATATCCTGCAGCACTACCTTAGTTGCAGTTTGGAACAAACAAACCCCTTCCAACAGGTTTGTTGCATTTATCACCACTACATTTGTTTTTAACATGTTAAATAAACGCATGAAATCAACACATTTACACTTAGATGAATACCAATAGTAGGTAGTTTACTAGCTCAACATTAATGTGATGTTGATAATAGAAAATTCAGCGGTCACAATATTATAGACATAATCTCTGCATGATGTGTGACCTTGTAATTGGTGAGAATTCAAGTGGGCACAATGAGCCACTCCCATTGCTCAAAGGACTTTTTTCCATGCAATAGTACAATACTTCCCATTATGCCAGCAGGAAAACTGATGCAGAGCAGCCTTTCCTGTGTACTGATAGCATTCACTTGCATCAGACGATGTGTGTTAGAAGCTAGAGAAGAACTTTAACTTCACTTTACTGTGAATCTATAGTTTGCATCAATGGGCTACCTTTTTTTTTTCTTTTCATTTTATCTTACAAACCACATGAATAAATCAAAATCTTTGAGTGCTACTGAAGTCCAGGCATCTGTTGTTAGTACAACTGTAAATAAATGGAAGCGATCTATTATACAGTATGTAAACCTTTTAGCTCATCTGTAAGGTATTAGCATGCCTTCCCTAGACATCCATGTGACTACAAAGGGAGACAACCAAAGCATCTTTGTAATGATTAAAATAATGGAAGTACTTTTAAGATGTGCCGGGCTGCTACAGTATTCAAACTTCATTTCAGAAGCTCTCCGGGAGTCACAAAGCATTAGTGGAGATGCAGGATGACGTGTCTGAACTGCTGCGCTCTGCCACCAGAGAGTATAAACAAACTCAGGTATGTTTCCAGCCCCATCACTTGACTCTTTACTAGACATGCCATTACAGGGCAACTGTTACCATAAAAATCCCCCCCACTAAGCCACAAGCTGTCCTGTACTATTGTACTGTTTGTAATGACAGAATATCCCAGTGAATGGGACCAAATAACTGACCTGCAGAGAAGGAAAGTGCACCTGTCCACATAAAGATCTGCTGACGGCCCACCTGGGACCTGCATTATGTCCATTTAGCTGCATTAGGCTTTCACTGGCCCTTGTCAATACAACACTGTGGTATTGTCCAGCGCTGGTCCTTACACTGTGTTGACAGAGGCACAAATGAGAGCTGACATTGGGAATAGAGAGAGGCATATTTCACTTCACATACCCACACAGAGAAATGTGCTGATGTTGTGGAAATGTTTATATCAGGCTATCGGACGTATTTTCCGCTGGAGCTGCGATGAGAATTGGAGGAAGAAGGGAAACGGACCATTAAAATGTATCGTACATTAAAATCTGCTTTTTCAGCTGAAGCTGCTGTGTTCTGTTGTATATTGACGAAAGACATCCAAGACATGCATAGACTAATCAGTGAATTAATTAATGTTAAAAACCTAATTTACTTTTCACCTGCTTCCTTTTTGCAAATGTTTACGTTTTATTTTTTTTACTGCTTACAGGCAGGAAACTACCGCTTAGTTGCATTTTTGTAATGAAGACAATGTAAATTATACAAATTTAGTTTGTCATCAAAGCATACCCAGGTGCCAAATTTGGATTTCACATTAAACCTTTTTTCAACATTGCTAATTTTGTGTTTACTTCCTCATTAATCCCAGGGAAGTTTAGAAGAGATCCAAGGGATACTGAACACCACAGAGATCAGTCTACATCAACTCACTGCCCTGGTGGACTGTCGCAGCCTGCACATGGTGAGCAGGGAGGAGAAGATTTACAAACCGAGACATTCTTATTGCCGGGTCGCTCCATGTCTGATGGAAAAGGGCCTGGAAATTGATTTGTTGTGACATCTTCGTAGTGCAGCTTAGTTGTATAAAGCAACTCCTATTTTTATGCTTGTGCAGATGACTACACCTGTCACCATAAATAACATTTGCCTTCCTGTATGCGAGTTGACGCTAGCTTTGTACCATTTATGAAGCTGGCTAAATGACAAGTACTTGGATTGCCCCGCAGTGGCTTCCAAGTGCACACATGAAAGTGTAGCACTTTCTTTTGCTTTCTGGTCTGCCTTCTCTCTTAAACATCTACCCGTCCAAGCTTATTATTTCATGAAAATTAGAGTCTCTCCAGTAGAATTCGAAATATATTTCTGCTGTGCAGTGCATGCAGACTGTAGATACTCAATCATGATATTGTGGGGTGTAGTGCTTCTTTTCAAACCTAGCTTTCCTTCCAGTTCGCTAACCGTGAGCTTTTTAGTCTGACCTAGTTTAAATAGGAAATCACAGCAGATACATTTTGAAGGCCCTCTTAGTATCCCCGTGCTAAGATTTTTAAAACAGCCTTTTTACTACTTCTGCATTTTTGTTTTGCTCTTACTTCTTAGGTTTCTCAAACTGCTTTAGATGTTTGAATGCAGCATCTGAACTGGTCATACCTGCCGTAATAAAAGTGACGTCTCCCATTTTGCAGGACTTTGTCCAGGCGATGACGGGTCTGTGTTATGATGGATTGGAAGGCCTCATCTACCTCGTGCTCTTCTCCTTCGTCACTGCTCTCATGTTCACCTCGATTGTTTGCAGTGTGCCTCACACCTGGCAGAGCAAGGGGTAAGACTTCCACTGGCCACATATACATCCTTTAACTCACAACCACATAGAAACCCATCCAAAAGCTTTTAAGCAGAGTTTGTGTGCAGGACTGTGTATACAGTGAGAAATAATTAAAGAGGATAAACTTATCAATTAATTATGGTTTTATAGCATTTCTTCTAACCCTCTACAGCACTTGTTTGTACGCGGCATGGGAACGAAGCAGACAAAGTAGTTCAGGATAAATCTACACAGATAGGGAAACACGATTATTTTTGTTTAAGGTTGTGTTTCCCACTGGGACTTAAGGCTGTGTTTACCACTGGGACGTGTCCAGAAGGCTTCAGTTGCTTCCTCAAATAGATTGCTTCCCGTTATCCCCCCTAATTGTGCCGAATTGGCCTAAATCTATCATAACCACGGCCTCAGCTGGTGTCTTCTTCTGCAGCCGAGGGGGGAAATCATCAGCAGCAGCAGCAGCAGATAAGGTTTGCAGGATAGCTACGAGGAAAGTGGTTTCCCCAACTCAGCTGCGCTACATAATTAACTGATCCCTCCCAACAATTGGGGGGCATGTTCATCAGTTTGATCTCAGCTGGTGCTTCCTGTTATAAAGCAAAGGCTTACCCTCTACCACACTCTGTTTTCTCAGTGGTCTGCTAAGCTTGTTCTGTTTTACTGTTATAATAATGCAAGCCTACTTATTCCTTTTACCCCATCTGGAACTAAATGAAGATGTATATTTAATATTCAGGGTAAGCATGTCTAGGATTAGTATTATTTGATTAATGAGTAAGTCGCTACTTTCTCTGATATGCATACTTGGGTAAATACATGTATTGTAAACTGCACTGAATAAAACTATGATCTCATGGATAAGTAATGCAGGCAAAAGCCTATGGGATAAACACTAGAGGGAGACAGGCACCATGATGTCGGAGTCATTGTTGCTCTGTTTTGACAGACCATGGTAAGTGCATTGTTGTTATCTCACATACACTATTGAGCTTCATTATTTAAAAAGAATCAAGTGGAATCACATTCTCTCTGCGGGAGTAGGCTATTGCTTTTATTTGACAGTGAAAAAATGCATTCATCGTCCTGATGATTGAATTTTCCTGCAGAAACTGAACCAATTACATGAGGCTATTTTTATTTTTTGGTCTTTGTTCAGTCCCATTAAGGTCAGGGCAAAACAGCCTCTTCTTTGCTTCACGCAGCAGATAATTCATTGTGCTTTCTCTTCTGCAGGCAGCGATGAACGTGAATCAAAATGTGACTGAGAATAAACACAAAACGTGACCATGTAGCACTCTCATGCTCTTTTTGTTATCCGTAAGATAGGAGAGGGGGTCCCTCTGGTGGTGGTGGTTTTACAGTGCTGTATTATGTTTGCAGGAACGAGGAGGATAGTGAGGATGAGTCTCTGAGCCACGGGGGAAGGCAAAACCATGATAACCTGTACCGGGTCCACATGCCCAGCCTGTACAGCTGTGGCAGCAGCTTCGGCAGCGAGACCTCCATCCCTGCCACAGCCCACACAGTCAGCAACGCACCGGTCACCGAGTACATGTAAGTCACCACTGCTTAAAACTACTCTGGATTTTAATGGAAAGCTGCACTAAGTGAAAGGCAGAAGTAGTGGATCATTTATTTTCACAACCTAGCCTGATTTTGTGCACAGTGTGACTGATACTAGATACTTCATCGGGAGCCAGTTTTTATGTCCCCAGAGAGGAGCTAAGCTCTCCTATAGAAAGTCATGCAGTGGACAGCAGATGCAGCTGTTGGTCTCCAGCTGTGAAGCCTGTGAAACTCAAAGCTCTCAACCTCATGAGTGAATCTCAGTGTTGGGGAAACTGGGGGAGGGGATCCCCCATTTTCTGGCTCTGTATTTTAATGCCTTGGTATGCTGAAAACTGACGTGGAGAGTTTCATGGACACAGTATATTGTTTCATATCTTCAAAGCAATGTTGTAGGTTGTTGTAGGGGTTTATGCACTCTTCAGCTTGTTGTGTTTGATCTCATTGTGTTTCAATTCAACAGGGCTCAGAACGCCAACTTTCAGAATTCTCGCTGTGAAAACACGCCTCTGATAGGACGAGAGTCTCCTCCGCCCTCGGTAAGTGTCGCATTTCCTGTAAAAAAAACATTAGAACTGTAAGAACACCTCTGGGTCATTTGACAGCCTTTTCTAAGAGACTGACCATTAGCCCTTCTCGACCAAAATGATCCAGAAACTATGGAACCAGATGAACTAAACTAGGAACTTAGCATGTCACTGTTTGTGTTTCCGCTGCATCTGAAGAACCATTTAATATTAAGCAAATTAGACTAATGACAGATTAAAATAGTCACCCTGTAGCTCTTTGTATTTACTGTTTGTGTCACAGAAAGAAACAAAGCGGAAATACAGAGGAGGAAAATAAGACTGAAAACGTCTATCTCCATAGTAGACAATCGGTGTGTTTGATGGTCATTTATTTCTGATTTAGAAAATAACTGCCATGAAACCATCAGCAAACTGTTTTATTACTCTCCTTCACTCACTTTGTTTCCTCATTGCCACTTGACCGCTGCGTCATCTCTCGCATTCACACACGCACTTACTCTTTCTCTACAACAACGCGCTACTTTGTTGTCAACTTTAATAAAGATCAAGAAATGTCTGCCCCTCATCCTGATATTAGCCACTTTCCGACCGGAGGGATTTTTGCAGTTTCTAGACCATAAAATTCCTAGAACCCTTTTTTTCTCATGTTGCGACTAGACCAATTTGGCGATTTTTAAATTCCTCTGGCCGCAGTTCCTGTAACTCTTTCAGCTCCTACTTCAGAGCAGGGTCTTTTCCCTTTTCCGCATAGAAAACCTTAGCAGCAAGTCTGAAACACAAACGGTACATATTCTTCACTGTCTGTTGCAATTCGCCTACCACTGCTAACTCATAAGACAAACCTCACGCATTCAACCAGCTAATTGTTAATGCTAGTTAACCCATTTAGGCCTAAAACGCCTGCTAAAAAGGCCTTTTTTTGCCTAAGTACTTTTCTGTAACCCCCTCTCAAAACCTAAGGGTTTCCAGAAATATTTGTCAAAATTTGTCAAAGCCTACTAAAATCTTAATTTCTCAGGCTCTATAGCAGATAAAAACATGGAATAAAAAGCATTTGAGAGCTTACTTCTTTGGCTTTTAACTTGACTGACTTGCTTGGCCATAATCTTCAAATGCATTTAAAAAAAATCTATAAACAACAAAAATATCAAGAATATTTTGAAAATCCGTACAGATCCGTTTTTATTTAATTATTTCATACTTTTGAGGTACCAAAGTGACAAGTGAACATCACTGATACAAAGTTATAGAAAAAAAACCAAAACAAAACAGAGTGTTACTTCTTCTTTACATAACAATTACATATTAATTTATGTTAATTTTGTTTCTTGTATTATTTGGATCGAACTTTGGATAAAAGCGTCTAAGAAATCATAACAAAATCCCTATGCATCTCTGTCACTCACCCCAAGAATATTTCAGCCAATCACGGTACATATAATTGACCATGTGCCTTGAAAAAGAAGACACCGCTCAAAATGACGCAGATGCGTGATCAGGTCTTAAAGGTAAACACACACTGATGTGTGATACGATTTGAATGGGTTAAACTTACCCGTCGTTTCGTTTGCCTGTTGCGCTCTGCTCTTCTATCTTCTTCCATCATATTAATTAGGATCATATTACGCTGGAGCCTTTGTCTTCTGTGTTTTTTTTGTTTTTTTTTCTGTTAAGTACTCCAGCCTAGTCTTTAAACGCTGCCTTTCGTACTCCGTTATGAGGATCCCGGCAAGGCACAACAGGAACATTCCGATGGCCTCCTCCATGTTGGTTTGTTGTTGTATGTTGTGCTAAAATCAAGTGACAACACTATAAATACCGTGCTTGCGTCACTCCCTTACCCCTCCTACCAGTCCCTATGGCCACTTGGCCTGTGCGAATGCAAATGGCAAAACCGTTTTTTGGGGGAAAGTAGTTAATAGCACCGTTTTAGAAGTGGACTGTTCCTATAACTACGTTCCTGTAACTACTTGGTCGGAAAGAGGGTTATCTTACAGGAACTAAATGTAGTCCCTTGTTCTTCCGGTCGAAACACAAATGTAGTTTCTGAATTCCTATAAAGCTTCTTGGTTACCTGGAAAAGTTGCTGCGCTGTAAACGCACTAATTAACAACATAGAACCCTGGTCTCTATACTATAGTAGAAAAGCTTATTAACGTGCAGTATGTGTGAGTACGTATTAACTTTGCAGCCACAGAATGATTGCCATTTTGATTTAACGGCATGCTTTTAACAGTGTATAGCACTATGATGGTATGGTAGAACATTAGTGTTGGAACTAGGGGAACCAGTATTTGGAGAATTAATTATTCACATAGAGCTCTTGTTTCTTTGAGCATCCACCCCGCTAAACACAGTCTGAGTGACACCGTGTATCTCTTCCTGCTCTGGCAGCGCTGTACTTGACCCTTTCTTATGGCAAAACAAAAAGAAATGTCCGTACATGCATTAGTATGTGATGTGTTAGATAGCAGTGTTTTCTGTCTTTTATGTGACACTAGTTGGAAAGAACATATAGAATCCCGCACACTGTCCATCACTACTGTACACACCAGTACTGATTTAATTGATAAAGTTTTGGTCCTCAGACCTTCATCGGGCAAAGTTTATGGACAAATGGCTCTCGGCTCTCACCCATGAAAGAGAGAGCCTTTATATGTTTGGTGCTGTTTGTCTATATGAACTTTGCCTGATGAAGGTCTACGGACAGAAACATTGTCAATACAATCTGTACTAGTAACAGACAGTATGAGGGGTTCTTTGTTTCCTTTCCAAGTCAAGAGATTTTGATCCTGTTCACCGGTCACTAAGGCTTTATGGTGTGCAAGAACCTTTTTTTTGAAATTGCAACTTATAGATACAAACTTTGACCATGTATTAGCACAGCAAAACAAATAAATTCCCTCCTGCTGCCCCCGGCCTGAACCTCTACCAGAGATCCTTCCCTCCCTGATAATGTATGTCCGTGTGTCTGCCTGGACCTAGACGCTGCTTTGTGTATCTTCTCTATATTCTCTTCTTGTCGTTTTTTTTTTTTTTTTTTTTCTTTCTTTCTTTTTTTTTTTCCCTGCGAATCCATACAGTTGTATTTGACTGCCGCAGACCGTAACGGCAGTCACAGCTGGCAGTTAAAGCCTTCGGAGAGTTCAAGATCGTTTTGGTAACCTCATCTGCGACACTAACAGGTACAAAACATGCCCGCCTCCTCCACCTGCTGGCCTGTTCCTCCCCTGTACCACCTCCCAAACTCCTAGCCCTCCCCTCTATTCAGTTCCCACCAGGACTTCTGGAACCCCCACCCACACCCTGACTCTTGCTAAGTGTCCCACCTGGTGTCTTACCTGATTTCTGTTTCCTGTGGCCCTGGGCTGCATGTTCCCCCCCCCCCCCCCCTCCACCACAGATGTATTGGGAGGAACATGTGAAGCTGTAACTCTGCCCCGGGGCTCACTGTGTCAACGTCACGTTATGGAGCCGTGTGTTGCGATCTCAAGCGTCGCCACCATTACTGCGGTGGCAGGGTTGATATTTTGGTCACCAGTTCCACCTCCGACAGATGAAGTAGTCTGTGTAAACGTAGAAGTTATTTATTCGCAAAGCAGTCTGAAATTGGGCAAAACGAGACTCGTCACGACCACCTTAGGCTGTGGGAAATTACAACTGGCTTTTTTTCTGACATTTTAGGCAAAACAATGAATCAAGACATGAATGATAATGAAAATAATCATTAGTTACAGCCCTACAAATGATACATATTTTCTTAACAGCGAATGTAAGCTATAGGCATGTTATTGAGCCCCTTGGTGCTAATACTCGGCGTTCACATCCTCAACTGGCTGACCAAATGGCTCTGAAGGCTGATGATAGATGGATAGATGGATGGATAGATAGATAGATAGATAGATAGATAGATAGATAGATATTACAATTCAAAAGCTAGATATTACAATTCAAAAGCTACCAAGTCAAAATAGCGTTTCCACATGAGTTTGAAATGTAGCCTTTTTGTGCTTGTGTTGCTTGTATTAAAGAAACTGCATGGGTGCATCCTAAATGTAAATGTATGTGCACGACAGTTAAAAGTGAAATCATTTAAACTGTAATTGGTGTTATATATTTATACAACTCCTTGTACTCTTATGTACTTGTCCTCTGTTGCTGTGATGTCCTTTCTGTATTGGAATCTATTAACATCCTTTTAGATTCCAGGGCTCTGGAGTAACTAGTTTGAAAGGTAATCAGTTTAGGACTTTCTCTGATCTGTTGAATGATTTGTGTTCTGTAGTGCTTTAATGTGCTTGTCCAATGCTGTATGTTCCTGTACTTATTTTTCAGAAGGGGGTTCTTGTCACTTAATAACTGAGCCTTTTAATCAGTTTGCTATTGCAACAGATACATTTATTTTTTTCCAGTCTTTAAAGCTGCATCTTGCAATTTCAGTCATATAAATAATGAGAAAATGCTACATGGACTGTGTTTAAAGATAGGACTGATGCTTCCCTTATTTGTGCTACTTGTAAGTAATTGTTTTATCTATAAAGAGTGTGAAATCATGATTTATGTTTCGTTCTGTGTCGTTTTCTTTTTTCATCTACAGTACACCTCCAGCATGCGGGCAAAGTACCTGGCTAACAGCCGACCAGATCCCAACAACCCCCCTCCACCACACTAAACAACACTGGACGCATCCTGTCTGCAGCACTGACGACTCTGAAGCCTCTCATCCAGTCAGTTCTTACTTTTCGTCGTACCTTTCAGTCACCCCTCCTGCTTTCTTCCACCGTCTAACTTGACTTAAAATGGAAAAACAAATGCTTTTTTTCTTTTCTTTTTTTTTTTTTTTTTGCTGGTTGGTGAAAGCTAAACTTAAGGAATCCTGCAAATCATAGTGCATATACGTTTTCTCCACAATCCTTGGCTGATGTTTATTAATGCAAGAATCATCATTGGTGCTGGGAATTCATCTGCAACTCTGCTGTGATGGAGCCTGGACTGACTTTTACACTCCAACTTATCATTTCTTTACACATGAATGCACCACGACAAGCACAGTGTCACATCTAACGAAACATTGCAGTGTTGAGGACTCTGGAAGTGCTCATAGACTAACACTGATTACTACTGGTTGTTGATTTTGTTTTGTAAAGTACTGTACTGCACTCTCTCGTTGCTGTGGGAGAGAGAGTAGGAGAAATGCCTTACACATGGAGGAGGAATCGGCTGTTTTCTCTTCCCACCTGAAGTGTAGACATTATTTCTCGCATAACACACTCAACATAGATCAAACGGTAGTAGAATAGATTCATCTTACAGTGCAACATCTCCTCTTTCTGCTTGTGGAATTTAAAATGCAAGTCTGCTGTTTGAGTCAACAAGATTATGATTATTCTCCAGTTAAAGTCGTCATACTGTATATTACACATGCACATTGGCTTGTTTTTGCATTTTGTGTTAAATCCAATGTCTGGGACCAGTTTTCCTGCAGTGTTGCACGTTTTACAGGTCTGAAATGGATTTTTTTTCTTTCTTCTTGGGACACTTCCTTGGGACATTTCCTGTGGCATTTTACATTGATGAGCCACTATTCTACAGCAATGAATGCAACTTGTTAAACTGTGAACTTGATTCTGGCACATGCTCTCAGAGGACAAAGATGAGCTGTGTGATGGAAATGCAGCTGTTTGACAGGAAGAGTCTCAGCGGGATGACGATGACCAATGCCGAAAAAAAAGGAATGAAACCGCAATGAGTTTGACGAAGACGAGACGTTTTTATACTACTGGAAGCAGAAACTTGTTTTTTTTTTACAGCCCATTGAAGACAATGGTGAAGTAGCGGAGGACAGGGTTGCGCGTGATGTCTTCTGCCACATTACTCCAGACTTTGCGATAATCTGCCTCTTCACCAGACCGCTTGTTATTCTCCTCACGCTCCTGTTAAGTTGTAAAGCCTCATCTCCCTGCATCAGAACTGGGAATAGTCCACACACTCATCCCTAACTCTGTCCGCCAATGATCCTCTCCACCAGATGCAGCAGTTTAGAGTCAGAAATTCCTCTCACAAGAATCTTAATGCAATTTTATGTGACGTTATGCATATCGCAGTTTCTAGGAGAATTTCAGAAAGAAACTTTATGCATTGGCAATGCAGTGTCTCACAAATGTGTTTTAGCATTTATAACAGAAAGTAGATAAGAATGAGTGGATGCTGTGAAGGGATTGTGATAACTCTGCTCTCTATAACCTGGAAATTGTTAAAGGAAACCTGCTGACTTCCTGTTGAAGCGTGACGATCTTTCAAATGTGGAGTGAGATGTTTGTACTTCTGCTGCTTCAACTTGCTTCTCTTAGATGTGCATTGTGACCAGAAAAAAAAAGGTGATTTTGTTTGTGCCAACAAGTGAAGCACAACTCTTTTACTATATGAATATCTTTTTAAGTGTCTTTACTTGAAGCCACTTTGTAAAGTTTGCAGCTCCTGGTTGCCTGTGCAATCAAATGAGAAAATGAGCCTGTAATCATTTATGCTCTGTAAAACATTATTACACTGATGCAATCTTTCTGTTTTGGGGTAATAGTCATATTCTCTTTGTTGTTTGTAATGCAAGGTGGTTGTACAGAATATAAACATTAACAAAATGAAAAAGAAAAAACTGGCTGAAAACGACATTTCATTTTAATTTCTTAAAAGCTTACTCCATTTGATTTGCTTTAGGTTTTTATTTTCATTTTAGAATCTCTAGCACACACAAGGTATTGCTTCATTAATGGGAATATGTTAAATAGATTTAAATTTGTCTGAGTTTTTTTTTCTGGAAAAAAAATCACTCTAGATGTAATCTTTTTTTCTTCTTTTATACATCATTTTGCAATCTTTAAAATATGTACATGTAAAACCTGTGGTTATATTGAGCATGAATGCTGTGTTTTAAAAAATAAACAAACTTAACTGTAGTGCACCTGCTCGTTGAATTTCTTTGTTTTTGTATTTTAATATTTCCACTTGAAAAGCTGAAACATACTGACATCCTGACCAGGAACACTAGGGAGCAGCATTACGTCACTGCCAGCTCTGGTGTCACCCTCATTTCACTTTTACAGGGATACTGGTCCTTTTTGTGACACTTTTTTTATTGGTTACAGATTGAAGAATTTATCATGTGTGCATAAAGAAAGGATTAGGTTCACTTTGACCCTGAAGTTGGGGGTTCGGTGCCTTGCTCAAGAGCACCTTGGCAGTACCCAGGAGGTGAACTGACACCTCTCCAGCTACCAGTCCACCACCATACTTTGGTCAATATGGGGACTTTAACCACAACCCAACTCCCTACTGACTGAGCTACTGCCACCCCCAACTCTTTGTGTGAAAACAATAGAAAATAGAAATATGTGCTTCAATACAACTACACACAAAAAAGGTGTAGCGTGAATGACAAATGTGATTGGTTTAAAGAAATGCCAGTAAACCAGAGCATGTTTTTTCTCCTATCCCGGACTGCCGGGTGGACTAGCTAGACCCCCCCCCCCTCCCCTCTGCAGCGCTGTGGATGAGGGGGAGGACTAATCTTTAGTTAACCAGGAAGTCTCTAGAGATACATTTTCTATTTTGCAAGAAAGACCTGCCTTAAATGGCACAGACCCTAAAGACATTATCTGGGATCTGTAACACAAAGCAAATTTAACTTTGTGTTAAATCTGTCTCTCTTGGCTTTGCCTGGCTTCACTGAGCCTGACATTGGTGATCCTGGATAACCATGCAGATCCAATTACTATTGAAATCATCAGAACCGTGAATGAAGTACTTTATATAAAATGGTGATCGCTGCATGTTTGGTTAAAGCAACATAAAGTGATTAAAGTGAGGTTAAATATATGTCAATATAAACTACTTTGCAGTGCAAGTAATAGTGGTATTTCTGCTCCTGTGTATGTTGGTATTTATTTCTTCTGCGGTGCAGTGACCGACCACAGGCGTGCATGCAGATCACTTGGAGAGGAGCAGAAAGGCAGTTTTGTGTTTCCGACCTCTCTGGGTCGACAACAGGCGAGAGGTCAGTGTCAGCACCGGGCCACCAGTCTGGTTTTGTCAACTTCCTTCATATCGCCAGCCAGCTGCTGTCGCCCCCCAAACACTGACTTCTCTGAGGGTTGAAATGGATTATAAAATGATCAGGAAAGTGGACCTTCTTTAGCTTAAAAACACACGGTTTTGTCCTCTGAATCTTATTTGGAAAAGGCTTCACTATTTTTGTTATTTTGTCTATAAAGGTTTAACTGAACTTCCATTATTCATTCAAAATGTGTCTTTTGGGTAATAACTACAAACTAAAAATGCACCAATTTTTTGGCAGTAAATATAAAACATTTCCTCTAATCTTTCAAGGTATTTTCTGTCTCAAAGGATGAATATAGAGATTACAACATCTTCTGGTTCCCCTGCTTTTTTTTTTTTATTGTGGGGGCCGAACTAAACAAAGCAGTAAACAAACAAAGCATGATGGAGGCAGAGAGGTTTTTACAACCCGTGTTATTACACAGAGACCCAGAGATGCAAATGAAATTTCACACGGTCTCACTATCGGGCAAATTGAATTACCCGGCTTGTTGCTGGACTGGAGGAATGCATTACTAATGCTTTGAGGTGAGGAGCTGAATGGAGAGGGAGGGAGGTGGAAGAAGGAGGAATGGGAACCCCTCTAAACCACCCCCCACCCCACCACCGCCACAGACACTTCCTGAGTCTGGCTGGGCTCTCTGCCAGGTGGTCGGACCACGGCTCTCCTTTTCCTCAATGCCAGGCAGCTGCACGACGGCCAGGAGACACACAAGAGAGTTAAAGCTGCACAAGGCAAGACTTCCATTTAAAAACGTAATCAGCCTAAATCACAGTGCAGGCCGCATCCCAACCCTTTTGAGACCTTGTAGGTTCTTTTTCTTTGTCTAATTGAAATTCTGGATACAGAATTGTTCTCCACGCCCACAGGAAATGATTTATCAGAGCACGTTTCAGCCTAACAAATACAAATGATGTCTACGGTACATTACTGAATGGCATTTTCCAAAGCAGCATCCCATAAACATTTAGATGCATTTCCTACCTTTCTGACTACAAGTATATTCCATTCATTACAATATAGTTGCAAAATCATAGTTAAGATGATGTTGTCTTTTAGTTAAATAGCAGGGAGTGTTTTGTAAATCCTTATTGGTGAATTTAAGGAAGCACCAACATCTAAAAAAAAAATGATATATATATATATATGTACAATATTTGTCTCTGAATCGTAGTGAAGTAGCAGAAAATGGAAATACTCAAGATAAGTATAAGTACCTCTGCTATCATGCCTTTCCCTGCTCATAATGTTCACTTTTACATCTCATTTCTCAGCATGTACATGTCATCATGAGGCAGATGAACACTGAATGCAAAACACAGAACGTGAGCACCTTTGTGTCCCGTTTCTGGAGGGAACGCTGCTGCTTTGTTGCTGCCATGCTTACGACGGAGAGGGAGTCGAGGTAACAGGTTGCCTGGTTTGTCTCTTTTGTGGCGGGGCTCAAAGGGAGGCAGCTGTGTCCTGGGAGTCACCGCTTACGTTATTCACACCTCACCTCCTCCTTTGTAGGCATCACCCGGACCTGTCAGAGGGAGCACGTACCCAGTGAAGGAGTTATGGAGCTGTCTGGTTATCCCTGTCCTCGTCTTTTTACCCCTCCTACTCAACTCTGATGCTCCATGACTTTCTTAAAACTTTCCCCTTTCCTTCCTGCTCTTTCAAAGTCATCTGAATTTGTCATGAACCAGTAGTTCGCCACCTCCCTAAAAATTAACCACATTAGAGATTTAATCACATTATCTTACAACAAACATTCAAAATCACAATGTGTGCGAGTCAATGTGTTTGCATTCAGACACGGCCCATGTATTTTCAGTCAATGATTCCTTGTACACCATATCACATTACCTTCCTGTGTTGCAACCATTAGACCCTTCCCAGACAATTACTGAGATGGTGTATTCTTACTGTATAATAATAGTTATTAGTTATCACTGCCTGAGGTTGCACAGCATCATTTGCATCCTGATTTGAATTTCTGCAAAGCACCTTGACATATTACATATAACACGTTATGCTGCTGTATAAGCTATATAGACAATTGTTATTTGGCGGTTTAAATCACCATCATTATTGTAAAGGATACCATTAAATAATAATGTATTATGTTATTTTATGTTGTAACAGTTTTCACTTTTCCTACAAACAAGCCATCATGAGGATGCTGTAAATGACACAATACATGAGTTAATATCAGTTACACTAACACATGGACCTAAATGTTCAATAAGTCAAATTGTTGTTGCTCCTTAAACACCTTGTGCAAAAGTGTTGACATTAAAAGTAAAGGTGGTATTATATAAGAGATATATATAATAATATATATAATAATATGTTCGAGTGTCTTTTAAGAAGTCCTAAAAAAGATTTTTTATTTTTATTTTAACCACTTGTCCATATTTAGCATGCATAAGCAGTATTATATTTAATATTTAGTATTCATTCTGTTGTTAAAAATCTGAATTTTAAAATTAACCTAAGAAAATGTCAATTCAAAGATTTTTGGACAGACCCTGGCAGGATGAATTCAATTTGGCTCCTCCAAATTCCTCAAGTCCTCCACTCAAGTGCTGCTTACTAACAAATTCAAGACTTTCTATAGCAGGGATATGTGATATCTGGATTATAGTAAACTCCCACTTGGTCTGCCTTTAGAGCACATGTTGAGCAGGATTAAGGCCTGTGCCAGTTGCTGCGAGATCTCTCTGTGGGCCAATGGGACTTGTCCCGCCGCTCCTAATCCTGCAGACAATGCAGGCTGTTAATTGGAGACTGACTGATATAGCAAAGGGAAGTCATGAAGACGGTGTGCGAGTGGCCAGCGTCTCTGTAATCCCCTGTACTCTGAGGAATGTCCCTCTGTGGCAGCCATCCATACTTCACCACATATTCCAACTCTTCACCTCCCACTCTGGGGTTTCCATTTTACTGACAGTTAGTTAGTAGAGCCGCTGATTTGTTTTTGAGTCAAACAAACACAAAGAGAGAGCAACTTTACAGAGTTGTGACATTTCACATCTTCCACTCAGAGCACTGATGTGAGGTGCAAGAAAACACACCCAGGTGTTTGTGTTTTAATCAGCAGGGTACAAAGTGTTAACAGACTTAAGTGTTTCCTGTCGTTCCAAATTAAAACAGGGCAGAAATAATGGCATTGTTAAGACCTGTGAAGCCTTGATATTCAGTGTTTAAAATGTGTTCTTATATTTTATTATGTATTGAATATGACTGAATATAAATAAATATGAATTATAAATTTTTTGTGAATGCAAATTTAAACAGTTGAACTCCAGAGAGATATGGTGTCACTTTTTGACTTGTTTTGTTTGAAACAAATTATCCATATTGTCACATAATGCTGAAGACAAGCTATAAACCCAGACTAGAAGATGCAAAACAACTACTTTTTTCACCTTTTTGCATCTCTTTGTGGTTGTTCTGGATCTCTTATAGTCATTTGATGTCTCTTTTTAGGGGTTTTGCATTTCATTTTACATCTTATTTTCTGTCTCTGTGGTCGCTTTTTGTCACTTTGTAGTGATTTTACATACCTCTATACTCTTTTTGGGCATTTTGAATCTCTTTGTGATAATTTTATGTCACTTTTAGTCAGTTAATGTTTCTTTATTGTCATTCTGCAGCTCTTAGTAGTTGTCTTTGTGGTCATTTTGTGTCTCTTTGTTGATTAATTGTCCCCTTTTTTACATTTTGCCTCTTGTTTTGCATTACTTTGTGGACGTTTAATTGATTTTCCAGTGACAAATGTTAACAGTCACATAAATCCATGATACTAACAAGCAAACTACCTATCACCTTCTGACTCTGGTAGAGCAGGGATTAGGGCTGGCCATCCAGATTCCATGCTGCCCCTATTGCCTAGCCACTGCTCTGACACAATTTTTTGATATTAACACAAACATTTTTTGTTGTAATATAGTGTGATATACAGAACATCCTCTTGTGGGATTTAAATTTAAAAGTTAAACTCTTACTTATTCAGAAATGGGTGAGCAAAAGTCACAACAATTATACAACTCTACAGATGAGGCTGTCGGCTCATTACATGGGTGACAGACATGGTTTCTCCCTGGGGTGAAAACTGTAGGTGGGCAGATCTCTCCTCAGGTACGACTCAAACTCAGACATACACAAGTCATGCAGGACTCTTATGTTTTGTACACAGAACATGATTGACATTTTGGTTGTCTGGATCCTTTATCACTGGAAGATAATCAACAACAGCCTCCAGTCATATTTCACCACAGTTTACTGACAGTTTTGTGGACAGCCAGCGATGGATGTCTGCAGTTGGATGTTGGTGTTCTTATAATCTCTCACCTGTTGCTACACCATACATATGCAAAACAACATTACTAAAATCATTCCAACAAGAGTTCAACGACAGACCTGTGGAGACGTTATGCCTGAGTTATACTTTCAATCATGATACGGACTCCTTGTTTACAGTAAAGACACATATCTCATAATGATATTAAAACGATGCAGTTTACAGGGGAACAACTACTGACATCCCTTACAAAAGTACTGATACCATCAAACATTTTACTGTAAGGAATAGTGCGACATGTTGGGAGTTAGATCAGAAGATACCACTGTCATATTTGTCTGTTTAAATATGAAGCTACACCTAGCAGGTGATTAGCTTAGCACCAACACTGGAAACAGGGGGAAACAGCTAGCCTGGCTCTGTCCAAAAGTAAGAAAATCTGCCTGTAAGCACATCTAAAGCTCACTTATTAACATGTATCTAAAACGACAATTTTCTGTTTTACGGTGCTTTATGTGCCAGACAATTTTAACAATGGAGTCTACTGGTTGCTGCTGGGCCAGACCAAGAAATCAAACAATTTTTCTATTCTATTCAACTGATTCATTCTACTATCTGTCATAATAATGCTGTCACTACAAAGCCATTCAGTGTCTCAAGTGGTTTCTCCTCTCTGTCACAGCTTTGTCTTCCCTCCAAAATTTCTCCCTGTGTGAGGCTGAAAGCTTGGCCTCATCTCGGGGTGTAAATTGAAATGCTAATATCGTACACTTAAAAAGCTCAGTCTGACTGTATTTATTATTCTGCAGCTGCTGGTATGGCAACAGACATAATTGCAATAGCGAACCTTAAGGAAAGATAAACAGTGGAAAAGCACAGTAACAATTACCATTCATTTAAGGTTGCTCGCAGATGTGACAGATTGGTATGTTTGAAGGATTACTGATGCAGACGGATTACAAATGAGCTTGAAGAAATGGGTTAAGGTTCATTTAAATCTCATACTACCTATTTTATTTCCTCTCATTGCAATAGTGCAGATGCAGACTGAAACAGTGTGTAATACTGTGATATTGTGTATGTCTCTTCAGTTATGACTTAAACAATGTTACATACAAGCGACAGTTTTGAGAGTCTGACCTTAATTTATTAATTTATTGATTAGAGACCGATTAAACCAACACTCTAATGATTTCCTATTTATGTAAAAGCCTTTCTCTTTTGTAGGAAATATCAAAGTGCTGCAGATCAGATTACTGTTTGCACGGTCATAGCTTGCCAGTTCAATAATACAAGAGTTTTAAACTTAAGCCACAGGCACTCTTTTCCCATGGATGCAGTGCCAGAGGAGAGATCTCTCTCCCTCTTCTTAGAAAGCTGAGCTGATCAAGCATTTGCCACTGAATTAAAGGTTATAGCTACCAATCAGACTGCTTTGATTGTTTAATGTTTTATACAATGTATGATTTGAAACGTCTGCACAGATTTATTGGAAACGCTTTATGAGTTGACAGAGCAAATTCAGAGGTTGCAGATGACTGATGTCTGTTTGAACATGAGATTTAGACACATAAAAGACTGCACTTTTTCCCACTATGCATCTCTGGAAGGCAAAGCTGTGATTAGGGTTTGTGGTGGGGATGTTTGCTCTGAGTAATTTGTCTCCCATGCAAGGCTTTGGTGATGGAGCCTGTGCTCTGTCTGTCAGAGTTCAACATGTGCAAATGCAGGATGATTTAAAAAAAAAAAAAAAAAAGGCTTCTGACAGTGTTATATTGTCATATTATATAATAGGATTGATGCATGTAAGCAGTGTTTTATTGTTATAGTTGGCTGCTTTAATGAACTGTATAAATAATACCTCATATTTTGATATGTTTATTATAGGCTAGATATTTTAAATCTTAATCAGAAAAACAATTAGTACACCAGGTAAATGTAGTGGAGTAAATAGTACAAGATTTCCCTCTGATTACAAGTCATTAGATATTTCAGTCCACTGGTTCCCAAACTAGGGACTAGGTCATAATATGAAATATAGTAAAGAATAAAAAATGTAATCTTGCTAGATAAATTTGCGTTTTTTTGTACTTGTCTCTCATTTTAGATTTTTTTGTGAAATAAGAGTTACCTTACTTTTTCTGAGCCCCTAACTGTTAATTATTTATAACTGACACCAATTCATTGACTATAGAAATTTGTGTGGAAACCCGTTGCCTTAAACCATCTGCAGAAGTTGCTGCAGAAAACAAATACAATTTAAATTAATACTAAAAATAATTAGTAAACATAAATATTTTTTTTTCTGAACTCATTTTGTCTAAAATAAGCATGTGAAGTTAGACATGCAAATGAACATAAAACATTAGGCTACTTATCACTACTGAAGACATTTTTTTACTTAATATTGTTTTTTCTTTATGATTCTGATTCCATTAACAATGTATTTCATAAATTTGCTCCAAATACACAGAAAAAGCATTACACCTACAATGCTTATATTTTCCCAACATTCCATGCTGCATAGAAAGTTCTCAGAAGACAGAGTTACTGATTTCCAACCTGTGTGCTTAACAATGATTTTTATCTCGGGAAGTTTGGGGTCTCCTGCTGGAGCTTCTCCCCCCGCGACCCGACACCGGATAAGCGGTTAAAAATGGATGACTGGATGCATGGATGCCCAGAGGCCATCAGTCCCCACCCGGGTCTCGGTCATGGCACAGCAAGAAATGTAGATAAACATGAACACTAAATCAACCATACAAAACTAAAACCCAGAGAATATCAATGCACTCCCAAAACATTAACAGAACATTATTAAAACACACTAACTAGGACAGAAATTGTTCAGAATATATATATTTTCCCATGAGCCTTAGCACCGCTTCAGCGCAGAACAGTTCAAATGACCCCGCCCCGCCCATACAGAAACTTAACATCCTTAGTTATCTCGGCTTACTAATATGATCTGTACACTGCATACTTAAACTGGTTATTACAAACAAAATTATAGGCCTACTTAAGTACAGTGCTTTATTAAATGCCTACTTTGTTACTTTCCACTACTGGTTGCCCTCATGCATCATAGTAATAATTATTATTTTGAACATTAAATGGGTCATCTTAAACTTGGAAGGCAGTCAAATAAAAACATGACCAAATATGTAAAGTTTCTCAGTGGTTATGCACTTTTATTCAAAGTTTTATGTCCCACCGTGGGTCCAATGGTAGTTAATACCAGGATCAGCTCAGAATCCCTGAGAAGCCAGTATTGGGAATGAACCGTTCAAACCCTCCAGATACTGGAGAATAAACACCACATTTAGCACAGTTCAAAGCAGTACAAATATCATGTCCGGGTCATTAAAAGCTTATGTAACCCACAAAGTGGAAATTACATTCTAAACATTATACAATTACTAATTCAGACAAAAGGCACAGTACACAATACTGTAATCAAAATGTACAGCGTAACCCAATATGGGTGAGAGACGACACAGAGGGAACGAACACCTCCATGTGGAAACACTCATGTTGCTCTTGTAAAGTTCTCACCTCACAGGCTTCAACAGTAACCAGCCAATATGAAGTGTAAATACAGAACATTCATGTTAATAATAACAGAAGCTCATCAGTCTTTTGTGCAAACTATTACAGACTGTGGTTCGGATCACACATGGTTATTGTTTAGATGCCAATGTTTCAATGTGATTTTTCTTTACTAATTTGGTTTCATCCAAGCTAAAAGTCACAAATTATTTGCTGTTGAACCTTTTGAGGTGAGCGTCTTTTCAGTAGCAAACATCAGATAATTTGACACTCAGATGTGCAATTTTAAACAAACAAAAAAAACTTTTCAAAGCAATTCAAAAGGCTGATTGTAACCCTGAATCAAAATCTCTTCCACTCATTATTTTCCCTGATTGTAACAAATGCAAGGAGTGTTATTAATTACATAAAAATGAATAGATCAAGATTTTGAGGGGTTATTTTTTCTTTTTTGTTAGTTTGGACGCAAATCTGAGGCATGTCAATAAAAGGACGTAAATTAGGTCAGTTCACCAAAAAATATCAAAAAGGGAAAAGTGCTTTGTCCTGATATACCTCAGATTAGGTCACCCAAAGATGCCTTTGGAAATCTGCCTACTGCCAGCTCAGTTTATGGGAGAAATTACACTGTTAACTTAAAAGCACAACAATATCTTCATATTAGAGCATTTGTCCGGAGTCATCAGAGTTAAAATATCTAAACAAACATGCCTGAAAAAGCCAATTATATGCAATAAAAGCCAAAAAGCCTACTAAAAAAGACCTGTATGGCTTTGTATTTTTAAAAGCTAAAAACAGTGAATGTAAAGCTGGCAAAAAGGCTTGAATATATGACAATACATTCTATGAGAATTGCAGATACATTTACAAGCAACATATACATCACAAAGCTCAACTGATTGCCTGCGAAGCTTAACGCTGAAAGCAACTTCCTGCCGAGAGCTGGGGTCCTCCACCAGAACATTATGGGGCAAGGTCCTGGCTGCAGACAGGAAGGAATAGTCCCGAGGCGGGCCGCACAGCAGCCCAGTAAAACTATTAAAGACCGCACAAAACTGCAGCAACAATACAGCAGCCGTGCGGTCTAATACCAAACACTGGTCCCCGCAAGCCTTTCAGATACCGAGGCACGACGGGGACGAGGATGAGAAAGGAGCGGTCGCCCTAAAAGGCAACCTGAGGGGGACACCATGGGGTGTCTGGGTACAGGAGACAGTGCACAGACTTAAACCTGGAAGACAGAGATAAGAAGGTTTGGAGTTAGATTTGCTAGAAGAAAAAAAAGGTGTTAAAACAGAGATTAAATATGTCATTAAATACAGAACAATCTCTCACCTTGATGGATCCTCCTCCACAGGAAAAGCCCCTTTCAAATTGATGATGTTACTTTTGTTTTCAAACATCCCATAACTGAGGGTGATCTGCAGGAAGAATAACAGCAAAAACATGAGCCTATAGAAAAGAAGAACACCAAGGATACTGGATACTGATCATGTATATAAAGAGATATGAGCTATGCGCCTCTCACCTGCTTGTGTATCTCAGATCTTGACACTTGTTGCAGGTTCTCCAGGTGGGAGTGAAACAGGTTGCTGCGGGTCAGAGGAACCCCCAGAACCGACTCGATGATGTAGCCGACGGTGCAGTCGTCGGGCAGGCGAATCTTCTCAGCTGTGTTCATGAAGTGCCCGCCACTGGAAAGACAAAAGATAGACAGACACTTGGTCAGTGTTGATGTAATAATTGCAGCAATGTATGCTCAAGACTGAGGTATAAATGTTCTGCGTAACAATACAGGATGTGTGTTAAGTGTATCTGCATCTTACCTGGCCCATGGGCTCATCTTCAGAGCCAGACCTCGGCTCACACAGAAGCCTGCTCCTCCAGTAGCAAACCAGAAGTTGACTGGTTTCTATAAGTACACAGAAAAGTTTGTTAATATACAGAATCATCTGACATATAACCCATATGAGCTTAAAAAATATGATGCACCAAATAAAAGAATATTCTACGTACCATCTTGTTGTCCCCCAGCCTCTCTGTGGCCTCTATGGGCCGGTCCAGGCTAGGTTTACCGATGTACATGTCCTGGGTGTGGGGGTACTGCGATAGGTGCTTCACCAGAGTCCGAACATTCACATAGTTGTCGTCATCTACGTGACAGAACCACCTAGGAAAGAGATGAACTATTAGAACCTGAGATGTTCATAAAAATCTCCATTAAAATGTATTTTATGTGATACTTACTTTTTCCCCGACTCTATGAACTTGTCATATTCCACCGCCATCTTGCAAGACAGAGCTTGTCTGCTATGAGCTGCAGAGCAGTTGGTGTTGATTGCGTGACTCCCTGTGGCAACAATGAAAAGAAACAGGAGGAATTTTTAGTTAAAGATGACACATCAATGAAGGCTCTATGTATTGAAATAGCATTTTTCACAGAAAAAGCTCAAGGCAGAATTTTTATGAAAGTAGGATTTCAAAGTATGATTGCTCATTAATTCAGAGCTCCCTTTCTAATAAAACAATGTGCATCTCTGTTTCCTTGAATATGATGAAATTCCCCTCATAAAACTTACCAATTTTCTTTTTTAGCTCCTCGTCCTCTCCATCTGTGAAGATGTAAGTCTGTAAACAAACAAAGGGAGAACACAGATAAGTGGACTTGGTCTTTAAATCCACAAAATCAAAACCACTCTGGATGATCAAGTGAAGTAATCACATGATCAAATTTAAGAGTGTGTCCAAAGTCCTTCTTCGTCACATCCAGCCCCGGGTGATTAGCATCAATCAACTGGCCTTTTATGCAGTGTAAAACACATTGAGTTAAACAACCCCCTGCTCTAATAAAGCCCTATTGTGCTGCGTTTCACTCTTTCCATGGCAACTATGCTGCTGCCCCGAAGCATCCCAGACATAGAACAAAAGAGGAGGCAGACTGTCCGCCCCACACACAACCCATTCATGTATCCCATCCCCCGGCTGAGCCCCTTCGCTCTGCCGGACCTGCTGCCTGGCTTCACAATGTTGAATACAACTAAAAGAGAAGCGTCAAGTCGATAAACCACTGCACACAATGATCTGCGTGCTCGCTGCTGTATGACTGACAGTCTTAAGAATCATACCACGAGATTGCAGGCGCTTGTTAAATGTTGCAGTTACTCATAAGTTACTCAGTTGCAACAACAAAGGGCAGCTTACAGGAACACACTTTAAAAAAGGAGCAGGGGAAGATTAGACTCCTCTTTATGATGCTTTACACTGAGCAGGTGCAAGCTGGTGAATAGTGATGATGAAAGGGCCCTGAGCTTTGAAACCGCCAGCGGTCTGTTTACTCTTCACCTCAGGTGAGGCAGCACCTGCCGAACATCACGCTACCTTATCTGTGCCACGTGTCTCTACAGGCCAGGTCGTGGTGCCTTCGCCCTCACTGACCGAGCACTTTGTCAACTTTAACCCGCATTCCTGCAAGTTCGCCGCTCTGTTGCTGAGCAACTGCGATATGTGGACTGCATCCAGAAACAGTCTGCTGACTTTACTTCAATGAAAAGACATGGAAAGACATCTTTCTACATCAGTTTTCTTTTTCAGCACAAGGCGAGGACAACATACTCAGAGCAGATGTTGCTTGATGCTGAAGCCATGGGCCGGTATTTGTTTAAGGAAGGGTGGTGGTTTCACTGGTTAAGGGATCAGAGGCTGGCGCTGTTTGCTTTAAAGCCTGTTGAATAGACAGCCTAATCACTGAGGCAGCTGCCAGAGCTGCCAGGGCACTGACAGAGAGAGAGAGGGAGGGAGGAAGGATGGAGGAGAGGGCTGGGATCTCACTGCTGATTAGTAAATCGAAAACCGTGTGTGGCCATTCACCCCCTCTTTACCCCCTATCCTGCCTCCTCCTCCCACCCCCTCTCCGGCCCACATATACGGCCAGAGCCTCTTGAATAGAACAATGCTGTAAGTTTTCATGCTGGGTAAAGTCTCCACTGGGTAAATTCTAAATATGTTTGCCAGCATTTGCATACAGCTGCAGGAGTTAACTAAAGAGAACCCTCCCTGGGAAGGATTTTTTCAGTCTTTGTTTTTAACTGAAACCTAAAAGAACAGTTACTTTCATGGAATACTAATTCATACAGAAAAAAAAAGAAAAGATGGCTGTGTGTGGAGCAGAGATAAGAGCTGAGGGGGCATGGGTGAAGAGAAGAGGGAGATGAGAGCAAAGTGAGGGGGGGGTCACAGGAAGGCCTGGCACGGCCCTGTCTGAGCTGAACGTGGTGCCTGGCTGGCTGTCTCCAGCTCCACGGGAAGGAAGGGCATCAGGCTCCCCTCCCTCCATCAACCACTTCCACCCTGGCTCCTTCCCTCTTCTGTCCCAGAGATTCAAAGCATGTTCAGCCCTTTTAATCAGGACAAATGATTCATACCATCAGGCACATTTTTAACACCCGGCTGTCCTCTTCAATGACACCCACTTTCTGACTACTTGCACTTCATAGTGAAGCCATTTCATAAACTCAACTACATTGCCAAGGTTTTTTTTCTAAATGCTAAAAGTGCTCATTGTTTAAGTGCTTTCTAATTATCATACTCTTAAGAGATCTCAGTGCCAGCTGCAAAAAAAGTTCTGATGAAAGCAGCGACTAGGGGCCAGTTTTACAAAACAATTCGCTGCGGATCAGGAAATATTGTGATGCATTTTATTCTTTCGTTTCATGACCCTGCTCTCGGTACAAAGATATATTGTTCAAGGGTAATTAATAGAAAACAGGAAGGGGAACCGTTGGTGTTTGATGAAAGAGGCTTTCTGTTTCAAAAGCACCAATTTACAAGTATTTTTTTGGGGTCTGGCATTTAATATCCACAAAGTAACTTTTTACATAAAGACTAACTGGTTGGATTAACAGAAAAATGCTATTTATGCTCTGAATGGGCTCAAAGGTTAAGAAGGCCACAGGCACTAATGTGTCAACAGAGTTATCACAGAGATAATCTTCCCTCCCTGTTCTCATGTAAACAGCTGCAGATAGCAACTCTATTCATGCATACGAGTAGAAAGATCTCAGTTTGAGCAGAAAAGTAACAACACAGTCAGAAAAAAAAAAAAAAAAAAAAAAAAAAAGTCTTATAAACTGCCATTTGCAGAAATAATATTTTTGTCCCTTGTATGTGTACTGCTACAAAAGCGATCCAAACCCCACAGATGCCCATCAGCTGAGCGTGAGAATCAAACCTGAACATTGGGGATGGCCATATGTACATGGTGGGAACTCCGAGCATCATATGGCTGGCATTAAGGCCGTCCTTTGTTCTGTCTCTCCTGACCACCTGGCACCCTTCCTCCAGGAACTCCCTCTTGCATTGTGGGGCTCAGTCTGTCCTTTTTGTCCATGCAGCCACCCACCAGCTGCCTGCCTATAAGCCCTGCTGTTAACGCTGTCGGATGGGTTAACTAACATCATCCAGTACAGTGATTATCACCAATTAGCACAATTAACTCACATCCAAGCAGATGTTGTGGAGTATGGTTTGGACATTAACTTGAGCTGTGCAAGTGATTCTGTCTGGGCTAAGTGATTGTGACAGACAGTTATTACAATTTTACAGACATCAAAAATGAGAGAAGCAACCTCTCCACAAATTTTACAGTGCTTGAGATAAAGAGAGACAAGGCTTAAAAAAAAAAAAAAAAAAAAGAGAACCTCTGTGTGTGACAGCTCTAAGTGCAAGATAAAAATCACTTTGAATAGCAACTGTTAACCACAAGTGTGGACATGTGCTTGTCTTTGTGCACCATCTGAAGGAGCTTGGTTCTCAAGGCCACATTTTCATACTCAGCGTGCGGCTTCCCAGCATAAACTTGCCTATAGATGCAACCCTTTGTCCCAGGGATCCCCTTAACGAAGCCCCCGTTTTCCCATCCCTCCAGTAAGCTTGACCCAGACACAGCTCCCACGTTCCCATGGAGAGAGGGGAGACAAGGGGCTGGGAAAGCTTTTCTTTCCCCCTTCAGAAAGACGCTTTGTTAGTGCTGGAAGGGGGACAGCGCTGGAGTCGGTGCTGTGAAGCATCCATTGCACCGGGGGCATTCACAGGGACATCCAAAAAGAGGAGGGATAATAGAGAGTGGGGAGAGAGGGGGGCTGAAAGAGGGAGAAGAGGGAGTCCTGAAACTGCTCCCTCGTTCTCAGGGACATCACTCAGAGGAGAATAAAAAGTGACAGAGCTGGTGAAATTCAGCATGGTAACAGGGGTTGTGTGGCTTTTTCAGTGTGTCATCTGGTGACATGGGGAACAATACAGCACTGTAAGCAGCCATCAAACACGCATCACCTGCATGTGTGCACAGGCCTATTGTTCAGCTGTGCAGCACAGGCTCAGCAACAATGACATCAGACCACAAACAGGCACATCACTTTTCTAAAAATCTAAATTTCCAACTTGTGCATGCACAGCATTAATTAAGAGCGGATTATGCATGTCAAATGAATAAAACATGAATGATATCAATAATTAATTTGGCACTTTTCCTTTACCTGTTGCATGTTTCTTGAGATCCATGTGTCCAGGAGCAGGCTCAGTCTGGACTGATGGAACTTCTTGGTGGTCTTCACAGCGATGAAGATGTCATCCGCGCTGATGTCTTCAGCTGGAGGCGGGTCAGCGGCGGACGCGGAGGAGAGTGCGGGCTTCTCCACCTCCCTCCGTCCCCGGGTCAGTTTGGTGAAGTACGCCGAGAATCCTTTCTTAGCCTGTGCGTCCTGCTCCTGTTCCTGCGCGGCATCTTGGAGAAGAGAGCGTGTCCCGGTATTCTCTCCTTTCGCCACCTCGTCCACCTGGACCCGGTGATGCTGCACAGCAACCAGGAGCAGCAGCAGGCAGACACATGCTGTGCTGGCTACAGAGATGGCTGTCTTCTTTCCATTATTTTTCAACATGATTAAACTTTGATGACTAAAAACTATGAAGCGGCGCAACGAATCTCCAAAGCAAAGTCCATATGGTATTTTTTTCTCAATAAACTGTAAAAGGATGAACGACAGGTCCGTCAGGGTGCATAGCTTAATCACAAATAACTTATTTGTATCGAGGGGAAAATATATAAGCTTCCATGTTGGCCACGCCTCGTGGGAGGTCCTAGAATGCAGCATTCCAACAAGTGACTCAGCAATGGGGCGTGGTGTGTGTGTGTGTGTGTGTGTGTGTGTGTGTGTGTGTGTGTGTGTGTGTGTGTGTGTGTGTGTGTGTGTGTGTGTGTGTGCGTGCGTGCGTGCGTGTGAGTGTGTGAGAGAGTGTGTGTGTGTCTGCGTGTGTGTGTGTGTGTGTGTGTGTGTGTGTGTGTGTGTGTGTGTGTGTGTGTGTGTGTGTGTGTGTGTGTGTGTGTGTGTGCGTGTGTGTGCGTGTGAGTGTGTGTGTGTGTGTGTGTGTGTGTGTGTGTGTGTGTGTGTGTGTGTGTGTGTGTGTGTGTGTGTGTGTGAATGTGACTTGCACAGTTCAATTTGGTTTTTAAAGATAATATGAGATAAACATTGACCCAAAGAATACAAAACTGCAGGTGGTTACGAGAAAGGTATGTTTCTAACTGCATCATTCACACAAAAAGGTGTAGGCCTATCTTTCGTATCTGAATCTGCAATCAGACTGATTTGATGAAAGGTGAAGCTATTTGAATTCAGCCAAGTGTGAGCCGGGTGTTCAACAGAGAAACGGGCTCTATTGTTCTTCCCTGACCTTGTGAGGACTCTAAACAGTTGGCCATTGCTGAACACTTGTTATTCAAATTCTGGCTCTCACAACTGAGTGCCTTCTGGTGCTGGGAGGCTGACCAAAAGACATGCAAATCCATTTAGACCAATATGCAGCCGGTGGAGCCTAAAAAAAAAAAAACCTGACACCCAGCCACCACCAGATTTAGGCATTCACACTCAACGCATAACTTTTGCTTCATTTACACCTGGTGTCCAAACTACTCCGGTGTTTCCGAGCCCCTAACGTAGATATTTGGAGACACCGATGGGCCCGTTTTAGTAGGATTACGTTTGAGTCTGAACCGGCAGAAACTGAATTTGTCACGTCTCTATCATCTGACCCTTTTCCAGAAGAAAACTTAAGACATTAGCCTACCAACTATCAGTTGGTAATTCAAAATGGATAACTAATTACAGCCGTTTCGGACCTTGTTTCCTATGTTTGCAGCTATTGTGCAGTCAAATTCTGCATTTTATCATGCTACTGCTGCCTACATGTGCAAGAGGCAAGCCATTATTTGATTTGCGACACAGCGTTGTTACGTGAATGGTCTGTGATATGCGTTTGGACCAAGATTAGTTCTGAAATGGTACTAAAAAACTTGTGAGGATCAAGATCGTTTTCGTTCTAAAACACTGTTTAAAAATGAAAACATAGTAGTGTGGATGTAGATGGTTTAGTATCAAATAAAAGTCTGGTTAAACCCAGGTTTAAGTTTGGTGCAAGATTAAAGCCAAAATCCTTGAAGCCCAAGGTTTGATACACTTTTTTTAAGTTGGATGCAAAGGCAGCTGAAAACACAGATGATTTTGGTCTCAATCCAAACTTTGGGTACCTTTGGGATAAAAAAAAAAGTCAATGTTGTCCTTTAAGGTGTAAGAGAGTTACACCGTTCATGTCTGTAGTAAATACATCCTGCTTCTTGACTCCTCTCCAACTGTCTTTGGTTGCACTAGTAAGAGAAATTCTTTGAAAATCTTTTGCAAGAGAAAAAATATATATACTTTTTACAGCAGGTGTTTCATTGTTTTTAATTCTGGGACACACAGGGCATAAGTTACCTCTCTGCTTTGTTGCTCCTGACAGGGTCTTTTGTTCACCGTTAAAAAGTGTGCATAGAAAAGCGTCTAATAGCAAGTATAAAAAACCAGGCCGAGGGGGTTGTCTCTGTGGCCTTCATTCTTCTTCAATCAACTGCCTCTTTCTGCTGGGCTTGCAAGGCATTCGTCCCTCCTCGGAAACTCTTTTTGGTCCTTTGGACAAAAAAAACAACAAAAAACAACGTCAGTTGTTAAAATGGCAAGAGAAAGAGTAAAGTTCTCCAGTTGTATTAGCGCCAACCTCCCCCTTGGTTCAGTTTATTTCAGCCTTTTGTTTCTGCCACAGACACCAACAGAAAAAAAACACCTTCTGAAATCACCCCACCTCAGCCTAGACCCCCCTATCTAACATTACTGCTGGATACCAGTGAGGTTATATATCCAGCTTCTTCAGACAAGCCCACTTCCTCACCATAGTGCCCACAAACCCACAAATAAACATCCCAATGTGCTTGATGTCCCCCTGATCATATCAGCATGGTGGGGGATCTGAGCTGCCGGTGAAGCCTCAGTCAGATGGTAAAATTAAAGGGCTGCTATTTATAGTTCCTGCTTTTACAAAGATGATGACACACACATAGCAGGACAAGAATCCCAGCATGCACTGTGACCAGGGTGTCACAACATCCCACAAACTGTCCAGAAAGCGTCATTACAGCACTAAAGTATCTTATTTTTATTCACTGATGCACGCCACAAAAACTGGAAACACATGTGCATGCTCAGCTCTGTAAGATGTCAGCTATAACTTGATACTCTGCATATACTGTAGATCCAACATGGAAGACATTAGCTCAAAGCCACATCTTGCTTTTCAACTCATGATGTTTCCATTTATTTCATTTATTGTAACATTCCTCAGGATGGCCTCCTGTATGTTTCTGCCTTTTCAAGCTTTTGTTGATCCAAATATGTATCAATTTCAGTCTTTCACATTTGAATCTAAGATGCTGCTGTGCAAGGTCAGCTGATCGATTCTCAGATCCCCTGCACAATAGACTCAGATTTCTTGGATTATATTCTTAAAAAAACATCTGCCCCTTGATATTAACATATATATCCATATATCCTTCCTTCATAGGATCACATGGATGTTTCACTCTCCAGAGACTCTTCTTTTTTGTTGTTACATAAAGACATACAAAAAATATGTCTCTGCTTTAACAGGAGAAGAATCTGACAATCCAGGATTCTTGCTGTGTCTATGATACATGTTAAGATAAATCATGGTTGTTTGTTTGCATGAATGAAAAATGAAAATAACACACAATGAAGATTAATATTGAATTCCTCTGTCTATGTGAGCAAGACCTATGATTAAGAACAAACTGAATGTGATTACAC